>NC_059080.1:40137690-40443284 GCF_020497125.1 Mauremys mutica
AGTCGCTGAAGAGCAAGAGAGAAAGTGCAGTGTCCATGAACATCTACAGAACATCTACAATACTCAGAATTATTTTCTCTCATCTGAAACAGTAGGCAAAGCATTACAGCAGGGGTGGCCAACCTGAACCTGAGAAGGAGCCAGAATTTACCAATGTACATTGCCAAAGAGCCACAGTAATATGTCAGCACCTCTCCCCAATCAGCTCCCTTACTCCGCTCCTAGTGCCTCCCACCCACCGGCAGCCCAGCCTATCCAGGGCTGCCCAGAGGATTCAGGGGGCCTGGGGCAAAGCAATTGCAAAAAAGTTACAATACTATAGAATACTATATTCTTGTGGGGGCCCCTGCTAAGGCAAATTGCCCCACTTGCCCCCCCCCGGGCAGCCCTGGGAAAAATAAACATTTAAAAACCTTCTGCATCTCGGTATCACTGGTTCTCAGCATCAGCTAGTGCTAAAAGGCACTAAAGCTCATTAAAAGGGTTGGACAAATATTTTCCGTGAAAACTTTTTTTGGATCGAAAACTAGGGGGTTTTAAAAAGCAGAAAAATATCACGGACAATGTCTGCTTTCCTTCAAAATTTGTTGTGGTTTTTTTAATTGAAAAGCTGAAATTCATCTGCCAAAACCTGAACATGGTTTGGGGTTTCAGAAGTGTGTGGCCAAATATTTGCTGCTTGCTGTGTTTGTTTAAAGAAACAATAAAAAATTCTGCTAAAAAAAATCCAAAACTTTTGAACCACCTCAGCTTGTGACCAAACGCCTGAGCCCATCCAGTCAGAGATTTTTTCAGGTTTCTGATACCCTGCTGGCTTCCTTGACTCATATCTGTCTCCATAACTTTGGGTTCTTTTAGCTCAGAACATAAGAACATAAGAATGGCCATACTGGGTCAGACCAAAGGTCCATCCAGCCCAGTATCCTGTCTACCGACAGTAGCCAATGCCAAGTTCCCCAGGGGGAGTGAACCTAACAGGTAATGATCAAATGATCTCTCTCCTGCCATCCATCTCCACCCTCTGACAGACAGAGGCTAGGGACATCATTCCTTACCCATCCTGGCTAATAGCCATTAAAGGACTTAACTTCCACGAATGCATCTGTTTCCTAGAGACTGGCTCCACAGGTCCCTCACAAACTGGAGATGGTTTCTGTGGGTTTGTCTTTAGTATAGCTTATGTACATATGCCACAAACTGAGCATTTGAGCTTGTTCCAGAATCTGGGATGAACCTATGTTGTGAAAACTGAAATGCTCAAAATAGCATATGCATGTGAATGGACACAGGGTGCTAAAATTAAATTAACCCAGGGGTTCTCAAACTGGGGTTCAGGACCCCCTCAGGAGGTCATGAGGTTATTACTGGGGGTCACGAGCTGTCAGCCTCTACCTCAAACCCCGCTTTGCCTCCAGCATTTATAATAGCGCTAAATATATTTAAAAGTGCTTTTAATTTATAAGGGGGGGGTCACACTCGGAGATTTGTTATGTGAAAGGGGTCACCAGTACAAAAGTTTGAGAACCACTGAATTAACCCCTCTGGAGCCTCAGGGAATGCAGGGGAGGGAGGTCTCCCTTGGTAGGGTTAGGAAGGAGGTAGGTGGTGTAGGATATTGCTCTTCTCCTGTGATCCCTCCCCCATGGAAAAGATAACAGCTTAGCACTTTGTGTTAAATAGCTGTCTGCAAGCCTCAAACTGCTGAATGAGCTTTAGGGTAGGGAACGCTGTGCCTCCCCAAACAGCCTGGCCCTGCCCCTATCTGACCCCCATTCACTTCCTGCCCCCTGACTGCCCCCCTCAGAATCCCCGCCCCATCCTGTCCTTGTCCCCTCATTGCCCTCTTGAGACCCCCTCCCCAACCACCACCCCAGGACCCCACCCCTCACCAACCCACCTGTTCCCTGTCCCCTGACTGCCCCGACCCCTATCCAGCCTCCCCTCCCCCCCACATCCTGACGGACCCCCGGAATGCCCACTATCCAACCCCCCCTTCCCCATCCCCTAACCGACCCCCCAGAACCTCTGCCCCTCTCTGTCCCCTGACTGGCCCTGGGACTCCCTGCCACTTATCCAACCCCCTTCCCCAGCCCCAGCCCCCTGCCATGCTGCTTACACCGCCCCCCCTCCCCCCCGGGAGCCTCAGCGCGCTGCGTCCAGGAGCAGCCCTGGACATCACTATAGTGTCCTGACTCCAGTGTGGTCTTAGTTCCTGCCGATAGGCCCGGAGCTCACAGCCCCACCCCTTACCATGCAGCTCCGAGCGGGGAGTTGCTCAGGACCCACCTGAGCCACGCCGCTTTAGCTCTGTCCAGGGCCGCTCCTGGCTTACCCCCACCTCTCCACTCTCTCGGAGCCTCAGCGTGCCGTGTCCATGAGCTGCCCTGGCCCCTGGACAGCACTGCAGCAGCCTGGCTCCAGCGGGACCGGAGCGCGCAGCCCTGCCCCCTTACCATGCAGCTCTGAGTGGGGTGGAGCTCAGGCCCCACCCAAGCCATGCCACTTTAGCTCTATTCAAGGCCGCTCCTATACGTGGCGTGCTAAGGCGCTGGGGGATGGGGGAAGGCTGGGGCGAGGCTAGGGCCAGGGCTGGAGAATTCTCGTGGGGGCCCCTGCGGGGCCCAGAGTCTGGGGCAAATTTCCCCACTTGTCCCCCTTGGGCAGCCCTGAGCCTATCAGCACCTCCTGCTCCCGCCCTGCACATCCCAATCAGCTGTTTCATGGCATGCAGGAGGTTCTGGGAGGTGAGGGGGGAGGAGTGAGGGCATAGCAGGCTCAGGGGAGGGGGTGGGAAAGTGTTAAGTGGGGGCAGAGCCTGTGGCAGAGTCAGGGGTTGAGCACTGAGCACCCCCTGGCACATTGGAAACTTGGTGCCTGTGGCTCCAGCCCTGGAGTCAGTACCTATACAAGGAGCCGCATATTAACTTCTGAAGTGCCGCATGTGGGCCACCCCTGCACTACAGCATCTCAGAGCTCTTATGAGGTCTCAAGAGCATAAATACTAAACCAAGCTTTTCTTGTCACAAGCTATTTCACAACCAGCTTTTGACTTTCCAGTTCCGTTGGTCTTCCCATCCTCGTCTTTCCTTCAGCGTCAGAAAAAAAGTTCTCTACAACTAGACATGTACTGGTGAACAGAATCTCCTCTTCCTACCACATAGATCTTCAGTTGGTGGGAATTTGTAAGGGATAATGCACAAACCTACCCTTTTGGCAAATGGTTGCACATCCACAACATTGGCTGGGTGCATATTGATAACTAAGTTCTGCTCTCTGTTATGCTGGTGTAGCTAAGGGGAGAATTCACTGCTCCAGAAACAGAAGGTCAGGAGGACAGGGCGGGTCTCAGTCTAAGATCACCAATGCAGAAAGCGTGAGTCAGTTAGATCAAAGAAGTGTTTTTGCTGTGGTTAGCAGGGTTCTTTGACTAGCAGAGGTTTAGATCATTCTGAATAGCATGAGGTAACCTCATGTATTATAGGGGTTTGTGTCATGCACATACAGAATGTTACAGGAAATGTTTGCTGCCTTGAAACTGTTACACCTTGAATAATATTTAAACCATTTATTCAGGGGCTTTAACTTTACTGAGGCTATGTCCCCACTGCAGCGCCTACGCTGGCATTGCTATGCTGGTATAGTCCCCTAGTGCACACACAACAGAGGCTGACAGAAGGAAGAGTTCTGCTAGTGTAGGAACACCCCTCCCCAAATTTTTTTAGTTGTGCTGACAAAGGCACGCTGCCATCAGAACAGCCGTGGCTACACTGGGGGTTTTGTGTTTCTAGGTGGTGTGTTTTTTTCACACCTCTCACTGATGTAGTTGTGCTGGTATAAGTTTTAAGTGTAGACCAGGCCTGAGTCCTCTTTGGACACTGAAAGCCCTCACTGCCCCTTCACCAAAGGCATTTACTCTTTGAAAATGAATGACCCTTCTTGCATGTATCTAAAATCACTCACTCAAGGCATGGCTGTACTTGCAGATGTAGAGCGCTGTGAATTAAACCAGCCCTCGGAGAGCACCATAGGGAAAGTGCTGCAGTGTGTTCACACTGTCAGATTCAAGCACACTGGCCACTTTAGAAGCTCTTGCAACACCACAAAGAGCAGTGCATTGTGATAGCTATCCCAGCATGCAAGTGGCTGCAACATGCTTTTCAAATGGGAGGAGGGAATGGAGTGTGACAGGGAGTGTGTTGTGTATATATGGGGGGAAAGAGAGTGGGTTTTCGGGGGGCTGAGAGCAGTGTAAGCAGAGTCAGGATGAGCTCTACCCTGACATCTGGTGGTGAATTATGGCAAGTGTGGAAAAGAATTTCAGGGGCTGATTGTGTTTGCATAGGCACACCTACCCTGCTTGGCATAGCCCATGGCAACCTGGGATGGTTGCTTTGGCAGCTGTGGGAACCCCAGTTTCTTTATTGTTGGGGCAGGAGAAGTGGAGTGTTGTCACCCTGATTGTGTGGATGAGAAACTGTGAAACTGCTTTGTGACAGGGAGTCTCACCATCAATTGAGTGGCACTCACTAGACAAGGGAGTGGGCTCCTTGTATGAGCCAAAAGCACCAATTGCATCTCCTCCTCTCTCCACTGTGGAATATCAGAGCTGATTTTTGATTCCCTTAAGAATCTAAGTTACAGGTTACTGAGTTGAACTCACTAAAAGCTGAAATCATTAAAGAGCTGTGCTAACTAATGGGAGAGCCTGAAGCTATATAGCAGAGCAGCTGGTGGAGTAGAGCAGTTTGTGGGACAGTTGGAGTGCCCACAGAGCAAGCAGAGTGTAGCAGTTTGCCTGGACGGCTGGAGCGGATCACGGGACGGCTGGTGGAGCAGAGCGGCTGGTGGAGCAGAGCGGCTGGCGGAGCAGAGCTGAGCAATTCGTGGGAAAGGCGGAAGCAGAATCCCATGGAGAAGCAGGGCAGTCGGCCCAGGACCAGGTAAGGTGCCCCATTCTACCCAGGTTGGTGGAGAGGGAAACCCCTGCAGATAGACTCTTGAACTCTGGGGCTGCACTGACCCAGGACAGAGACTTTTGGGTTGCTGGACTCTTGGGACACTTAAGGTATTGGACTTTGGAGTCTTGGGGTGATTTTGGGGTTGCTGGACTCAAGAGCCCAGGGAAAAGGACACAGCCTAGTTGAGGTGTTTTCCCAATTTAATGCTATGTTGTTTATCTCTTGTTATTAAACATTTTCTGCTACACCAAGACTCTGTGCTTGCGAGAGGGGAAGTATTGCCTCTTCGAGGCACCCAGGGGTGTGTGTAAGATTTTCCCAGGTCACTGGGTGGGGGCTCGAGCTGGTTTGCATTACGTTGTAGGGAAGGGACCCCTATGTATTGAACCCGGCCCTTGCTGCTATCGATTCAGCCTGGCAGAAGGGTTACATCAGCATGCTGTCTTGTAAGTTCAGACAGCAGCAGACCCGTCTCTCTCATACACACTATCAACAGCAGCATTCCACAGTAATGGCTTGCTTTGTCCCAGAGCAGATAAGCATGTCAGCTGTCAAAAACAGAGCTTTGAAAGGGCATTTCTGCATTCCTACAGCAGAGTTCAAATCAATGACAAGAGTGACCACATGACTTAAGGGGATTATGGGACGTTTCCAGAGGCCGATCAAAGTGCAGTAATACAACACCTCCTTCACAATGATGCTGAGGCTTTTCAGCCGAAGCACAACAAGCGTTATGCTTCTCGTGGAGGTGGATTACCAGGAGCTCTCAAGCTGCCGAGTCCAGGCGCTCTAGGAGCCTTGCCAGTGCGGATGGGTGGTGAGTTAGAGCGCCTGGAGCAGCTTTAATGTGCTCTAACTTGCAAATGTAGCCAACCCCCAGCCACCAGCCAGGAGCATTAACCAAATGCTGCACCATAGAGAGCCTCTCTCATTCCTGGGGCAATTTAGCAAAAGGCCTTTGGATTGACCTTCGTGGAGACCATTTGATGGGAGCACTCCAGGCAGAGTCCTCCAGGTGAGCATTTCCTGATGACCTCTGTACTTATGATTATGTGGCAGGAACTTTTTGTTTTCAGAGTACATTGATTTTAACACACATGCTTGCCTTCCTAGTTCTATACACAGTGACTTGTCACTTTCAAACTTGAACCTCTGCAGCCCCATGTGGATATCTATGGCCAGTTTCCAATTATGTACTGTCCTTTAGTGACCTTGTTTTACCTTCGTCACTGAAGGCAGATTTGAGGATTTAGTGCCTTTCAAATGTAGCTTCTTTAAACCACAACAACGTGTACTGGGCCAAATTTATCCCTGTGAAAGGGAGAAACAAGCCCTCTCTTCTCCTTTGTCAGAATTCCCCGGTACAATTGATTTCAGCTCTGTGGATAATACTCTGTAACACAATATAGTGTATAAGTTACACTGTGTGTTACCAAGTGGGTGGAAACTTACAAAAGAAGGGGTTGAATGTCATTCTGTTGTTAAATATTTTCTTCAGGAGCAGATCACTTGATTTGCATTTGAAAAGTCTGCAGTTAGCCTGGCTTTTCCCAAGTGACATAGGCTCCAGCAATAGAAACTTCTCAAATGTTTTACATTCATAATTGTCTGTATCACCGGCAGTGAAGGAAATCACTCACAGGTTCTAACAGAGGTGAAAGATTGAGGGAAAATCAACTCTCAGAATAAGAGCAACCTCCTTCCTGGGAGGAGAGGACATCTCAGATATCAGTAACGAGACAATCTCCTCCCACATAATTGTTGCCACAGTTTGAGTGCAGAGAAACATGAGGTTTCACAGGAGCTGCCAGAGCTTCTCCCCAGTCCTTCAATTTATTGGTAAGTCTGGGAAGGGGGAAAAGCAGAAAACGTTTAATAGAAAATGTAATAACTGGAGCCTGATAAATCTCAATAACTACCAGGAAAAAACCAGGGAAGCATCGTGATATAGAGCAATGGGTACAGGATCAGCAGCCAGGATCTTCTGTGTTCTAATCCCAACTCTACCAGTGACTTGCTGTGCAATATTGAGCAGGTCATTTCACATCTCTACCTCAGTGTCTCCATTTTCATTGCGGTGTTGTGTAGATGACCTAGCTAATATCTGTACAAAGCTTGAAATGTGTTACTCAATATATGTAATATACCTTTTAAAATATTTTTAATGATTTGTAATTAATTCTTTGTTTCACCCTAGACACAAAGAAGGGAGCTATCCCCAAATGTTTGTATTAGTATTTAATCTAATGGCCTGGATTGTCTGTTTATATAATGGTTGTGTTACACTATTTCACTCAGGCTAGAATTCTGAGATGGGTTTTATAACAAGATTAGCCCTTACACAGCGCTAGAGCATGGCTCTGTGTTTGCATGAAAGACACTATAAAGAATAGAGTCGTATTACATGGATGTTTCTGACAGCTGGTTAGAGCTGCATAGTAACGACATGAATCCACCAGCCATTTCCATCTGCTTAGTGGCACAGCCTGTGTGGGAGCCACTGGGCCCTGTGGAAGTGCCTGTGGAGCTGCGATGCCATGGCTAGGAGATGAAGATTATAACTCACATGGAGAACCCCTGTACTAAACTTGTGTTCTTCAGCTTCTCATGGAGTAGAGGCATTGGCCTTCCATTAATGAAACAGAAAAGTCCATTCCCTGAAATGATGAGTTTACTTGTACTTTTCAATATGGACAGACCCAGCCTAGCCCAGCCCCTAAGTCTCTCCCGGTATTTGCTGTTATAAATGAACCAGAGCGGTAGCATCATCTCCTATGTATATTGGCTCAGAAGGTCTCCAACCTTTTTAAGCACAAGATCACTTTTTGAATTTAAATGCAACCCAGGATCTACCTCAAAGAAAATGTAGAAATAACAGTAATCGCAGTGTTGCTCCACCCCTGCCCCACACTATCCCCAAGGCCATGCTCCTACCTTACCCCTTCTCCGAAACCCCACCCCACTCACTCCATTCCCCCTCCCTCTGTTGCTCACTCCCCCCAACTCTCACTCACTTTCACCCGGCCTGGACAGAGGTTTGGGGTGCATGAGAGGGTGAGGGCTCTGGGCCGGGGCCGAGGGGTTTGGACTGTGGGAGGGGCTCCAGGCTGAGCCTGGGGCAGGGGGTTGGAGTGCAGGAGGGGGTCCAGGGTGTGGGCTCTGGAAGGGAGTTTAGGTGCAGGAGGGGGCTCAGGCCTGGGGCAGGGGTTGGGGTGCAGGAAAGAGTGCAGGGTGTTGGCTCCGGGAGGGGGCTCAGGAAGTGGGTTGGGGTGAAGGAGGGGTTCAGGGCTGGGGCAGGGGGTTGGGGTACAGGAGAGATTTGGGGTGTAGGCTCTGTCTAGGTACCACTTACCTCAGGTGGATCCCAGGAGGCAGCGCAGCAGGGCTAAGGCAAGCTCCCTGCCTGCCCTGGCCTCCTGCCACTCCTGGAAATGGCTGGCATGTCTGGCAGCAGCTTCTTGGGGGAGTATTACTTACAATTTTTGAACAAGGCATTTAAAGTTGTTAGTTCTCCTTTGTTGGGGTCAGGGGCGGCTCCAGACCCCAGCACGCCAAGTGTGTGCTTGGGGAGGCATGCCGCGGGGGGCGCTTTGCCTGTCGCCGGGAGGGCGGCAGGCGGCTCCGGTGGACCTCCCACAGGCGTGCCTGCGGAGGGTTCGGTGGAGCCGCGGGACCGGCGACCGGCAGAGCGCCTCCCGTGGCATGCCGCCCTGCTTGGGGCGGCAAAATGTCTAGAGCCGCCCCTGGTTGGGGTAGGTAGCAGAGCAGTGCCAAGAGAGGAATAGAACAGAAAGGCGGCAGAATTGAGACCTTTCAAAGTTTTGGCCCAAGCGAGGGGAGAATGGGGGCGTCATTTGAGCTCTGCGCCTCAGGTGCCAAAATGGTGTGGGCCGGCCCTGCATGAGGGAGGAGCGAGGGAAAATGGTGAAGCACATGTCCAAGAAATCTCACTGCTCTGGAGCATGGATGAGGGATTTCATGTGGGGCAGGTCTGGTGGATCCATAACTGCAGAGATCCAAAATGCATGTCCCCCTGAAGGGGGATATTGGATGACTCAGATAGAGTGATGCTTACTGCAGTATCTTATAGCCATGTGGTAGTCTAGGGCAGTGGTCTCCAAAGTGGGTGTTTTGCTTCAGCAAAAATGGTAGAGCCAGCACGGCACGGGGTGCGTGTTCAAAAGTTTTTTACTGATGGGGGTGCACGATCAAAAAAGTTTGGAGACCACTGGTTTGGGGAAGATGATTTCCATCCAGGAAATTCAGCAGCTCCCATACAGTCTGCTCAGGCTGCAGGCTGCGAGGAGGCTTTGGCCCACAGTATACTTCTGTCAAAGAATTTTTTTTAAAAAAGCTCTTTTTATCTTCAAGGGAGAGGCCATGTGGGTTCTTAGGCTTTGTTCTTAAGCCAAAAGGAAGAATGACATTTACTCAATCTTCTTTCCACAGCAAAGGACTGAACAATCATCTCCAAAGAAATACAGACATGGGCTGGACCTTAAGACTTCTCCAGAGTAGGATTTAAAGGTGGGATGTTAGTATGTGTTAGCTAACACGTTGGAACAGGCTAGTGTAGACAAGGCATACTGCCTCTGACACATGCTAAGGCCTATGCTTTAACTCAAGCAGTTTAGCATATGTGTAAAATTGGACACAGCCTTGTCTACATTAGATGTTTCAAATGTACTAGCATGTGCTAATGTGACAGTCATGATCTTGGCTTATGTACTGAGTACCTCTCAAGCAAAAAGCATGAGCTGTTACAGCATGAGCTAGAGAGACATGACTCCTTAGTTAGGACAGCAACAACTCCTCTCCTCTATGGATTGGGTACAGCAGAGGACCTGTACTCACGAGCGGGTTACACTAACACCACATCTTTTATCCTAAGCTAGACAGGGCCTTAGTCTGTCCATAGAGATGTGAGTCTTGATTTGGCATTTCTTTCTGCCCACCTTGGTCATCAAACCCTAACTAAAAAGCTGGGTCTACTGACCAATGCAAAGTGTTATAACCTGCTGGTTTGGGGATGATGCATGAAGCAGAAAATTTCACATTCTGCTCTTTCACCTACCCAGCTCAACTCCCACAGCTGGCTGCTAGAAATTATGGGTTCAAATTTTAACCAGAAAAAAATACAATTATAAACACCTTCTCTGAGAAGTCACTTCAGCTTCTTCTATCTTTATCTCTGTTCTTTAGAGAGGAGTGACATGAACCCTAAGGCCTGCCAGTACAGGGGCAAGAGAGTAGAAGCAGCAAAGCCCAACCTTAGTAAAAGCATCTCTGTGAACAGTCAGAATTAGCGCTAGACCTCTGCTTATTGACTGGTTGATTTATAGCCTGTCTTGTGCTGGAGCATCCTGAGGTTTTTATTTACAAACTGAAAATATTAACTACATTTAACTACCCCCGAACTCCCCTCCATTTCTTCCCTCCTTCACCTCTTTCCTGTATTGTTCATTCCGCCCTAAAGGAGCTTACTAGGAGTCTGATACTGCAGGACTGATGGCAGCAGGAGTTCTGTTACTGAGCAGGATTGAGCCCTAATAGTGTGTAGAAACACCAGCATTTCAAATACTGGTATTTTCCCATTTTTGTTCCAATAAACAAAAACATTAACATATCAAGTTTTGCTCCAAACTATTTTGAAATGGAAAATGTTATTTCAAACACCATTTTAAAAACAAAAATGTCATTTTTTCTCTCATTTCTTCAGAAGATTCTGAATTCAACAAAGCCACATTTTCATGGGAATTTTTTGTGCATGAGAGAAAAATAATGAGCATTTCTGTCTTTCATTTATGTTGATAATTATAATTCCTTGTTCCTGTTGTTGTGAGTTCCAGGTGTTATATACATAAATCAGCAAAATGCACTGTAACCAATTTCAAAGGAATCCTAATTGTCAGGAAAGTTCAGGTTGTTTCTACCCAAAGCTTTAGTTGAGTTTGCCCTGTGGATTTAGGGGCTATAGGAGATCGACTGGTCCAGTGGAGAGAGCACAACATTGGAGCCAGGAGACCTGGTCCCTGACCCTGGTTGTACCATGGTGCCTATGTCACCTCAATTTCACCTCTCTTTGGCTCAATTTCCAGGCTCTAAAATGGGGACACTATTGAATTACTTTAGTAAAGCATGTGGAGATGTATGGCTGAAAAGCACCATCAGTATGTGATCACTGCATAGTCTTATTCTTCCCTCTGTATCCTCAGCCACGGAACGCTTCCAGTTCTATGTTGAGTTTTGAAGATTCCACACATTCTGCTTATAAAGAAGTCTGCAGACCCGTCTTAGAAGCTGATGCAGGGTACCTGGGGGCAGCCAACTCTTAGTTCATCAGCAGGATTCAAAGCTTTCCTGCGATGAAGGCAGCAGGGCGCATGTCTAGGAAAAAAATGAGCCAGAAATGAAGTCAGGGAGATGAAGATTTAGACCTTGATTCTGCAGCCCTTACTCACATGAGCAGAGTTTGCAGAAGTGGTCCCACCAGTAGCATGGCAGAGGAACAAAATATTTACTTTCAAACTGCCATCTTTATTTATTTGAATATTTGTCTATTGTTGAACTTATAACTATTGCTAAAAGAGCTGCAATTGTTACTAAATTGGCCCCAAAGATTGTGAACATAAAAATGTAAGAATGGCTTTATTGAGTCAGATCTAGCCGAGTATCCTTTCTTCCAACAGTGGCCAAAGCCAGATGATTCTAAGGGAATTAACAGAACAGGGCAATTCAGTGATCTATCCCCTGTCCTCCAGTCCCAGCATCTGGCAGTCAGAAGCCGATATTGTAAGTCTCCATGCAGCTGTATTTCAGGGAGATTGTTTATGTTATTTTCTTCCTGAGGTCTAGGAGTTTTGTAATAGTCTGCAATTAGTCTTGTCTTTTGAAGGTGCTACTGAACTGGAATCTGGATGTAATATTTGCTTATTTAGAAGTGTCACCAGTGGGAGAATTAAGTAATATAGATACACAGATATCGATATTGATGTATTTGTCTATACGTTGTGTCCTTACGATAGCATGCAGAGTACATGTACTGCAGCACCCCACCCTCTCCTCCAACACAGGTTATAAATAGCAGTGCAGATGGTAACGCACTGCTTAGATGAGTAGAGTAAAGACACACCAGAACCTTAGGGTATGTACCCTACACAGCTCTTGAAACAACTAAGCAGTGCCTCCCCCGTCTACACTGGTATTTTTAGCAGCATAGTGTCCCACTGCTGGGGTCCTTTCATGCCACAGGGAAAGGATCCGGCAGCTCCCTGCTGCCAGAGCCTTTCCTGACTGCCTTCCCCCTTCATTGCCACATGTAGCGACTCACTGCAGTGAGGCTGTAGCTTTTTTTCACTGTGGTGTGTAGCTAGACTTGTAATATCTGCACCCCACACTCCTGGCCATAGACAGAAAGCTATCACTGAGAGCAGGTCTGAGGAGTACACCCTAGACATGTGCAGAAGCAGCCGCTTCATTCCAATGTGTCGTATTCTTGCCATTCCTATTTCCTCCATCCCTCATCCTTAATCCTGTTCAGACCCAAGAGGAATAGTCACTGCAATAAGAATGTGTAGCACAAAACTCCCCAAGATTTAAACCCATTCACTGATTGATTGACCAAACTCACCATGTGTGTGAAATGCAGGAAAAGCACCAGGAAGAGGGTCCCAATGGTGATGAAACCGCAGAGCACAGAAACTGCAAATATGGCACATACTGCTTTGGATGTACTCCTTGCCTTCATATTCTCTTTTCCTGAACAATTCAATTGGAAATAAAGGGTGAATGTTGTGGTATTGCACTGGTTGGCAACTAATGCCATTTTCACTGGAGTAGTGGTCTTTTCAGGAGGGAATTTATAATGTCTTTTCTATATCTTGAATATTGTGTCAATATTATTGGGTTTTTCTATGTGCTGTAAGTACCAGCAGCTCTTTTCTCTTCCAGAGCTGAGAAGCAAAAGATACGGAAATAGAAAAGGCAATATTAGCAATGCAGGAGCTGGGTGGGAACATGTGACTGCCTGGTATATTGGAATTCAAGAATTGTAATAACCTCCTTCTGCAATTCAATTGGGGTCCAAAATCTAAGATATGCACATCAGAGTGAAAATGGAGCTGGCCCCTTTTGACAAGGTGAAACCAAAATTGATCCTTTTGTCAAAATACGTTTCAAACTACTTTACAAATCGAATCAATGTGATTTCTCTCTATCACTGCTGACCCTGGTGTGGGAGGGGGTGGGGAAATCAGACCTCTTTCTGGGCTTATTGAACACTCAGGCTATCCCTATTACTGATGCTGAGAGCTGTATCAAATCTGCTACATAATCTGCATTTTCCTATTTTGAACTAAGGCTTTGTTGATGGGTCAGTGTCCTTCAGTGCTCAGCATATCATCCATCACATACCCACCAGTATCTGCATTTCCATGGTTGAAATGAGGTTCAGACACAATTAATGTGATGTGTCTGGTTTGCTGTGGTACTTTGAAGGTGACGCTATAGACTCCGCTGTCGCTGAGCTGCAGGTTCTGAAGGAGCAGAGAAGCATTTTCAGGGAAAAATTCAGTCCGGCCTTGGTATGTGGGATGTGTATAATTATATCCAGAGCAGCGGGTGGGAATCCCCTCAGCACTGACAGAGCAGTTAGTCACTGTGTACAAAACTAATGGATTAGGGTTGTTACTGAAATTCCACTGAATGGACAGAGGAGAGGGAAATGGCCCCTGGAGCCTATAGGAGACGGGCAGAAGGACAGAATGACCGACAGTTCCATTAACTGAATCCAGAGGAACATCAATGAGAAGAGCCTGAGAGAAACCTGCAATAAACCAACACAAATAGAGATCAGCAAATCACCCACCCCTGATTCAGGAGAGCGAATGCAGTCACCATTGTTCTCTCACCACCAGTGTGCATGACAGTTCCTGTTTCTAGAGCCTAACATGGGGGCTCTTTTGGACACACAGATACTTGTTATTGTGGGACTGAGCCAGTCCAGTTTGCAAAGGAAAAAATCCTACTCTCCCACCCCTTCCAAGCCTAAGTGTGTGAGGAGAACAAGCTCTCTACCCCCAAGGAACACCTCTCCATTGTGTTTCTTCTACAGCTGGAGCCATGCAGGGAGTGGGAAGCCCATGGTAGCTCTCTGTGCTGTACAGCTCCAAAGGGAGGGAAAGTGGCCGGGGGACCTTTTTAGAAAGGCGATGGAGCAAAAAATGTGATGGACGGAGGTTCTGGATCCTTTGCCCCACAAATGTTGTCTGGGCCTGGCCACATTTTGGATCCCCCAGAAGTTGGAATCAATGCATGTGGAAGAGGCCTTTGCTCCTACTACTGTTGCAGCTGCTGTGTTTGTTTTGCATCCACAGTTCCTGCACTCTTAGTCTTCTGTGAGGCTCCTGTACAACCCAACTACTGAGTTTTATATTGGAGGGAGCCCTGTCCTCCCCCCAAATTGTTATATAATAGGGGCAGACAGAGATCTTCAGCTCACTATGCCACTGCTTCCCAGTGCACAGGAATGTCCTCACACAGACTTGCAGTGAAATATCAAAAGGTGTGAATTACAACTGATTAACGTTTTTTATGCAAAATTTTGCAAACATCGTACATAAGCAGATTTAGAAACCAATTTACTTAAGATGGTACAACCAATTTCAAATTGAGTGTCTTCTATTGATTTACCAATTTAAGCTAAGTTGATGCAGGGCATTCTGGATCTGAAATTAGTTTTAATGAAATGTTTGGGTTGATTTAGTTAAATGGGTTTCCAAACCAGCTTAATTGGGTTCTTGGTTCTCAATCAACTGTTTGTAGACAAGCCTTAAGCCTTTGTGTTTTGCTATCATTTCATCTTCTTCCCTCACTGACACCCTCTTCCTAACTAGACATTGGAGGAGGCAACTGAAGGCTTTTAGTCACAATCTCTGTCCCTCTGGAGGTGTGACCATAATAGCATTCTACAACCATAACCAAGGGGAAAGTTGCCCATTGGAATAGGGGGCTTCATCTGGGGCTGCAGAACCCTGGATACTCATGGGGCTTCTGTAGGTATGGAAGCCTGTACTAAATGTGTCCTGGGTCAGGAGTCAGCCTACAAAAACCTTCCATCTCACACAGTTGGATAATGGAGCCTGGGCACAAGAGAGACTAAGGGAAAGGGGTGTCTAATTGTTGCTGGCAGTGCATCCCAGGTGCAAAGACTCTGGTAGAGCTGTATATGCTGTTGATCTCTTTCTGTGGATGACTTTGTGAAGAGCTGGTGCAGAGGAAAGAGGTGGCCCTCCACTGCAGCTGCAGAGGGGAGCAGCAGAGCTGAAGGAGTCTGATGAGGGATCTCCCCCGACCAAGCACCGCAACAGCTGTAATCACCATGGCTAGCTTAGGGGACGGAGCCTCCGAACCAGACCAGGCAGCATTTCCCCTAAGGGCGGATACAGACCTGCTCAAACTCTGGACTTCACTAACCATGGACAACAAACGGTGAGTGGGGGGCAGCAGAGGATGGGGGAGGGAGAAATGACTGGTAAAGGGCCATTGTCTTATTGGAAGTTGACATCAGCAGCTGTCGAACTGAGCTAAAGACAAAGTGGGATTGGGGAGTCATATTTAGTATTCAGATCTATCTGAGTTTTTATTGCTGTTTTCACACATTCATTCTGTGTCCCCTTTTCCCCTAATAAATTTGTCCTTGTTTCATGCAAAGACACAGTGCTTGTAAGCAGAGAAGAATTGTCTGTTAATGGGACCCAGGGAAGGTATCTGGCTTTTCCTAGGTTTCTGAGTTGGGGCAGGAGGGTCAAGCCAGTGTGTTTGTTAATTCTGAGAGGAATCCAATGATATTTGAACCCAGCCCTTTATGCTGCTGGCAATACCCGGAAGGAGGATTATTCTATAGAACACCTGCTGCTGACCCCAAATCTGACTATCCACAACATTTGGGAGTGTTTAGATTCTGAACCTGGATTCAGATCCAAGTTCATGGAGAGCTTCTATCTTTGGGGAGAGTTAAAGCAAAACCCCAGCTCAGAACATCCCCAGACTTTGGACTGTTTAAAATCTGAATCTGACTTTGGCACCTTAAGCCGATCTATGATTTTAGATCAAAAATTCCCAGTTCTGTCCCATTCCCCAACTTACCAAGAATGAGAAGGATGAAAAAGCAGCTCTGGACCCTCCTGGAAAACATTGTGTGTCTCCAAGCTCAGACAGTGGCCCCAGCAGCACCTATGTGGGAGGAGGGTGATGTGTCACTGATCTCATGATTCAAGCAAATGGCTCTGAAATGTCCTCTGTGCTGAGGAAGGAAGTTGATACCACTGGGAGAGTTAATGTCCTTTAAGTACTTCCCCTCTTTTAAAACCTGTGAGTGACTGTCTTAACCGCTGGAGAATATGTGTGTGATTTTCATGTGTCAATTGAAAGGACTCTCCTATTTCTCTTGAGACAGAGGAGAATCTCCTTTAGGTGTTGGTAATATAGAGTTGATGACACACAGCTGAGTCCTAATTCCCATCTGGTCTGCTGTGCTATATTTCATAACACTCTTGCATCCCTCCACAGGGCTGATGTCTCACACTCATTCTGCTCCCCTTCACCCAACCACATGGTGAAGCAGCTGTATAGACAACTTTTTATTTATTTTGGGATGCTAGAGTTCAAAAATAGTAAAATAATAGTTGTTAAATGTCACTTTAAGGAGTAGTTTTGTACCATGATCAAATATGTCACTTTTAATTAAGTGAGATAATTGAGCTTCTCTTCCAAATACTTTCCTTTATCAGTGCAATCCCTAGTTTCTGGGAGGTGGTTAAGGCCCCCCAAGTCTCCAGATGTCTATGCCCACATGGAGGGAAGCTATGGTGCTTCACAAAATTTTCCTGTTCTTTACTCCCCACATGGGTTGGGATGAAGTCCAAAGAATCCTTTTATCTTTGCCCAACATTGCTATTGTCCCCAAATGGCAGGGGAAAGAATCATGCTCTTCTCACATTTTTGGGGAGCTAAAACGTCTCTCCTCCTCCCCCAAAGTGGGAGAGAAAGATGGTCCAGCATTTCTAATGATGTGTAAATACATTAAACCAAGCACTGCTGCACCCAATACATATCAGAAAATGTTGAGAGACAACAGCTTAGAGCTGCCATTGTCCATTCTGCTTTAGTTGGGGACTGGTCCTGCTTTGAACACGGGGTTGAACTAGATGACCTCCTGAGGTCCCTTCCAACCCTGATAGTCTATGATTCTACGATTCTATGATTCTACCGGAATGGAGCATTGGTCTATACTGTATATAAGTGGAGCCCAGAAATGAAGTTTCATAGCTAAAAATAAGTTGAGTGTGAATCTTAGAAATGTATTCACATTGCAAACACTTTAATTTCTGAATTCCTGGTACATCCCTAGTCTCATCTGGAGGTGTGAGATAAGAGGCTAAATGCGTTCAGATGATCTTGACTCTTCCTGTTCACCATCCGCTTCATTCATAGTTTTGTTCCATTCATCAAGTATCCAAAACAGCCCTGTGTGGAAGTTAGTTCCAGGAAACCACATACTATTTCTGTGTACTGCGATGCTGTGCTAAACCACAGCAGAAAGAAGAAGGAGACATAGTCCCTATCCTACGGAATTTTCTCTCTGAGTAGACAAACAATACAGTTCATATACATAATACACCAGGTGTTAAATATTCTAAAGTTACTTAGACAGTGAGGCCCAGATCCTCAAAGGTATTTAGGAACCTAACTCCCATGATTTCAGTGGGAGTTGGGTGCCTAAATACCTTTGAGGACCTGAGCTTTAGGGCCAGATTTTCAAAGGGATTTAGGTGCCTAAAGAACAGATAGGTGCTAGTGATATTTTTAAAAGCATCTAGGTAGCTAACTTCCACTGAAATCACGGGAGTCAGGTATCTAACCTGCATAAGGCACTGTAGAAAACCTCACTAGAAAACCTACATATCTTTGAAAAACTGGCCCTAGGTCACTTTTGAAAAGGTGGCTCAGTCTCTTAAGTCATTTAGGTGCTTTTGAAAATTTTAGCCCAGTTGACCAGAAGATGAATCTAAAGCAGTGCAATTAAACAGAATCTGAGCTATATTTTGGCTTTAAGCCCTTGGCTTCACTGTGGCCAGAATTCCACTGGGGGAGCACACACTGGCGCACAGTGCACTCCCATGTATCCACACAAGTCATCTGGACAGCATGAAGGCATAATGAGGTCTTGGCCCTTGTTTCACCCTACATTTTACTACCACTTGTCGAGAGACTAATATCCCTGGACTAGCAGAGTATCTGCACTCCCCAGCAAGTCTGTGGCTGCCCCCTTCACAGAAGCTGCACCCTCTCCTTCTCATTGTCCACCCACACAAGGCCAGCCATAAACATTAATGCTGGTAAGCTTTGCATGATAAGAATGCTTTAGGAGTGATTTAACTGAGAGGAAAAGGGAATTCTACTCTATCAAGAAAATGTCTCCAAAGAATAACTCCCTAATATCTTGCTCAACATGTGACAGTAACTGCCTCTGTTCCAAACATTTAGTCTCATCAGATAGAGGGAAAGGCTCAGGTCAAATGGTACCACATGAATGAGTTGGTCCAGTCACGGCAGAGCAAGAGAGAAAGTGCAATGTCCATGAACATCTACAGTACTTCAATCACTCAGAATTATTTTATCTGATCTGAAACAGTAGGCAAATCACTACAGCATCTCAGAGCTCTTATGAGGTCTCGAAAGCAGAAGTATTAAACCAAGCTTTTCTTGTCACAAGCTATTTCACAACCAGCTTTTACTCTCCAGTTCTGTCAGTCGTCTCATCCTCGTCTTCCCTTCAGAAATAGAAAAAAGTTCTCTATAACTAGACATGTATTGGTGAACAGAACTCCTCTTCCTACCACATAGATCTCCCACTGGTGAGAATTCATAAGTGATAATGCACAAATTCACTCTTCTGGCAAATGGTTGCACATCCACAACAGTGGCTGGTTGCATGTTGATAACTTTTTCTGCTCTCTGTTATGCTGGTGTAGCTAAGGGCAGAATTCACTGCTCCAGAAACAGAAGGTCAGGAGGAAGCAGTGGTCTCAGTCTAAGATCACCAATGCAGAAACTGTGAGTCAGTTAGATCAAAGAAGTGTTATAGCTGTGCTTAGCTGGGCTCCTTGACTAGCAGAGGTTTAGATCATTCTGAATAGCATGAGGTAACCACATGTATTATGGGGGCTTGTGTCATGCACATACAGAAAGTTACAGGAAATGTTTGCTGCCTTGAAAGTGTTACACCTTGAATAATATTTAAATATTTTAATATTTAACTTTACTGAGGTTATGTCCCCACTGCAGAGCCTACACTGGCATTGCTGTGCTGGTATAGTCCCCTAGTGCACACACAGCAGATGCTGACAGAAGGAAGAGTTCTGCCATTGTAGGAACACTCCCTCCCCAAATGAGTTAATTGTGCTGACAAAGGCACGGTGCCATCAGAACAGCTGTGACTACACTGGGGGGTTTGTGTTGCTAGGTGGTGTGTTTTTTTCACACCTCTCACTGATGTAGTTGTGCTGGTATATGTTTTAAGTGTAGACCAGGCCTGAATCCCCTTTGGACACTGAAAGCCCTTGCTGCCCCTTCACCGAAGGCATTTACTCTTTGAAAAGGAATGGCCCTTCTTGCATGTATCTAAAATCACTCACCCCGGGCATGGCTGCACTTGCAAATGTGGAGCACTGTGAATTAAACGAGCCCTTGGAGAGCACAGTAGGGAAAGCGCTGCAGTCTATCCACACTGTCAGATTCAAGCACACTGGCGTGGCCACTTTAGAAGCTCTTGCAACACCACAAAGAGAGCAGTGCATTGTGATAGCTATCCCAGCATGCAAGTGGCTGCAACATGCTTTTCAAATGGGGGAGGGGTGGAATGTAACAGGGAGTGTGTTGTGTATATGTGGGGGGAAAGAGAGTGGGTTTTGGGGGGGCTGAGAGCATGTCAGAATGCTGTCTTGTAAGTTCAGACAGCAGCAGACCCCTCTCCCTCCCCCTTCTCTCTCACACACACTCTCAAAAGCAGCATTCCACAGTAATGGCTTGCTTTGTCCCAGAGCAGATAAGCATGTCAGCTGTCAAAAACGGAGCTTTGAAAGGGCATTTCTGCATTCCTACAGCAGAGTTCAAATCAATGACAACAGTGGCCACTTGACTTAAGGGGATTATGGGACGTTTCCAGAGGCCGATCAAAGTGCAGTAATACAACACCTCCTTCACACTGATGCTGGGGTGTTTCAGCCGAGGCACAGCAAGCGTTATGCTTCTCGTGGAGGTGGATTACCAGGAGCGCTCGAGCTCAGGGCCGGCTCCAGACCCCAGCGCACCAAGTGCGCGCTTGGGGCGGCGTCCCGCGGGAGGGCGGCAGGCAGCTCCGACGGACCTCCCGCAGGCATGCCTGCGGAAGGTCCGCTGGTCCCGCGGCTCTGGGGGACCTCCCGCAGACGTGACTGCGGAGGGTCCGCTGGTCCCGCGGCTCCGGTGGAGCATCCGCAGGCACGTCTGGAGCCGCGGGACCGGCGGCTGGCAGAGCGCCCCCCCCCGCGGCGTCCCGCCCTGCTTGGGGTGGCGGAAATCCTAGAGCCGCCCCTGCTCAAGCTGCAGAGTCCAGGCGCTGTAAGTGCCTTGCCAGTGTGGATGGGTCGTGAGTTAGAGCGCCTGGAGCAGCTTTAATGCACTCTAACTTGCAAGTGTAGCCAAGCTCCCAGCCACCAGCCAGGAGCATTAACCAAATGCTGCACCATAGAGAGCCTCTCTCATTCCTGGGGCAATTTAGCAAAAGGCCTTTGGATTGACCTTCGTGGAGACTGTTTGAGGGAAGCACTCCAGGCAGAGTGACATTCCTCCATGTGAGCATTTCCTGCTGACCTCTGTATTTATGATTATGTGGCAGGAACTTTTTGTATTCAGAGTACAACGATTTTAACACATGCTCTTGCCTTCCTGGTTCTATACACAGTTACTTGTCACTTTCAAACTTGAACCTCTACAGCCCCATATGGATATCTATGGCTGGTGTCCGATGAAGTACTGTCCTTTAGTGACCTTGTTTTACCTTTATCAGTGAAGGCAGCTTTGAGGATTTAGTGCCTTTCAAACGTAGCTTCTTTAAACCACAACAACATGCGCTGGGCCAAATTTATCCCTGTGAGAAGGAGAAACAAGCCCTCTCTTCTTCTTTGTCAGAATTCCCCGGTACAATTGATTTCAGCTCTGTGGCTAATACTCTGTAACACAATATAGTGTATAAGTTATACTGTGTGTTATCAAGTGGGTGGAAAGTTACGAAAGAAGGGGTTGAATCTCATTCTGTTGTTAAATATTTTCTTCAGGAGCAGATCACTTGGTTTGCATTTGAAAAGTCTGCAGTTAACCTGGCTTTTCCCATGTGACATGGGCTCCATCAACAGAAACTTCTGAAATGTTTTACATTCATAGTTGTCTGTATCACCGGCAGTGAAGGAAATCACTCACAGGTTCTAACAGAGGTGAAAGATTGAGGGAAAATCAACTCTCAGAATAAAAGCAACTTCCTTCCTGGGAGGAGAGGGCATCTCAGACATCAGTAATGAGACAATCTCCTCCTCCATAATTGCTGCCACAGTTTGAGCGCAGAGAAACATGAGGTTTCACAGGAGCTGCCAGAGCTTCTCCCCAGTCCTCCTATTTATCGGTAAGTCTGGGAAGGGGGAAAAGCAGAAGATACTTAATAGAAAATGTAATAATTGGAGCTTGATAAATCTCAATAGCTACCAGGAAAAAAACAGAGGGAAGCATCATGATGTAGAGCAATGGGTACAGGCTCAACAGCCAGGATCTTCTGTGTTCTAATCCCAACTCTACCAGTGACTTGCTGTGCAGTAGTGAGCAGGTCATTTCACATCTCTTTGCCTCAGTGTCTCCATTTTCAAAATGAGTAGGATACTTACCTCATGGAGGGGGACTTAGCTAATATCCGTACAAAGCTTGAAATGTGTTACTCAATATATGTAATACGCCTTTGAAAATATTTTTAATGATTTGTAATTAATTCTTTGTTTCACTCTAGACACAAAGAAGGGAGCAATCCCCAAATCTTTTTATTAGTATTTAATCCAATGGCCTGTATTGTCTGTTTATATAATGGTTTTGTTACAATATTTTACAGGCTAGAATTCTGAGATAGGGTTTATAACAAGATTAGCCCTTACACAGTGCTAGAGCACGGCTCTGTGTTTGCATGAAAGACACTATAAAGAATAGAGTCGTATTACATGGATGTTTCTGATAGCTGGTTAGAGCTGCATAGTAACTACCGGTATGTGAATCCACCAGCCATTTCCATCTGCTTAGTGGCACAGCCTGTGTAGGAGCCACTGGGCCCTGTGGAAGTGCCTGTGGAGCTGCCATGCCATGGCTGGGAGATGAAGATTATAACTCACATGGAGAACCTCTGTACTAATCCTGTGTTCTTCAGCTTCTCGTGGAGTAGAGGCATTGGCCTTCCATTAATGAAACAGAAAAGTCCATTCCCTGAAATGATGAGTTTACTTGTACTTTTCAATATGGACAGACCCAGCCTAGCCCAGCCCACGGGTGTTATACTAAGACCCTAGAACTTGTTCCAGTCTCTAAGGAGCCTCAGGGTATTTGCTGTTATAAATGAACCAGAGCAGTAGCCTCTTCTTCTATGTATATTGACTCAGAATTGATTGTTCAGTGGATCTCCTAGGAATATTAACGCCTGCATTACTGGTACTCTGCAAAGCGACTGTATAAGATATATGAGATATGAATTTAGCCTTATTTCATCTGTATTGGGTTGTTTTTTATGGGACTTATTGTGATGTCTGGAAAATTAGCATTACAAATAGCATTAAATTATCATTTTCTCTCCAGAGACAGGGGATTCTCATTACAATGTGTTTGCCAAATGACACTAGCTGCAGATTCACACTTGTTTTGGCTGCAGGTAATTTTCTGGTCTCTGTGTGTTTATTGCAGGTGTTTCTTGGGCTCTTCTTGTTGAAGTTCCTCAGGATTCACTCAATGGAACTGTCGGTCAATCTGTCCTTCTCTCTGTCACCTACAAACTCCAGGGACCATTTCACTCTCCATTGGCAATTCAGTGGAATTTCAGCAATACCACCAATGTGCTTGTCACCTACACAGGGACTAACTTCTCTGTCAGTGCTGAGGGGATTCCCACCTGCCATTCTGGCTATGTTTTTATACATCCCTCATATCAAGGTCGCATTATATTTTTCCCTGAAAATGCTTCTCTGCTCCTTCAGAACCTGAGGCTCATTGATGGTGGAGTCTACACCGTCAACTTTAGACTATTGAAAAAAACTAGAGACATTGCATTAACTGTGTCAGCTCCTCATTTTAACAATGGAAACCCAGGTAAGCATACAGAAGTAATTTATAATATCCATAGCATTAAGGGAGACTGACCTATTGCTGGTGCAATCTACACACAGTCATTTGCAATAAGTAATTTTTCCTGTGGGATGTAGATCCAGGGCAAAGCATGAGAACCCAGATGATGTTACAATCTCTGATATATGTGAAACTTTAAAAGCAGCAGCCCCTTTAACCCTCTTCCTCCAGATAAAACCAGAGATCCCAGACTTGTGGAGTATTTCATGGCTGTAGGTTTATGTACAAAACAGAAAGAAAATATTTTGATTCACCTATCATGAAAATGCGAACAGTTTTTTGATACATCATCAGCTTCAAGTGAAACAGACAGACAGGACCAGAGTCTGCACATGGCACCTTGGTTACACAGCTATTTATTATGAATCTAATCCCTGGAGCATGTTTCAGGAGTGTTGATATTAATACAGAGTCTTTATGATTGATCTTCTTCCCTGGGAAAAGTTAACAATCCCTGAAGTCTCCATAGTTTTTAATCTTTCAGTTTCCATTTGCACTGCTGTGGAGGTATTTCCTGAAGGTTTTTTCCTCTGGGTTTTATACTGATTAGTAATTAGTTTGAGGAAATATGAATATTGTTCTTAGCTGAGCATGAATCTGATAGAGAAGGGGTAGTGCCATTTTTTTTCTTTTTAATTATAGTTTTGGAGCCTGGTAAACCTTAAAACGTGTGTTTGTTCTCTTGGTCAGACCGAAGTATGTCTAAAATGGCTGGCTACATCTCTTTTATGGATAGGCAGTTATTTTAAATAGAAAGACCAATTACAATAATTACTATAAACCACAGTATGTCATGTGACAAGATCCGAATCAGCCTAATCATGTCACAACCATTTATGATTCTTTATTGTCAGATTCCCGTGTATAACCTAAATAAGATCTAATGACAAACTCCTCTGAGATCCTGATGTGACCCGTACACTTTGCTAGACACTAATGATAAATGTTTTCACAATAATATAGAGAATCCTGGCTGCCCTGCTAAAACAATTCAGTGCTAGACGTCCTGTAACTGTGAGAAAAATAAAGTCAGATTTGACTTTCAATATACTGTATGCAAAGTACTGTATTATACTGGCCCACCTTATTCAATTACATGGATTCTTCTTATTACTGCTATTTGTTAAGCATCTAGAATGGGCTTGGTAATGTACAAGACACATAAAAAGGCAGTGGTTGCGCAGAGGAGCCTACAGTGTAAAAGACAGACACATCTGAGACAAGATCCATTGGGGGACCTAGGAGAGGTGTTAGATTAGGATGTGTTCTTCTCTTTTTTTTAAAAGATATATTTTCTTCCTGTCTTTCCCTTTCCCTTAAATAACAATGGGATGGAGAAGGAATTTGACTGATGTGAGTGGGCCTTGTAAATTAACCTTTGGACACTGCAATATTACAACAAATGAATGTAACTCATATGTGTATTCACTGGAGAATACGCTATTGCAGAGCATTATTCCCTCGGAGCATGTAATCTGGCATAAGCCTACAACAAAGCCAAGAAACTAGTTCTAAGGCCTGAGATCCACAACAACAGTTTGCATGGACTCATAGTGTATCTGAGTTGCCCCAAACATTGCTACCATTGGCTCTTCCTACATGTATGGGTCACACTGTGGAGGCAGAATTCTATACACACACACACATTACATCATAAATTATATCAGATCTTGAGGGGACTATGCCATGTAAATTGGCTCCTCCTCCTCCTGTCCAGCGGGCTATGCCTCTCTTCCAACCGTGCAGCAAATCTTCATCATAAATGCTGTGCAGGGAGAGGGGAAGGAGAATAAAACTTCATAGCTGCTTACCCCCTGTGTGCAAACTCCCATCCTTATTGCATGATAATCACATCTTTCTGCTCCCTTCTAAACTGCATGAAGGCATGAGAGGAGCACAGAGGCCAGTGTAAGAAAGGAAGCTTTAAGCCACTCTGTGCAGGTTTTCACAGCTTCTCCCCAACTGCTGAGTACAAAAGGTTTTAGGGCCAACACAATCAATTTCTCTTAACTTCAGAAGAACCACTAACCACTGCACTGAGGGGCCTTAGCCAAAAAGCTTCCTGACCTCTCCTATAGTAACTAGCTGCTGCCTGTAACAAAAGCCTAGACTGTGGCTGACATTTTTCCTGTGGAAAAATTGTATGTTTAAGGCAAACTCTAGCTACTGCTAGATAAAATACACATAGCTCAGAATTCTTGTATTTCTCAGAGTCCAGTGACCCTACAGAAGATAACAACCTCGCCATCCCTGGGCACCCAGTAACCTACATTGCTGGAGGCTGCTTTACTTTACTCTTTCTTCTGCTGCTGCTGTTGTGCTGCAGGTGGTGCCGGGGTGAGTAAATCAGCTCATTGGTTTCACTTGCTAATATTTGTGCTTTCGGTTCTTCAAAGACATTTTTTAAAGCAAATTCAAAGCTGTATTGGTGGGTTTGGAGGGAGATGGTGTCACTCACAGTACAGGGCTGGCTGCTCTTCTATCCCCTTCTTGGTTTGTCTGAGTGAACCCCCTCCTGTGTCAAGCCCATTCACAGACCGGCCCTGCATTACAGCTCCCTGTGCATCAACCGTGCTTACCCAGCAGGTCTGACTGGGCTCAGCCCCTGCAGTTCTTGCCTTCAGGGGTCTGTGATCAGTGGTGCTCAGTAACAAAATAGCCTCCTTAAACCAAAGGGGTGCTCAGTGTAAAAACAAACAAACAAACAAAACACCCTTGAGTGACATAGTTATGTCAACCTAATCCCCAGCGTAGGCGCAGCTATGTTGACAGAAGAGGCTTCTATTGACATCGCTGCCATCGTTCAGAGAGCTGGTGTTTCTACACTGAGCGCTGGTCTGCACCGAAAAGTTATTTCACCATAGCTATGTCTCTGGTGTGAAAAATCCACACTCCTGAGAGATGGCGTTAAGCTGACCTGAACCCCGATATAGACAGAGCTAGGTGGATGGAAGAATTCTTCCATTGATCTAGCTACCGTCTCCTGTGGAGTTGGATTTCCTGCACCAATGGGAGAACCCTTCCCGTCACTGTACTAAGTGTCTACACTGAAGGGCTACAGTGGTGCAGCTACAATGCTGCAGCATTTTAAGTGTAGACAGCCTGACAGAAAAACTTCTTCCATCGGTGTAGGCAGCATCTACACTATGGGGTTATGCCAGCATAGCTATGGTGATGTAGCTGTGCCTGTATAGGCTCTGTAATGTGGACAATCCCGTTTAATCTGTTTCTCTTCCATCTCCTCCGGCATGTCTCACTCATAGGCCTGGTCTACACTAGGACTTTAATTCGAATTTAGCAGCGTTAATTCGAACTAACCGCTCAACCGTCCACACCAGGAAGCCATTTAATTCGAACTAGAGGGCTCTTTAGTTCGAATTTGGTACTCCACCTCGACAGGTGGAGTAGCGCTAAATTCGACATGGCTAGCTCGAATTAGGCTAGGTGTGGACACTAATCGAACTTAGTAGCTCCGGGAGCTATCCCACAGTGCACCACTCTTTTGACGCTCTGGACAGCAGTCTGAGCTTGGATTCTCTGACCAGCCACACAGGAAATGACCCGGGAAAATTTGAATTCCTTTTCCTGTCTGGGCACTTTGAATCTGACGTCCTGGCTGGACATCGGGGCGAGCTCCGCAGCACCTGCAACGATGCAGAGCTCTCCAGCAGAGGAGTCCGGCCAATCCAAGAATAGAAAGAGGTCCCCGGCATGGACAGACCGGGAAGTCCTGGATCTGATCGCTGTGTGGGGCGAGGAGTCTGTGCTCTCGGAGCTGCGCTCCAACAAGCGGAATGCAAAGACCTTCGAGAAGGTCTCTAAAGCAATGATAGAGAAAGGATACAGCTGGGATGCGATGCAGTGCCGCGTGAAAGTCAAGGACCTGAGACAAGGTTACCAAAAAGTCAGAGCGGCAAACGGACGCTCCGGAGCACAGCCCCAGACATGCCGCTTCTACGAGGCACTGCATGCCATTCTCGGTGGGTCTGCCACCACTGCCCCACCAGTGACCGTGGACTCTGAGGATGGCATAGTGTACCTGGACAGTTCCTTGGCGATGTTCGCCGATGGGGAAGATGAGGAAGGGTTTGTGGAGGACGGCGCAGGCGACAGCGAACACAATACCGCTTGCCCTGACAGCCAGGATCTCTTCATCACCCTCACAGAGATCCCCTACCAACCCTCCCCGCCCGTTAACCTGGACTCAGAATCAGGGGAAGGATCAGGCGGTAAGTCCTATAAACATGGAAACTTTTATTTTTTTAAAAATGGGTATAGAAAAAATAGAAATACTATATACAAAATTTTACATGTCAAACTATATAAATAGTAGGTCCACACATATAGGGATTGAACAATAATCCTCTTGGGACAGTTCAACAAAGCTCTCAGAGAGCAGCTCGAAAAGCCTCCGCAGGAGGCTCCTGGGGAGAGGTGCCTTATTCGGTGCTCCATGGAAGCACACTCTTCCGCGCCAGGAGATCCTAATGTAGAGAGGAATCATCGCCTCCACCAGCATTGCTGCATATGGTCCTGGTCTGTGCAGGGCTTCCAGTAGCAGCCGCTCTCTCTGACTGCGAGTGACCCGCCTCAGGGTGATGTCGGTCTGGACAGGCTGCATCTAAGTCGGGCAATTAGTGTATTGTTACTATTGTTAACGGTTTACAATTAGGTTGCATAACAATGACCCTCGCTTAACAGCCACGTGCTGGAGGCCACAGAGAACAAGCAGACATTGATCTTTCCCGTGCACTGGCGGGAGGGGCTGGAAAAGGCTCAGCCTTTCTGCTTTCCACATTGCCTTTAGCAGGAGAGCACAGCTATCCACTAACTGATAAGCATGATCTCCTTTAAGGCTTACCAGGACTGTCTGCAAGACGGATTATGCTGTATCTCCCCGCTTGTCCGCTCTCCTGTGCAATGGCGCCGCCAATGAGAGCGTATTCCGAAATCTCGAACTTTTCCTGAGATCTCGTGAGACTTGGTGCCCTGTATGGTCTTGTTCAGAGAAACTGACTAGACTGTGTTCACTGTTCGCAAACATGTATCTGTTCAAGGAAATCATTTACTGTTTCCCATCACACAGCTTCTGCTCTTTCCCGGACTGCCCCGGCATCCCCCTCGCAGAGGCTGGCGCAGATTAGGTGGCGAAAGAAAAAGACTCGGGAAGAGATGTTCGCGGAACTGATGTCCTGCTCCAGAGCTGAGGCGGCAGAGCAGAGACAGTGGAGGGAGAGCCTATGTCAACAGCATCGCACACACATCGAACGGGAGGATAGGTGGCGGCAGGAAGACCATCAGGTGACTCAAACGCTGCTTGGGCTAATGAGGGAGCAAACGGACACGCTCCGGCGCCTTGTTGATGTGCTGCAGGACCGCAGGCAGGAGGAGAGAGCCCCCCTGCACTGTATCTGCAACCACCCTCCAATGCCAAGAAGTCCTGTCCCCCCCTCACCGAAAATTACAAGACGAAGGGGCGGTAGGGGCCGTGAGAACTGTCACTGCACCACAGCTGAGCGCTAATGTTCCACACACCTCTGACGCTATAACTGTTTAGAAGCGCTTCCCTTACAGGATCACCCAGTCCCAAATCCAAGTTTCATCACCCCACTATGTAGTAGATTAATAAAAGCTGTTTGCTGTTGTTCACTCTTTCCGTCACGTCTTTCGTGTCAGAAGACTGTGTATGTAGGGGGGGGGGGCAGGGGATTTATAATTGCACGGGATAGCCTACATTAGCAGGGTACAGACTATCGGGGGCAGGATCAACTGCAGGTCACACACAGACTGCATTCAGTAGTCACCAGGGTCCCTCTGTGTGGTGTATGCTGCCCCGGGTCATTCTGTGATGTGTACGCTTGTCCACGGTCCTAGCGCCTGCCACCCCCTAATGTTAAGGTATGCTGCCCTTACCATGCACTTCCACCGTAGGCGCGATCCTCTCCGCTGCCCTGAGCCCCAACAAGAGCACTCATCCACGGACAGATACTCACCCTTCCCCCACACCCCTCACCCCTTCCTACGCCCAAACCCACAGCCCAGAGCCTGCATCCAAATCCCTATGCAAAGATGGCACCACTCGCCCCTTCCTGCAAACCCACCCCTACATGCACAACCACTTGAAACCGTCCCCCACCCCAGAGACCTATGTAGGAGCAGGAGGCTGTCCGTCTTGTATTGTACAAGCGGTCTGTACATCAGTGCACACCGTACCCAGCACAGTATGCGGCCATGTTTCAAACCCTGAACAGAAATGCAAAGTAAAGGAAAGATTTATTAAAAATAAGTGTTCCATTTAATTTGTTTAAAAACGTGTTTTGGAAGTGGGGGAAACTTGGAGAACGGGGTATGTAACCGCAGATCTCACTCAACACATAGAGACACAGGCCCAGGATCAGCTTCTCTTAAAATCAAGTGTAGAGTCATCGGTTACCCTGCTCTCCGAGGAAACTTGCTTTCAAAGCCTCCCGGATACACAGCGCTTCCCGCTGGGATAGTTTTTCGGCACGGGTGTCTGGCTGAGCGTAAACAGCAGCCAGGCGTTTTGCCTCAACCTCCCATCCGGCCAAAAAGGTCTCGCCCTTGCTCTCACAGACATTGTGGAGCACACAGCAAGCAGCAATAACTACGGGGATATTCTTTTCGCTGATGTCCGAGCGAGTCAGTAAGCTCCGCCACCTCCCCTTAAGACGTCCGAAAGCACACTCCACCACCATTCTGCACTTGCTCAGCCGGTAGTTGAAGAGTTCCTTCTCACTGTCCAAGGCGCCTGTATAGGGCTTCATGAGCCAGGGCATTAGCGGGTAGGCTGGGTCCCCGAGGATCACTGTAGGCATCTGCACATCCCCAACCGTTATTTTGTGGTCCGGGAAGAAAGTTCCTGCCTGGAGGCGTCTAAACAGACCAGAGTTCCTGAACACACGCGCGTCATGAACCTTGCCCGCCCACCCGACGAAGATGTTGGTAAAACGTCCCCTATGGTCCACCAGTGCTTGCAGCACCATTGAAAAGTAGCCCTTTCGGTTAATGTACTCGCTGGCCTGGTGGGCTGGTGCCAAGATAGGGATGTGAGTCCCATCTATAGCCCCACCGCAGTTTGGGAATCCCATCGCGGCGAAGCCATCTATGATGTCTTGGACGTTTCCGAGAGTCACTACCTTTGAGAGCAGTTGATCAACGATTGTGTGGGCTACTTGCATCACAGCAACCCCCACGGTAGATTTGCCCACGCCAAAGTGGTTCGCTACTGACCGGTAGCTGTCTGGCGTTGCAAGTTTCCAGAGGGCTATGGCCACTCGCTTCTGCACACTCAGGGCTGCTCGCATCCGGGTGTCCTGGCGCTTCAGGGCAGAGGCCAGCAAGTCACACAGTTCAAGGAAAGTGCCCTTACGCATCCTGAAGTTTCGCAGCCACTGTGATTCATCCCAGACCTGCAGCACTATGCGGTCCCACCAGTCCGTGCTGGTTTCCCGGGCCCAGAATCGCCGTTCCACACCATGAACTTGACCCATTGCCACCATGATCTCCACGGCGCGGCGTACCCTGCTTTGTGAGAGGTCTGCGCCACTCTGTGAATTCCTGTCCTCACCGCGCTGCCAGAGCCTCCTAGCCCGATTTCTCAGCAGCTGACTGTGGAAGAGGTGGACGATAAGGTGCGAGGAGTTGACAACGGCCATAAGTGCAGCGATGATCGCAGCGGGCTCCATGCTCGCAGTGCTGTGGCGTACGCGCTGTAACTGACAAGAGAAGGGCGCAAACAGATTTCCCGCCGGCGCTTTCAGGGAGAGAGGGCGGGAGTGACGGTTCAATAATGACAGTTACCCAAAACCACCCTCGGCACATTTTTTCCCCCAGCAGGCATTGGGGGCTCTACCCAGCATTCCAATGGGCAGCGGGGACTGCGGGAACTGTGGGATAGCTTCCCACAGTGCACCGCTTCCAAAGTCGACGCTGGCCCCGTGAATGTGGACTCAGAAATTCGAATTAGTGTATTTAGTATGGATACACAAATTCGACTTCATAAGGTCGAATCCACAAATTCGAACTAAGTTGATTCGAAATAGTCTTGTAGTGTAGACAAGGCCATAGTCTAAACTTAATATGGCCAAGCTAATCTTCTTAGATCTGAATCTGCTCTCACTCACATTCATTTTACACTAGTCTAACTCCATTAGAGTTGGGGGAAAAAATGAAAAATTCATTTTCACAAAAAAATTTGACATTTCAGAGTTGTTTGCATTTGGAAGGGTTTGAAATGGACCCATTTTTCATTGAAAAATTGTCACTGATTTTTTTTTCAAAAATTTTTTTTAAATATTACTGCAAGTGCTAGTACCATGGTAGCTGTAATTCTGTTGTTTACTCAAAATCCAACTGCATAAGAAAAATGTTGATAGCCATTTTGATTTTTTTTATTTTAAAATGTCACAATGTTTCACAAACACCAAAAAAGTCATTTAGTCTGACCAATTGTCTCCAAAACATTACTTTTCAAAACAGTGCCAAATTTCACTTTCCTTTGTGCTACATTGCACGAGGCTTTCTTAAATTTCAGGAAGATCATGAGAATCATCAGTAATTGCCAGCAGTACAGATATTACTTGTATATTCAACATTGAGGGCACAGACTAATCATGTCTATACAATATGAGCACAATCTAACTTATCTCTACTAACTATTAAAGTAAACTTTACAGGTGCAGCTGGATCACAAACAACCAGAATTATAAAGCAAGAGCAGGTAAGAAATAATAAAACTATGACTTGGTACATCTGCATGGAAAATAAACCCACACTGTGTGAGAAGACAGAAAGTAGGATCTGGTTCTAGCTGAATAGTAACCACATGGGGGAATTTCTTTTTGTGGCCAGAACATTTATGTGTGGTTGCGTTTGGAAAATCAACTCTGTGGAAATGGAGTTGAGGGATCCCATTTTGCTCATGTCTTGAGAATTTCTTTATCAGATGTGCTCAGCTCGCAAGGAGGATGATAACTTTCCTAACTCCCAGCTCAGTAAACTCGCAGCTGGTTCTGAGAATCAAACTAGGCGCTTTCCATCACACGCATCATCACCGGTGATACAGCTTTTGTAGGCCAACTTATACTCGCAGTGCCACTCTTCAGAGTAGACCCAGGCTTCAATGAAACCTGCTCTTCCATCAGATAGTCTGGCTGGATCTAGAGAATAGCATGTGTGTGCTCATATGGGAAGAGGCAACTTTAATTGGTGTCTGGCGTTGCACTCATAAGGGAATGTCAGGGTTGTATGTACCTGCACATATAGGTACATACAACCTTTTAAGGGTTGCAGGCCTGCTGAAGAGTATGAAAACTGTCCCTGGTCTGGGAGCAGAATACTGGCACAATGCATTAATGGGTAATACTAATTCTGGGCATCCATTAAATGGAGCTCATAGATACTAATATCTGAACTATAAGCAGTAGGGAATAGTCTGGGGACCAGGTTTACTTCCCATCACCTTCCCCAAAATCCAAGTTTGTTAGTTGAAGCTGTGGATGTTGTGGGCCTCTGCATTAGGGCTTTTTATTATATAGTCGTCAGTTACCCCCCACCCCCTGTCCTGATTTTTCACACTTGCTATCTGGTCACCCTACTCAGCATCAAACCCACAGCCCTTCTCTCAGAATCAGTGATCAAAGTGAGACAGAGCTCACCAGAGCTGAGCTCCAGCAAATCTACCGTGCTAAACCCAAACCAGACACTCTGCTTCCTGCGGATGTCACAGGGACGAGAACAAAGAGGCCAAAGGCTGAGAAAAGGAAATAATAGAAATTTGTGTAAAAAATTGAAAGTGAGGCGGAAGGAAGGAGGGTCAGATCAGATCTGCTCTTTGATGCTGCCTACTCCTCTGTTTCCCTCTTCTCCTCCTCTCCCCCTGCTCCCCTGCATATCATCACCCACTCCCTGCTCTCCAGCTCAGCCCTGTGCTCCATCATGAAATAGTTTTTCTGCTTCCCCATCTACTCCCTGCACTCTGGTCCCTGACTCAGCCTGTGCTACAGCATTAGAGACTTCCTCATTCCTCGGCCCGGCTCCACCTGGCAGGCCTGGACTCAGCCGCTCTCTGAAGCTGCTACTCCCACCCGCTGAAAGTCTGTGTGGTTTTTCTCGTAGCTGTGCGTGGTTTGCAACACGCTCCATTCTGTGCTCTTGTGCTCTCTTTCCCACGCATTGTGCTGCCAGTATCTGCCCTTAAGAGAACAAGCTGCCTGCTGCTGGGGTGGACAAAGTGCTTCATTTTAAAAAACAAACAGCTCAGCCTGAACCTTCCCCTGTTTGCTAAGCCCCCTGGAGTTCTACTCATTCCTTCAGTACGTTACAGTTTGAAGAAGGGGAACCTCTACCCCCATTGCCTTCACTCATGTCTCCCAGATCTTTGTCCTTCCCTCTTCCCAGCCCGAACCAAGACTCAGAGTCCACAAGACTGAACTTCATTCTCCCAGATACTTATTCATTTAGAAGCAGCAAAGAATCCTGTGGCACCTTATAGACTAACAGACGTTTTGCAGCATGAGCTTTCGTGGGTGAATACCCACTTCTTCCGAACCTTCTACAGAACCAGACTAACACGGCTACCCCTCTGATACTTATTCATTTAAAAATGCATCACTGAACCACCTACTGCTTTACCTGATTTAAAGTAATTATTTAAAGAAAGCACAATCCATTATAAGCCACTCAGCTTAGTCTCCACGGTAGACCTCCCTTCGTGGTAAGCAAACATCAAATAGCCCACCATTCCCTACTTTCCACAGGCAGGGCTCATGTGATCTCCTTTTATCCAGACCAACTCACGTGCCTCAGAGTCTCATCTTTATATTGATTTTCACTGTAGGTCCAGAATCCTGAGGACTCCCTTGTGGAAAGTACTCTGCATTTACAAAGCACTTACATGAACACTAGCGAAACCCAAGAACATCCTTTGACCAGATCAGAGCCACAGACTGAGTATGCCACCATCGGCTTCCCTGGACGATAACCTAGCCTGACACTGACAGCAGCAGGTTTGGGGAGTGAGAAGTACATGCTATTCCATTACCAAAGCCATGTGATTGGTGGTTCTGTTGGAAACAAAGGAATTGTTCCTTTTCAGAAACATGGAAACTGGAGGCAGTAAGGAAGGACTGAGGTCCCATGATACTCAGTCCCTGAAATCACCCAAAACTGCCCAGACACTTTCACAGATTTCCTAGGCCCAAGGAAAATGTATTTTAAATATGGAGCAAAGAGTCCTGTGGCACCTTATAGACTAACAGACATATTGGAGCATGAGCTTTCATGGGTGAATACCCACTTCGTCGGATGCATGTCATATTTTAAATATGTAGAGCTTTAATGGACTAAAACTGAAGAGCTGTCATGATCTCCAGGAAGAGCTAAATTCCCAATTTTGAGCACAAGAAGTGTTGCATGTTTTTGAGCTGGCTACCTCAGGAGCTAAAGTGACTTCTGCTCCGACACCCCTATGCAGGCATCAGTTCTAACAGAGCTCTGAATGCCTGGAATATTCATTATGCATCAAAAACAGCAATCAGTCCATCCATACAGCATATTCTTTGTTTACACCAGTTCAGTGGACTGTACACCTGCCATTGTGAAGCATTGGTTAAATATAAAAGAAGCGATTTTCTTTTTTCAGCTGAAGGGACAGCTTTCTAAGGGACATATCTGTATGTTTCTTTACTGTTGCCAGCTCATGATTTGATCACAACAGTCACAATATTTGGTGTATATCTTAAAGCCCCAGCTCCTGTGTGAATGCAGAAGAATCTCAGCTTTCAGTTGAAAGAAAGTTTCTAGCTCTCAGGGTTGCACACAAAAAGTTACCCTAGCAACTTAAAGGATAAAAACCCATAAGGTCAATAAAAAGAACTCCAAATTTTTTATTATTATTATTATTAATCTCAAGATTTCTATCCCCTTTTAGGATTTTTGAATGTTTGGAGTTGGTAATACAGTTCAATTTTCATCTCTTCATGTCCTTGGGAATGTGGATGGGGATAGATGGAACAGGGTTGTCTGTGCTAGAGGACAGGAATCAAACAGAAAAGTGAAAATTAGGCTCTTTTACAGCAAGGTGCCTTAAACATGTACCTACTTGAAGCAAATGAATAGTTTGAAGGAACTCACGTGAAATTGCAGAACTACTAACTGTGGTATGTAACCTATTGTTTGAATCAGTTTCTGTACCAGATGACTGGAGGATAGCTAATGTGATGCCAATTTTTTTAAAAGGGCTCCAGAGGTGACCCTGGCAATTACTTGTGAAGGAGCAGAGAGATTGCTGCCGGGCACAGCAGGGGTTAAAGAACACCTTTGGGCTCAGCTAGCCCTGCCCCATTATACCAGCAGCCAATGCCAGGCCTGGAGGGGGGAGAAAAGAAGGAAATCTGGCTCAGTCAGGGGCTGACTGGCAAAGAGGCAGGAGCTCTCTGTATGTCTGCTTGAAGGCACAGACCAGCAGCCTGCCTGCCAACACAGCCACTGGAGGCAAGTAAATCTTCCCATGCCAAGGGGAATCTACAGATAAGCCCCAGCTGTGGGGCAACTGGGCTTAGGGTGACCAGATTTCCCAATTTTATAGGGACAGTCCCAATTTTGGGGTTTTTTTCTTATATAGGCTTCTGTTACCCCCCACCCCCTGTCCCAATTTTTCACACTTGCTGTCTGGTCATCCTAACTGGACTAGTGGGGCCATACCCCAAACTAAAAGGACTTGCATAGGAAGCAGGCCAAGAAAACAGGCCCTGAAACCGCCCGCCCCCAACCCCCCCACCCCCCATGGCTGGGAGAAAGATCCATCTCCCTGTTTAGGGGTTGAGCAACACAGGACCCTGGGCCAGGACCTGAGAGAGAAGGAGGGGTCAAGTCACCCTAAAGCCCCCCTAACCAACGTTCTAGCCACTAGGCTCCCTGGCCACTGAGGGCCCTATCACACAGACCATTAAGTCTCACTTCAGTACAAGGCAAATGGATTGAAACTATGGGTACGTCTACACTACAGGATTATTCCGATTTTACAGAAACCGGTTTTGTAAAACAGATTGTATAAAGTTGAGTGCACGTGGCCACACAACGCACAGTAATTCGGCGGTGTGCATCCATGGTCCGAGGCTAGCGTTGATTTTCGGAGCGTTGCACTGTGGGTAGCTATCCCGTAGTTATCCCATAGTTCCTGCAGTCTCCCCAACCCCTTGGAATTCTGGGTTGAGATCCCAGTGCCTGATGGGGCAAAAATCATTGTCGCGGGTGGTTCTGGGTACAGCCTCACCCCTCCCTCCGTGAAAGCAGCAGACAACCGTTTCGTGCCTTTTTTCCTGGGTGAACTGCGCAGACGCCATAGCACAGCAAGCATGGACCCTGCTCAGCTCAATACTGCAATCATGGACGTTTTAAACACCTCACGCATTCTCGTGCAGTCTATGCTGAACCAGGACCTGCAAAGCCAGGCGAGGAGGAGGCGGCTACGGCAGCGCGGCGATGACAGTGATGAGGACATGGACACTGAATTCTCTCAAATAGCGGGGCCCTGCGCTTTGGAGATCCTGATGGTAATGGGGCAGGTTCTAGCCATTGAACGCCGATTTTGGGCCCGGGAAACAAGCACAGACTGGTGGGACCGCATAGTTTTGCAGGTGTGGGACGATTTGCAGTGGCTGCGAAACGTTCGCATGCGGAAGGGCACTTTCATGGAACTTTGTGACTTACTTTCACCTGCCCTGAAATGCCATAATACCAAGATGAGAGCAGCCCTCACAGTGGAGAAGTGAGTGGCAATAGCCCTCTGGAAGCTTGCAAGGCCAGACAGCTACCGGTCAGTCGGGAATCAATTTGGAGTTGGAAAATCTACTGTGGGGGCTGCTGTGATGCAAGTAGCCAAAGCAATCATTAAGCTGCTGCTACGAAAGGTTGTGACTCTGGGAAACGTGCAGGCCATAGTGGATGGCTTTGCTGCAATGGGATTCCCTAACTGTGGTGGGGTGATAGATGGAACCCATATCCCTATCTTGGCACCGGAGCACGAGGGCACCCAGTACGTAAACCGCAAGGGGTACTTTTCAATGGTGCTGCAAGCACTGGTGGATCACAAGGGACGTTTCACCAACATCCACGTGGGATGGCCGGGAAGGGTTCATGACGCTCGCGTCTTCAAAAGCACTACTCTGTTTAAACGGCTGCAGCAAGGAAATTACTTCCCAGACCAGAAAATAACAGTTGGGGATGTTGAAATGCCTGTCGTTATCCTGGGGGACCCAGCCTACCCCTTGATGCCATGGCTCATGAATCCATACACAGGCAGCCTGGACAGTGGTCAGGAGCTGTTCAACTACAGGCTGAGCAAGTGCAGAATGGTGGTAGAATGTGCCTTTGGCCGTTTAAAGGCGCGCTGGCGCACATTACTGACTCGCTCAGACCTCAGCCAAACCAATGTCCCCATTGTTATTGCTGCTTGCTGTGTGCTCCACAATCTCTGTGAGAGTAAGGGAGAGACCTTTATGGCAGGGTGGGAGGCTGAGGCAAATCACCTGGCCACTGATTACGCGCAGCCAGACACCAGGGAGATTAGAAGAGCTCACCAGGAAGCGGTGCGCATCAGAGAAGCTTTGAAAATGAGCTTCATCACTGGCCAGGGTGTGACTGCTGTGTTTGTTTCCCCTTGATGAACCCCCAGCCCCCTTGATTGACTCATTCCCTGTAAGCAACCCACCCTCCCCCTTCGATTACAGCTTGCTTAAGGAAATAAAGTCACTATCATTTAAAAATCATGTATTCTTTATTAATTCATTATAAAAAGAGGGAGAGAACTGAGAAGGTAGCCCGGGTGTGGTTTGGGAGGAGGATAGGAGGGAAGGAAAAGGCCACCAAAAAAATTTCACATTAATGACAGCCTTTTGGTTGGGCTGTCCACAGGGGTGTAGTGGGCGGGTGCACGGAGCCTCCCCCCACGCGTTCTTACACATCTGGGTGAGGAGGCTAAGGAACATGGTGAGGGGGGAGGGTGGTTATACAGGGGCTGCAGCGGCACTCTGTGATCCTGCTGCCATTCCTGAAGCTCCACCAGATGCCGGAGCATGTCAGTTTGATCACGCAGCAGCCCCAGAGTTGCATCCCGCCACCGCTGATCTTCCTGCCGCCACCTCTGATCTTCCTGCCGATCTTCTTGCTGCCACCTCTCATCTCGGGTGTCCCTCCTGTCCTCACGTTCACTGGCATCTTTCCTGTAATTTGATACCACCCCCTTCCACTCATTCAGATGAGCTCTTTCCTTGTGGGTTACTTCCATTATATCCGAGAACATTTCATCTCGCGTCTTCTTTTTCCTCCGCCTTATCTGAGCTAGCCTTTGGGATGGAGTAGGGAGGCTTGAAAAATTTGCAGCTGCATGAGGGAGGGAAAAAAGGGAGAGAAGTATTTAAAAAAGATACATTTTACAGAACAATGGTTATACTCTTTCACAGTGAACAGTACTATTCACCTTACATAGCACATGTGATTTCACTACAAGGTCGCATTTTGCATCTTAATATTGAGTGCCTGCGGCTCTGATGTTACAGATCTCACAGACACAGGTCCGGGCATCAGAATTCAGCTTGCATGTGGCCATGGTAAGCCACTGTCTTTCGGCTTCTGTAGTGCTTTACCCCTCCCCCCACCGCATGGCTGGTACCATGAAAGCTCACTGCTAATCACCCCCTTTCCCCCCCCCCCCGCACCACGTGGCTGTTAGCTGGGAAGATCCCTGCGAACCAAACGCGAAAAAGCTCATCGGTATTTCACTCCTCCCCTCCCCCCGCTTGGCTACATGCAAGAAAGGATTTTTTTTTTAAGCTGCAGTCCACGAACCCAGTAGGAAAATGGCCATCTCTGTCCCCTTAATTAAATTCCTGATTTTCAACCAGGTTACCCTGAACAATATCATTCTGCTGAGGATAACACAGCGAGATAAAGAACGGATGTTTCTTGAATGCCAGCAATCACCGGGACCATACGCAGCTATGCTTTGCCATGCAATGATACCTGATTACTTGCTACATGCATGGCGTGGTAAAGTGTCCTACCATGGTGGACGGAACAAGGCTGCCTTGCCCAGAAACCTTCTGCAAAGGCTTTTGGAGTACCTCCAGGAGCGCTTCATGGAGATGTCCCTGGAGGATTTCCGCTCAATCCCCAGACATGTTAACAAACTTTTCTAAGTAATTTACTGGCTGCAAATGCATCCCAAGTCCTCAGGGCAAATCAATCATTAAAAAATGCTTGCTTAAAAAACAATGTTTGATATTTACAAAGGCACACTCACCAGAGGTCCCTTTCATGGCTTCATTGTCTGGGATAGTTGCTTGGGAGGGCTGGTAGGGTAATTCCGTCTGGGTCAGAAAAAGCTCCTGGCTGTTGGGGCTAATGGAGTGCTGTGTGCTCTCTGCAAGGTCGTCCTCCTCTTCCTCCTCCTCATCTTCCCCGTCCGCATAATCCTCAGCCATGGCAGAGATTACAACCCCCACCTCGGAATCCACGGACAGGGGTGGGGTAGTTGTGGCACAGCCCCCTAAAATTGCATGCAGCTCAGCGTAGAAGCAGCATGTTTTTGGCCCTGCACCGGACCTTCCGTTTGCTTCTTTGGTTTTCTGGTAGGCTTGTCTGAGCTCCTTAACTTTCACTCTGCACTGCACTGAGTCCCTGCTATGGCCTTTTTCCATCATAGCCTTGGAAATTCTTTCAAATACTTTTTCATTTCGTCTTTTGGAACGCAGTTCTGTTAGCACTGAATCCTCTCCCCATATAGCGATCAGATCCAGTACCTCCCATGCAGTCCATGCTGGGGCTCTTTTTCGATTCTCAGGAGACTGCATTGTTACCTGTGCAGATGAGCTGTGCGTGGTCACCTGTGCTGATGAGCTCTCCACGCTGGGAAAGCAGGAAATGAATTTCAAAAGTTCGCGGGGTTTTTCCTGTGTACCTGGCCAGTGCATCCGAGTTCAGATTGCTGTCCAGAGCGGTCACGGTGGTGCACTGTGGGATACCGCCCGGAGGCCAATACCATCGATTTGCGGCCACACTAACCCTAATCCGATATGGTAATACCGATATTAGTGCTACTCCTCTCATTGGGGAGGAGTACAGAAACCAGTTTAAAGAGCCCTTTATATCGATACAAAGGGCCTCGTAGTGTGGACGGGTGCGGCGTTAAATCGGTTTAACGCTGCTAAAATCGGTTTAAAAGCCTAGTGTAGACCAGGCCTATCATAAAGAACAGAATGATCAGACACATAGATGAACACTATTTGTTGGGGAAGAGTCAACATGGTTTTTATAAAGGGAAATCATGTCTCACCAATCTACTAGAATTCTTTGAGGGGTCAACAAACGTGGACAAGGGGGATCCAGTGGATAGAGTGTACTTAGACTTTCAGAAAGCCTTTAACAAGGTCCTTCACCAAAGGCTCTTAAGCAAAGTAAGCTGTCCTGGGATAAGAGGAAAGGTTCTCTCATGGATCAGTAACTCGTTAAAAAATAGGAAACAAAGGGTAGGAATAATTGGTCATTTCTCACAATGGAGAGAGATAAATAGTGGTGACCCCCATGGGTCAGTGCTGGAACCAGTACTGTTCAACATATTCATAAATGATCTGGAAAAAAGCAGGTAACTGTGAGGTGGCAAAATTTGCAGATGATACAAAACTACTCAAGATAGTTAAGTCCAAAGCAGACTGCAAAGAGCTACAAAAGGATCTCACAAAACTGATTGGCTGCGCAACAAAATGGCAGATGAAATTCAATGTTAATAAATTAAAGTAATGCACATTGAAAAACATAATCCCAACTATATTTACAAAATGATGGGGTCTAAATTAGCCGTTACCACTCAAGAAAAAGATCTTAGAGTCATTGTGGATAGTTCTCTGAAAACATCTGCTCAATGTGCAATGGCAGTAAAAAAAAAACCTAAAAGACTGTTAGGGACCATTAGGAAAGGAATAGATAATAAAACACAAAATATCATAATGGCTCTATAAAAATCTCTGGTACGCCCCCACACCTTGAATACAGTATGCAGTTCTGGTCGCTCCATCTTGAAAAAGATATATTAGAATTGGAAAATGTACAGAGAAGGGCAATAAAAATGATGAGGTATGGAACAGCTGCCGTATGAGGAAAGATTAAAAAGACTGGGACTTTTCAGCCTGGAAAAGAGATGACTAAGAGGGGATATGATAGAGGTCTATAAAATCTTGACTGGTGTGGAGAAAGTGAATACAGAAGAGTTATTAACTCCATCACATAGCACAAAATCCAGGGGTGACCCAATTAAATCAATATGCGGGGGGATGTTGTAAAGGCCAAAACTATAACTAGATTAAAAAAAGAACTAGATAAGTTCATGGAGGATAGGTCCATCAATAGCTATTAGTCAAGATGGTCAGTGATGCAACACCATGTTCTGAGTGCCCTTAGCCTATACTTGCCAGAAGCTGGGAGTGGACAACAGGGATGGAGCACTTGATAATTTCCCTGGTCTGTTCTTTCCTTCTGATGCATCTAGCATTGGCCACAGTCAAATGACAGGATTCTGCACTAGATGGACCATTGGTCTGATCCAGTGTAACCGTACCACAGTGGGTCATAACTGAGGATGCCAAATTCAGGACAAACTGCTGAGAAATAGGGCAAACACAACCCAAAACTGGTGATTATTCTTCCATAAGATATACCAAACCAGCAACAAAGTAAATTTCTATCTCATCACACTGGCTAACAAGTCATAAAAGCAGTTTCTTATGTTCTCATGTCCCCTACTGGGATGAGGAGGGATTATTTGCTGAATCTGATCCTTTGTGTACTTTTATCCTATACTGTACTGATTTCACAGGGGAGACCAGCCTCTCTCAAACTGGGGGTCATGACCTATAAAAGGGTTGTGGGAGGGCAGTCACAAGGTTATTATACTGGGGTCACAGTATTGCCACCCTTACTTCTGCGCTGCCTTCAGAGTTGGGTGGGCACCCAGCTCTGAAGGCAGCGTCGCCACCAGCAGCACAGAAGTAAGGGTGGCAATACCATGACCCCCGCTACAATAACCTTGTGACCCCCTCCCCAACCTTCTTTTGGGTCAGGATCCCTACAGTTACAACACCATGACATTTCAGATTTAAATATCTGAAATCATGAAATTTACTATTTTTAAAATCCTATGACTATGAAATTGACCAAAATGGACCATAAATTTGATAGGGTCCTAGATATGACAAGGCCTTGCAATATCTGTGGGAGTGATCTTACTTTATGAAGTTTGTGTATCATTGGTGGCCAGGGTCTGTATGTAATTCCATGGGGGAAGGTGATCACAGTTCCTCCAGAAACGAAGAACAGCCGGGGGTGACTAGGCAAATTTACTCAGCTTGCAGCACTTCCAGACAAGTATCCTATCTGGAGAGGCTCAAAAATATTGGTTCAAATTGGATTCTCCAGAGACCAACAGATAAAGAAATGTTTCTTGGCTAAATACCCTGAGTTTAAATTGACTCAGGTCTGCTTTTCTCATATAGCGAACCGTTGGAAGGACTGTAGCCTACTGAGGCCCCAGAAGACTGAATGGTGACCTCTGGTAAGTTTCTAGTGTGTGTATAGGAACTTTTATTGTTTTAAATGTGTTTTTTATGTGATGCTTTCACCTTAAGAATAATTGTACTTGCCTATAAAGAACTGTATAATAATTTATAACTGCTGGTAATCCCACTGTTCAGAGCTCTCAGAGAGAAAGCTAAGTGCAGACACTGACATTCGGGCAGTCTGGTTTGCTTGGGATATCACAGTGTAGGCAGAGAACTCTACATCCTGGAAAAAGACAGGCCAGGAGGTAGATAGACATGGGTCTATGCCCAAGAAACGTGACAGCTTAGGAGCTGGGAGCCCAGAGTGGCAGTCCTTGGTGGACCACTGAAGAGGAATACAGATGCAGTTGTACTGAACTGTAGCAGGCGATTTAAATATATATATATATAATTATATATATATATATATATATATATATATATATAATATATATATATATATATATATATATATATATATATATATATTAGTAGCAGTAGTAGTAATAATTAATAATTAATTAATAAATAAGAATACTTAGCCCTTGTATAGCTCTTGTCATCAGTAGATTTCAAAACAATTTACAAATTAGTCACTCAAAAATTCAAGCTGACAGCATCCTTTGAAACTTTCCCATATAAAATCAGAAGAAGGAACCAAATGGACACAATGAATGGAAATGATCCAGCTGAGCAATGAAATCAGGAGTTGTGTATGGAAATCACTCCTCTTAGGATGAGTGCATGGACTCTTGCTAAACACATGACAAATTCTGTTCAAAGGAACTTCTGGCAATATGTAAATTAATCATTTTCAGAAAAAATATAATATCCACCTGCAGAACAGGGAGTTTGCTCTGTAATGTTTTTTTATGAAAGACAAAAGTTGGAATCCCACATTAGTTTTTCCTGTCTTGTATAAGTCCATGTACTCAGGGCTGGCTCTGGCTTTTTTGCCGCCCCAAGCAAAAAACAAAACAAAACAAAACAAAAAAAAAACCTGCGCGGGGCCGGAGCAGCAAAGGGCAGAGGGGGCCAAACCTGCCGCTCAGCCAGAGAGGCGAAGGGGTGGGGGAGAACAAACCTGCCAGCCAGCCTGAACAGCAAGGGGGCGGGGGGGGGGGGAGGAAACCAACCTGCTAGCCGGCCGGAGCAGCAAAGTGGGTGGGTGGGGGAAACCTGCCGGCTGGTCAGAACAATGAAGGGGGGAGGGGGGGCGGGAAACAAACCTGCCGGCCGGAGCAGCAAGAGGGGGTGGGGAGCGTGAAACAAACTTGCCGGCTGGAGCAGCGAGGGCGGGAGGGACGTGAAACAAACTGCCTGGCAGGCCGGAGCGGCGAAGGGAAGAAAAAACAAAACAAAAGAAATACCTGCGTGGTGGCGGGAGCGTGGGTGCAGGGGGACTTCCAGCCCTGCAGACCCCGGCAGCGGAATGCACACCCCAGCTAGCTAGAGAGAGAGAGAAGGGGGGTGGCCAGGGCTTCCTTAAGTGGGGCGCTCGCCATGCGGCCCCTCCCGCTGCGCCGCCTGCTGGGAGGGCTCTGCGCCGCTCCGGTGGGCAGGCAGGGAAGGACATGGTCTGCGTGCTGGGCTTGCTGCAGACCTGGCACCCTCCCAGCAGCTCCCCTCCTCTGCGCCGCCGGCCCCTACAGCGTGGCAGGAGCAGCAAACCAAAAAGAAAAAACCTGCAAGGGCGGAGGAAGGAAGCGCAAAAAAAAAAAAAAGGATTCGGGGGGATGCCGCCCCTTGGACTCTGCCGCCCCAAGCACCAGCTTGTTCGGCTGGTGCCTGGAGCCGGCCCTGCATGTACTGCACCCGCAGTTAGGCCAGGAAAGTGGCTGAGAGATATGTACAGAGACTAGCCACTTTTGAAAATTGTGACTCAGCCATGGGATAATCATTGGAGTTTGCAGGGTTACCTTTTGCCATGTTTCTTTCCTGTTTGGTGGCACCAGACAGCTTCTTGGCTGCTGAGTCTTAAAATTTAAACTGTACTCACTGCAATGGGCTTTAATTTTTAATTATCCCAAAACAGGGTAAAATTCCCCCAGGGCACATTTGAACAATTGTTTCAGTTACCATGTTTGGATACTAGTGCAACTCTACCTTGATATAACGCTGTCCTTGGGAGCCAAAATATCTTATCACATTATAGGTGAAATCGTGTTATACTGAACTTGCTTTGATCACCGGAATGCGCAGCCCCCTCCCCCCCCCCCCGAGCACTGCTTTACCGCATTATATCCGAATTTGTGTTATATCGGGTGGCGTTATATCGAGGTAGATACATCCATAATTAATAAGTATCCAGAGCAAAACAGACAGGAGCAGAGAACCAGAATTTATTTTGTATTGGGGGAAAAATGAATAACGGTGAAAGAGAAAGCCTTCTGTCTGTTCTGTGCAATCAAAAAGGTATCTCTACAGTCATAGGCGGCAGGTTCATATAATTTTTGGTGGGGCCCAAAATGGTGGTGTCCCCCCCCCCCCCCGCTCTCATCCTGTAAGCTGATATAAAATGAAGCTACAATGCGTCAGCACCACAAGATTACAAGGGTCAATTAAAAGTGGAAAGTCAGAAGCAGCACTTGCCTATTAATACCTAATATACGGTATTAAATTTTGTTGCACCTGTTGTGACAAAGTGGGAATGTTCTTAATGTTTTCTCTGAATACTGTGTGGGTGCCTCAGTTTCCCCTGCAAAGTGCCAACTGACAGTGTTGGGGACAAAGAGATCAGGTGGCCTCCTTGTCCGGAAGAGACACAAAGGCCAGATGAGGGAGTGTCAGTTTGGAGCTGGCTGGGGAAATCGGGAGAGGCCCAGAACTTGGGTCTGGGCTCCCCACCCCCCAAGATGGACCTGACTGAGGGGTCCTGTTTTCTGTACTTACAAGCTCTGTTTTAGACTGTATCCCTGTCATCTAATAAACCTTCTGTTTTACTGTCTGGCTGAGAGTCACATCTGACTGCGGAGTTGGGGTGCAGGGACCTCTGGTTGCCCCAGGACCTGCCTGGGCAGACTCGCTGCGGAAAGTGCACAGTGTGGAAGGGCTGAATGCTCCGAGGTCAGACCCAGGAAGGTGTAAGCTTCTTGCCCTGGAGACAGTATGCTCAGAGAGGAGGCTCCCCCAGAGTCCTGACTGGCTTTGTATGGAGTTGTTCCAAAGCATCCCAGCATCCCCTTCCACACCATGCGCTTCCCGGAAGTCTGCACAGGCACTGACACTCCCTCCTCTGGCCTTTGTCTCTTTTCCAAGCATTAGGAGGCCACCTGATCTCTTTGTTCTCCAACACCTTCAGTTGGCACCTTGCAGGAGAGTGGCCCAGGCCATCAGTTGCCTGGAGACAGGGTGTCAGCCATTCTCTGTGCAGACAGCATCACACTGGCCCTCTAGGGCTTTACAACAATCACACCCCCTTATCCCACCATCTAGAGCCTTAAGAAATGCATTGGGGAAACTGAGGCACACAGACAGTATTCAGAGAAAACACCTGTATACGACCAGTTACATACTTTGAAGGGTGTAAAATAATCAAATATTGTGCTAAATACAATGATACTCCAAACACCTTCAGTTGGCACCTTGCAGGAGAGTGGCCCAGGCCATCAGTTGCCTGGAGACAGGGTGTCAGCCATTCTCTGTGCAGACAGCATCACACTGGCCCTCTAGGGCTTTACAACAATCACACCCCCTTATCCCACCATCTAGAGCCTTAAGAAATGCATTGGGGAAACTGAGGCACACAGACAGTATTCAGAGAAAACACCTGTATACGACCAGTTACATACTTTGAAGGGTGTAAAATAATCAAATATTGTGCTAAATACAATGATACTCCAAACTGACCACCAAATTTAAGTTGCATGTTTTTCCCCTCAGGTGAGGGTTCTGGGGTGGGGCTGGGGATAAGGGGTTCACAGTGCAGGAGCGTGCTCGGTGCTGGGGGTGCAGGCTTTGGAGTGAGGCAGGGCTGAGGATGAGGAACTTGGGGTGCAGACAGGCTGCCCCAGGGCTAGGGCCAGAGAGGACTCCCCATCACCACCACTGGCAGCAGCAAGCTCCAGGGGAGGGTCCCCTCCTGCCCCCCATGGCACACACACTCTGCACATGCTCCTAGAGCCCCTCTCAGGTCCAGAAAGCTCACTCCCCTCCCCTATGATGGGTACTGGGGGGGGCACAGGTGGCCTTCCATGTTGCCCCTCACCATAACTTCACTGTGGATGGGGGATGGGGCTGCCCCTTGCCCAGCATGGGGCAGAAGTGGGGTAGGCAGGGTGGTGGCTGGCTATGGGGTGGGGGAGCAGGGTGTCATAAAATTCACCCAAGCCCCAGCTGCTCAGGTCTAGGAAGCCTCCCTCTCCCATCCCTCCTGTGGCGGGTGGGTTGGTGGGTGCTGGGGGAGGGGGCATTGCCTTCACATGTGGCTTCCTGCCTCCCCTGTGCAGCCTGCTGTGCCTCACTGGGGGGCTGGGACTGGGGCTGGGGCAGGGGCGGAATCATAGGGTCAAACACTCACGAAAGTCCTAACTGCTGCTAAGGTGAATGATGTCTGTCTCCTGGCCCGTTTGTGTCTCCTCCAGGTAAGGGCGGGAGCCCTCCCCCTCCTGAGTGCTTCAGCAATGGTTAGCACATTCCTCTTATGTTAATGCTTAGCACATTCCTCTTATGTTAATGCTGCAGCCCTTAGGTTACCGGCAGCAGCAGCAAAGGAGAGAGAGAGAGAGACATGCTGTGTGCTCTCTTTACATTCAAGCAGGCAAACTCCGGGGAGGGGGAAAAATCTAATATTTCCAAATATTGGTGGAGCAGAGCCCCTGATTATGAATATTCCTGGGGCTTTAGCTCCAAGAGCCCATATAAGTTGGCGCCCATGTCTACAGTACCTTCCACAAATGTTGTGGTGGGATTAGGCAAATTCACCTCTGCTCCAGTTGCAGAGCTCTTCTCTTAAACATAGGACTGGAAGGGACCTCCGGGGTCATTGAGTCCCATCTCCTGCTATCGCAGATAGCCCAGGCATATAACCTCATTCAATAAAAAGTTTATTTGTGTATATTCAGGTTGATCTTTGACCAAATTGAATAATCTGGTCTGGGTTACATTCCTCTGTTTGGGCATGGAATTGAGACTGTAGAACTGAATCAAGCAAAGGTTCATCCAGTTCCCCTGTGTATTCCCTACTATCAGCTACCCAGCTAGACACCCTAACTCTTCTGTGCTATCAGTGTGAGAGACTTCATTGATAAAATTGGTGCTGTAGAGATTTAGCCCATACAGTCCACAGACTGCTCCCTCGGAGATACCTGTGAAAATCAGCCTGGAGGGAGGAAATCTCCACTAAGACTCAGGGTTTTCCAAAATTATTCTTTGGGGGAAATGGGATTTGCCCCCCTACACATTCTTCACCCAATGATCATGCACCTCTGCTCCCACCCATCCGCAGGATCCAGATAGCTATCAGGCCGTTTGCCTCTGCACTGAGTCTGGAGCCCCTTGCTTCCCCTCCCTGCTTCCTGGCAACGCTGTTGTTTGAGTGAGAGAAACACACAGTGCTAAGACTGTGCGTTGGAAATCAGAGAGGGAGCCACAAGTCTGCAGGGCTAGTGCTCCACTACAAGCTGAAGAGAAAGACAGGAGGGAGGAGAGGAGAAGACAGGAGGAAAACAGTGAGTTATGACTTGAGGGAGGAGTGTGGAACTAGGATAGATCAGTTGGGGCCTGGGGTTGTATTTAGCTGAGATTTTCAAAGACACCCAAATTGAGGGGCTTTGGCCATCTAAACCCTTTATGTGGCTCTGGAAATCTCACTCTGTGTATAAATTATAGTCCTATTGTTTGCTCGCATCTGCTGTGGTTGCCTTAAAATTTCGTTTGACCTTTGCATGGGTTATTACTTTAAAGCCAACACAATTTAAACTATTTTTTTCCCCCAACAGATGCTGATCTGCCTCTTCCCAGAGTTAGTCAGGAAAAGCTGCACATTCTTTGCAGGTAAAGTGTCTCTGTGCTGGGCCATCCTCGGGTGCAGCTCCAGTGGGCTCAACACTGCGCCAGACCCTCAGCTGGTGTAAACGAGTGGAATCCCTTTGACGACATTGGAGCTATGCCAGTTTGCACCAGTTGAGGATGTGGCCCTCAATTTTATTTTCTATGTGCGCTTATTTTAAAAGGCTAATGATGGGATCAGGCTCCTAGTTATTGGGCCAGTGAATATATTTGCTGGGACAAGACAAGAACAAATAGCTAAGTCCTTGTGCTCCAGCTCATTCTATCTTTGAACAGAGCAGCAGAAGGTGAGTTGGTCTGTACAAAACTATACCCCAATCCTGCAAAGTCTTACACAAGTGTTTGATTTATATGCATGCAAATTGAATTCAGTGGGACTATTCACATGCCTAAACTTAAACCCAAGCATAAGTCTATGCAAGATCAGCACCTAAAACAGCAGAGAGGTGTTTTTATATCAGTGTTATGCTTGTTGCTGAAAGCACTTGTTTAAAATGCCACACAACTAGTGTGCTGTGCATGGGAGTCTATATGATGGACTTTGGATATTACAGCCATAAAAGCTGCACATAATTAACCAGTTTATCTTATCTTGTGTTAAACTGAATACTAATGTTCATGTACTATAATAATAAAAATAAATCACTGAGACTATAATAATCAATACTTCTCTTTGAGCCAAAGGATGGCTCTCAACTCAAATATTTCGCTTTCTTTCTATGCACAAATCTCTGATTGCTACCACCAGGAGATACAGGTATATATGAAGAACCTGTTAGATATTTTTAAAAGTTACTAAAAATGACCCAATGGAAATAATTTACTTGGAATTTCAAAACACTCTTTACATGTTCCCACCTACTATGCAAGGCTATTAAGGAAATTAAGTAACCAAAGAATAAGAGGCAAAGTCTTGTTTTGGTTTAAAAGCTAATCAGGTGTCAGGAAATGGAATTATCATGAACTGATGCCCCTCAGAATAGAAGGACTGTGTGTAAATCTGAATGACTTTAAGTGCACTGGGGGATTGGGCAGCACAATCCCAGCTTAAATTCAACCTGGATGCAGCAAAGTAATGAATTAATTAACACCAGTTGAGGATCTGGCCATCAGTGTTCCACAATATAAATGTTTAATTTGGATAAACTACATACCATCTGGATACAAAACAACAGCTGTTTTGGGGCCATGTGTATTCAGGATGAAAGCATGTTTCCATGATATCATCTGTGCCAGGGATTTGATTTTGGCCATTGTCTCCACAGCCACAGGGTTTCTACTAGTGATCCCCTTCTTCCCTGCTTGAAAATTCCTAGCAAGCCAGACCCTCTGCTGGTGTACATGGACACAGCTCTATTGAAGTCAACGAGGTTTCACATGTTTACACCAGCTGAACATGTGACCTTATATGTTAAATATCTAATGTTCTCCTTTCCAGCTCCTTAGTGATCATCCCTACTCTGCATCCTAAAAAATGCCACACCATGAACAGTCACAGCAAACAACATTCGCTCTTAAAGCAGAGTAAGAAAAGTGCTCCACTTCAAGGCCCTGGCATGTCTTCCACCCTTGCTGGAAAATCATGCAAATCTGAATTCCCCCTTGCCCACTCCTTTGAAAACCCCAGGACCTCAGATGCAGCAGGATTAAGACAACCGCAATAGCAGCAGCAAGTTTTTCCAGCCCATTGCTGTCACTGGATCCAAACGTCTTTTAAAAAAATAGAATTTTTCATGATTTTTTGGATAATTTTTCAACCAGGTCTAACCTAAATGTGCTACAGGCCATGATGTGAAAGGACTGGGGGCACAGGGAACAACAGGCACACATTCAGTTCACCGAGGAATGAACAAAAAGAGGGTCCAGCACAAACATATGCCCAGCTGCTGGAATGAGCTTGGAAAACAGGCACAGGTTGGAAATAAGCCTGTGTGGGAATGGGTTAAAAACATTTAAAAAAGAGAGAGAGAGAGAGAGAGACTCATAACTATCCAGGGAAAACATCCTAAGTGTTGATCAAGTGTCTGTCAGTCAATGTGTGGCATTGGCCAAGTCACTTACACCATCATTTTCAAATTTCAGTGCGTAAGGCTAGGCACCTACCTCTGTTTTTAGACACTGTAATGGGGAGTGCTGAGCTAGGAGCTGACCCGGCTGCCTGTCACTCAAATCCCCACTGGCATACGTTAACTGGGACCTGACTGGAAGACAGGCAGTTGGCCAAGGCTGCCAATAAACTGAGTAGAGATATAGCTGAGGGCTGATAGGGCAGAAGGGAAGTAGTCCCAGCAGCCAAGACTGTATTAGCAAAGCAGACAGCAGTGCTGGGGAGGAGAGGAGGGTGCCTCAAGGAAGGCAGGACTGGCTGGTGTCAATAATAATGCTGTGCCCTTTTCCCAAAGTAAGGTAGGGAAACTGGCTTGTAACTAGTATGTATATAACATTGCAGGCTGCGGCCTTTGAAAGGGATGTAATAAAGCATGCTGGTGGTGAAGTACACCTGGTGGCATGGTGGTCAGTAACTGAGGCTGGAAAAGGCTTTCAGGGGACTTCCCCCCGACAAGCACCTGCATGAAAATGCCTTGGTTTGCGGAGTTGCCGCGCGCCCACAGCTCCCATGGAGGGCATTCTATTTTTCCACACTCTCACAAGAGGGGAGTATGGGTGACAGCTGGGAATACGTTAGGGGTTATGAACCATGTATAAATGCTCTCAGCTAGCAACTTGTATGTCCAGTGGTGCATGATCGTTGTACCCTGGGGGTCTTTAAACAGCCCTCTCGTGCATAAACTTGCAAGCTTTTTCATCTCTGGCTTCTCTTCCCTTTCTGCCCAGCGCTGTTGCTGATTTTCCAAGGGGCAACTGAGGCAGAGGGAACCTTAGAGAGAAAAGCTGCAGCTGTGGGATCCTCGGTGCTCCTGCCTGCACCAGACAACGTAAAGGGGATGACGTTCCTGCAGTGGGAATATCTAAATGGCACCACGTCCCACTTCATTGTGCAGTACCACAAAGGTTCACCGGATCCAACTGCCCACGCACCCTCTGGAGGCAGAGTCATTTTCTATCCAGCCAATGGATCCCTCTTGCTGGAAAATGTGCAAGAGACAGACAATGGGATCTATGCAGCAACGATCAATATGGTAGAAAGCGAAGCCAGGAGAATCCTGCTGCAAGTTCTCAGTAAGTGAACGACACAGAGGAGATGGTTTTAGTCCTCGTACGTGTGCTCATGAGTACATTAGCGAAGAGACCCCTGATGAAGGGATCAGAGTAGATCAGTAGTAGTGCAGTGGGAAGAGCTGTAATGATTTCAGCCAGCCACAAAAGAGATAGGCAGGGGCTAATTCTGCATTGAGACGCTCACTGGCAGACCTAGCTGTGGCCTGCAAATCATGGAAGCTGTGTATGATACTGCTCTGAGCTACCTTGCCAGGTTTCTGGGGTGAGAGAGGATCTCGGAGTCCCAGAACGGGGGCAACAAGGTGTCAATGCAGTGCTGTGTTCATTCAGCTCAGGGACTGCAGAAGCCGCTGTGCTCTGGTTTTAGAGTGCCCCTTGCTGGCCACATGCAGAACAGCTTTGCCATCTCTTGTATAGGAAAACATTGGAGACTTAATACAGTGCACAGGGAATCAGTTGCAAAAATGCCACAAGGGTACGTCCAGACTACCCACCATATCGTATCGGCGGGTAGTGATCGATTTATCGGGGCGTGATATATCTATCTCCGAACACGCTCCCCATCAACTCCGGAAATCCACCAGAGCGGTAGCGGAGTTGATGGGGGAGCTGCGGCCGTCGATCCCGTGCCGTGAGGATGGGAGGTAAGTCAGAATAAGATACGTCAACTTCAGCTATGGTATTCCTGTAGCTGAAGTTGTGTATCTTAGATCGACACCCCCCCCCCAGTGTCGACCAGGCTTGACAATGATGGGAGTTAAATTCCCGTGTTAGTTATTGACCTGTTTTCTAAGCAAAGACCCCAGTGCTGATGGAGAGTAAAAAAAAACAATATCTCTAACCATTTGCACTGGCCCTAACCGTTGCTCTCCCATAATTTGTCTTACTTTGTAAACTTAGTAGCTGTGTGTCTTTATATAATTGTTTTATACTATGTATATCGCATGACAGCTTTCAATGATCCATAAGATTAGTAATTTATTATTTAATTACCTAGAAATCTAAAAATATTTGTACACATCTTATTATTTTTCATTTTCTGAATATGGTATAAATGTCCTGCTAGACACTTTGAAAATGTAACCCAAATAATACAAAAACAGCAATTGACCGCTGTTGCTACTGTAATATATGCTGAAATTCTGTATTGTTGGGGCTTCTTGCAGGACTATTCTAATGCGTAAGCAAGGGCAAATATAGCAATATCATTAGAAATTTAAGATTATAATTTACTTTGTAAGTGTGACTCTAAACCCCCCAAATCAAACATTTAAAAGTGCTATAAGATAAATACTAAGGAAGTGTTGTGTATTCTGTACATTTCCCAGAGCCTGTATCCCGGCCTCAGCTATGGAGCAATTCTCTTCTGGTACAGTCAGCTATTAAGTTATTCTGTGATGTGTCAGAGGGCAGAGTGGACACTATTGTTTGGAAGAAGGATGGGAAGCACCTTCCACAGGAGAGAGATTTCCACCTCTCCAAAAATCTCAGTATTTTGAACATACCAGAGGGGCAGAAATCAGACTGTGGCTCCTATTCCTGCAATGTCAGCAATGAGATCAGCTGGCAGGAATCCTCACTTAATTTGACCATTGCAGGTAACTGCTTTTGTTAATCCAGCTCTCCTTGTCTAAGGCTCCCTGGCTGATTTGGACTCTTCTCCCCTATCATAGAATATCAGGGTTGGAAGGGACCTCCGGAGGTCATCTAGTCCAACCCCCTGCTCAAAGCAGGACCAATCCCCAGACAGATTTTTGCCCCAGATCCCTAAATGATCTCCTCAAGGATTGAGCTCACAAACCTGAGTTTAGCAGGCCAATGCTCAAACCACTGAGCTATCCTGCCCCCAGAAGCCTGGCCATTCTTTCAGTGGCACTTTGTGGCCCAGCTGCCAGTTTAAATTCACTTTCTTTTCAAAAAACAAAATGTGGACTATTGAGCTGTTCCTTTGCCACTGGCAAGGGAGTGAGTTCAGAGGGGCTGACAGGGCCACAAGCTGTTGCTGAAAGGGCAGCCAAATTCCTTAGGATAGCTTAAAACTCCCACACTCCTCACCCCGATTCCCCTACCGCCTGCCTTTCTGTTTCTGCACCATCAAAGCTCCACCCCTTCGCAATTAAATATAATGTGCATATCATTTTTTATTTGTGCCCCAGTGATGAGATCCCAGGGGTGCATGATTGTCTGCTGACGCATAGCTGTGCCATCACCATCAAGGCCCAGCTGACTAATTAGAATGTGCCTTTGGACAAGAGGTGTCCACAGCCAGACTAAATGGGTGGTCACATTACGAACAGAGCCAGTCATCTCTGAGGATTATGAACTCTATTCTTTCAGTAAAGAGCTGGGAATAAATAGGACTTAGTCTAAAAGAGAACCCAAAGCTCCAGCATCTCCCAATCCTGCCGGGCTGCCCAACTTGACTGTCAAGAGGTGGTGAGGTCTTTTTTTATTAAGTTTCTTCAGCTTTCCCATTACCTTTGGATTCATTCTCTAGGTATCTCACCTGCATTGCAAGATAGTCTGAGAATTTCTGTGGTTGCATTGGTGTTTGCTGCTGTCTCAGGATGGGGCTTAATTGTCCCATTTTGTCAACCAGAGAAGCTAAGAATTAGTAAGTATTCAATCTCTTTGCCTATGAATTTCAGACCATATGCCCAGGGAAAGCAAAGTCAAGTCTGCTGCTTATTCTGTGCATCAACATCATTATTGTTATTTATTATTGTTTGAAAATATGCCATTTAAATTTTGGAAAATTTCTTTTTCAACAACAAAGACATTTTTTAAAAAATCTGTTTTTCTTAAAAAAATAAGTCTCCAAAAAATGAAAAATGTTTACAGCAGAAAATCAAAATTGTTTCAATTCTCAAGTTTGCAGTATTTTGATTTTTTCAATGAAAATCCAAAGAATTTCCAAACATTTTTGAAGCAAATATACTTTTTTTTCTTTGAAACTTTCTTGTGGAAAATAATTATTTCCCAACCAGCTATTTTAATTATATTCTTATTTAGTTTCAGTAATAGTACTGCAGGGTTCATTGTATATAAAAACACATTAAGAGGCAGTCCCTTCCCGAAAGATCATGTTTAGTAGAAGCGGCGGTTCAGCTAATACCTGGCTGTTGGCCTTACTCTGTAACAAATCTTTCCAAACTCTCTCTAATAGAAATGATGCACCAAAATGATAAATACGTTATTGAATTTAAAAAACTGATAGTATATATTTAACTCAAAGAGAAGATTTGTTACATTTCAACTTTTAATTTAGAATGTTTTGTGGAAGTCCCTGTGATTATCTGTAGGAAAAAGGAGCTCCCGGATCTTTCAAATCCCTCTTTGTAGTGGGACAATCTGGAGCCATCTCAGGCAGTGACAGGAGTAATACAGCCTAGAGCCATCTCTGTTTGATAGGAGTCAGACTGCAAGTCACAAAGCGGCAAGACACCCACTAAAATCCCTTTTCTCAGAGCCAGTTCTCAGCTCACACCCACACTGGTCTGGAGACTCCGTCTGCCAGACAGTTATTCCTCCTCCCGCTGCCATGGGAGGTTGGCTTTCACTCCAGAGAGCATGTTCATTCCCCTGGACAATCGCCCTCTAATGGGAGCTGCCCAATGCCTGCCAGGTTCCTGCCCATACAGCTCAGCAGAGGGAGGGAGGGTGGGGGTAACACGTGCACGGTAAATAGCCTAGACACAGAGAGGTGGTGTTGTTATCCCCATTTACCGATGGGGAACAGAGCCCATTTCTCTGTCAGTCTCCAGCACAGGGGCTCAGATGGAGCAGCGGCCAGAATTGTTCTGTCTAAGGTACTTCTCTGGCCCCAAGCCCACCGCTATACACAGACCTCTTTGACCGCCCAAGAGCGCGCTTGTCATTGAGGGGCCAGCTTGCCCTGCCCTGATTTCTCTGTGTGATCAAAAACTGTCTGCAGCTGATGTCAGAAACCAGTGTCTTATAACTGACCTGACCATCCGCGGGCCTGGCTTTGATTTGCCACGCTGCTCATGGGCCCTTCTGAACAGGCCAGGGTCAATGTGGAGCCAGCCTTCACACCTGGGGCCAACGAGAGGACCCCACTGTGGCTGTGGCCAAAGACAGACAATCTCACATCACTGACGACTGCCCTCTGGCCAGAGTTGATGATGGTCTGAGGGCTCCGCTTCCAATAAGAAGAGCTGCAGGGAGTTGAACCCAGGTCTCCTAAGTCTGCCCACATCCATCTTGCTCTCTGCCCATCTTCCTCCCACTGCCTGCCCTCTCCCTGGGTGAATCTACTCTGTAGGCCACAGCTGCTCCAGCAGGTGCAGGGCCGTGCCGTTTGCACCACCCCGGGCCTGTATGAGTAAATCTGATCACTCCTATGCTCCTGCAGTAGGATACAATACCATGGTCATGAGGCTGTAGCTGAATAGGACACTTATCAAGATAAAGTCATGTAATTAAATAAATGCCCTTACTCGTATTATCAGTAGCACCCTACTAGATGATTAAAGTGCCATAGGATACATCTGATAGTAGAAGCTTTAGTAGCTTAGTCTGGATGTGTCGGTAGTGACTCCATCAAGCTTCCTACAGTTCTGAGCGCTGCTAACTCTGGTGGGTTTGCTATTCTCCTAGGGGGACAGCTGTGGAGATGGCTCAGTGCTTACATTCATGGGCTGGTGTGTGTCTCTTCTATCCTGGCATCTGCAGCTGCTCTGCTCTGGATGCGAGAAGAAGGTAGAAATTATTATTTATTTTGTATATTATATGTGTATGTATAGGGACCCTGTTGTGCTAGGTGCTGTACAAACACAGAACAAAAAGACAGCCCCTGCCCCAAAGAAGTTGTAATCTAAGTAAATTACACTGGCTCTGAGAGGAACTAGAGATTTGCAGGTTTCAGACTGTAAGGAGATGAATGAAGCGGAATGAATGAGTCTGAAGAGGGGAAAGAAACCCACAGCCAAACAAGGAAGCAAGTTCAACACTGACCAGTACAGAGGGAGATCATCCTATGAATGCCAGACCAGGCAGGCTGGGGAGGTGTAGGTGTGATTGTGGTGTGTAACTCATACCAGGAGAGTGTGCATCTCTGTGCCCATCTAGAGGCTTGTCCATAAGAGCAGTTTATGAGCATGATATTTCTTCCCACTAAAGGGCTGGGTCCTTTAGCTCAAGTTGTAAAGGCTCATGCTTAGACCTGGATTAAAACATCACTGATGGGCCAAGCAGGGTCAGTTACAGGTGACCACAAAGGCCTTGTTCAGCCTTCTTATCCATCCAGTTCTGGGCTTTTCTGATGGTCAAACACTAGGTGGGTGAGGTCATATATTTCATTGGACCAACTTCTATTGGTGAGAAGTTGGTCCAATGAAAGATATGACCTCACCCACTTTGTATTTCTAATATTATGGGACCGACATGGCTACAGCTACACTGCATATGGTCAAACACATGTCAATTGACTGTGACAGGTTTTTTTTAGACCTAATGTGCCCTTAGCTGATCAATGGCTTTTGTTGGTAAAATCTGCTGGCCAACAAGAAGAAGCAGGGATATAAATTCCCTCACACACTAGAAGGCCCAAGCAGAGCAGGTGTCTCATTCGGTGCTCCTCTGGCTTTCTGTGCCTTTAACACCTAGCCCTGAATGATGATCTCTATTAGACATTCGACATTACTAAGCCAGAGGAACCACTTCTAACACTTCTCATTCTGGTTCAATTCACTCTTTCTCCTAGGTCCCTCTGCTGCCTTTGTATTGCCTGAAATTCTCCTTACATATGTAATACTGGTGACATGCCTGCTAACAGCTGTAATAACAGTCCGACCTCAAAAGCTCAATGGGTTTACAAGCAAAGCATGTGAGTCATTTTATTTGAGTAAACTTTCAGAGGACTTTTGGTGAGATTATTATGTTGCCAGATGGAACTTCAGCCAAACTCTTCCCTGTACCTTGTTAAACAGGTGCTGAGGTTCCATACACAGGTCCCTAGTTGCATCAGGCACCTGTTGTTCTAGGTACTGTGCAGACACACGGGGAGATTATTGCTGGGTTAGGATGCTCTTCTGGAATCCTCAGGCTTTGTGCTGCCTCACTGATGCTTACATGCCCCCCTAGGATCTGTTCCTCCCTGCTGGCATGCTGGACACAGGAGTCCAATAGGAAAAATAAGTGGCAGTACTCTACCCTGCTCCACCCTTAAACCAAGAGCTACCCAGTCATGACAGCAGAATGAGAAATCACTCCTAGAAGCTGGTGCAGCTCCTCACAACAGGACCGTCCTTCTTTCTTCTGTGCTTTAATCAGCAGTAAAACTGTGATCAATCTGACATTTAAACCATTAGCATCCAGCTTCTAGGTTAGCAACCCACTTAGCTGAATAAGGGAAGGGTTTTCTTTCAGGCTGTCCGCAGACATCTAGATCAGGCACCTATAGGGCCCCTAAGTTATAGCATCTGAGCACCTCTCAGACTTTAACATCTTTATCCTTGCACCAACTCTCACAGGTGGGGAAGTACCATTATCCCCATTTTACGAAGGGAAAACAGAGGCACAGAGGCTCAGAACATAAGAACAACCATACTGGGTCAGACCAAAGGTCCATCTAGCCCAGTATCCTGTCTTCTAACAGTGGCCAATGCCAAGTGCTTCAGAGGGAATAATAACAGGCAACCATCAAGTGATCCATCCCCTGTCACCCATTCCCAGCGTCTTGCAATCAGAGGCTAGTAGCCATTGATGGACCCATCCTCATGAATTTATCTAGTTCTTTTTTGAATCCTGTTATAGTCTTAGCCTTCACATCATCCTCTAGCAAAGAGTTCCACAGGTTACTGTGCGTAGTGTGAAGAAATACTTCCTTTGGTTTGTTTTAAACCTGCTGCCTATTAATTTCATTTGGTGACCCCTCGGTCTTATGTTATGAGAAGGAGTAAATAACACTTCCTTATTTACCTTCTCCACACACATCATGATTTTATAGCCTGAAAAGTATTTAGGTGCCTAACTCCCACTGAAATCAGTGAGCATTAGCCTGAGACACTAAAGCCTGGTCTACACTACGGCGGTAGATCAACATATGCCGTGTTAAGTTGAATTTATAATGTGCGTGTCTACACTACTGAGCCCTTTCCACCGGTTGGATCACAGCAGCCCCCATAGTAGATTTATCCACTCCAAACTGATTCCCGACTTACCGGTAGCAAGCTTCCACAGGGCTATCACAATTTGCTTCTCAACTGTCAGAGCAGGTCTCATTTTGGTATTTCTGCACTTCAAGGTTGGGGAAAGCAATTAGCAAAGTTCAATGAAAGTGGCCCTATGCATTCGACAATTATGTGGCCACTGCTCCTCATCCCATACCTGCATAACTCTGCGGTCCCACCAGTCTATGCTTGTTTCCTGGGCCCAGAAGCGGCATTCCACTGTGTCAACAAGCCTGGCTGCTGCTGCTGCCAGCATGTGTGAATTGCTCCATTCCATGGTTTCCAGCACGGCTATTTGCATGGCATCACATTCTTCCATGCGGTGGCTCCTGGCTAGGCTCTGCAAATACCGCAGGATGATGCATGAGGTGTTTGCAATGCTCACAACAGTGTACAGCTGAGCAGGGTCCATGCTTGCCATGCTATGGCATCTACAAGAGTAACCCAGGCTTAGGCGTGAAAATGATTGTTTGCCGTTGCTTTCAGGGGCAGAGGGAGGGAGGAAAGGAGGGAGGAGGCAAGTGCATCATGGGAGGCTGACGATATGTACCCAAAACAACTAGAAAAAATGTTTTTATCCCATGAGGCATTGGGAGCCTAATCCAGAATCCAATCGGCAGCAGGAACTGTGGGATAGCTGCCCATAGTGCATCGCTCCGTGAGTTGATGCTAGCCATGGTAGTGAGGATGCGCTCCGCTGATGAAATGTGCATAGTGGAGACATGCAGCATCGACTTTGTAAAATCGAAGGCTAAATGTCGACCTAATTTCGCAGTGTAGACATACGCTAAGGCCCAGATCTTTAACGGTATTTAAGGTGCCTGAGGCCTGGTCCACACGAAAAAGCTAGGTTGAAGGAAGCCACCTTAAGTCAACCTGTTAATGTTAGTGTCTACACTACTGGGTCCTTTACGCCGACCTAAGTCACCTCTAACGTTGTAATCCACCTCTGTGAGAGGCATAACATTTCATTCGATTTTCGTAAGTCGACTGTGAGGTAGTGTAGATGCAGTGTTGTGTAATTTGACTTAATTGGCCTCCACAAGGTATCCCACAATGCTCATCTGTGACCACTCTGGAGATCATTCTCAATTCTGTCAGGGTCACCCAGAGGATTCAGGGGGCCTGGGGCAAAGCAATTTCGGGGGCCCCTTTCATAAAAAAAGTTGAAATACTATAGCATACTGTATTCTCATGGGGGCCCCTGCAGGGCCCAGGGCCTGGGGCAAATTGCCCCACTTGCCCCGCACTCTGGGCGGCCCTGAACTCTGCTGCACTGCAGCCAAGTACACAGGAAACAGCCCCTGCCCTGCTAAAGCCCTGGGAATGTTTGATTTCCCATTTCCTGGTTGATCGGCATTGGGAGCGTGCCAGGTTGAGCACAGCTGATCATGGAGATTATACGCCCCCAACGTGCTCCAGCCTGGTCTGCACAGGAGGTGTTTGATCTCATCACTGTGTGGGAAGAAGAGTCTGTGCAGGCAGAGCTCTGATCCAGCAGAAAAAACTCTGACATCTATGCAAAGATCGCACGTGGAATGGGAGAGAAGGGCTACACGAGGGACACACAGCAGTGCTGTGTGAAAACAAAAGAAATTCACCAAGTGTACCAGAAGGCAAAGGAGGTGAACAGTCGTTCTGGTGCTGAACTCCACACATGCCAGTTCTACAATGAGCTGCATGTGATTCTCAGGGTGACCCTACCAGCACCCCTACAAACAACATGGACACCTCACAGGTGTGTGAGTCTAGGGACAACAAGGAGGACGATATGGTGGATGAGGAAGAGGAGGAGGAGAATGAGAGACAGGCGAGTGGTGGATCCATTCTCTCTGAGAGCCAGGAAATATTTTTCATCCTGGAGCCCTGTACATTACAATGGCCGACCGTGATGCCGGGGAAGGCACCTCTGGTGAGTATATAGTTACAATCCAGTTAAACTTTAGTGGGCACACACATTCGGTGGTAGTGCATGTTTACTGTGAAGAAAAAGTGAGGTGCTGTGGTTCTCTGCTTACAAGAGACTGCTCCAGCTACGCAGAGGGTGGCCCCCAGAAAAGACTGTTTATGTGGACTGGGATAGCCCAGGAATCCTCCGTGGGTATCTCTAGAAAACTTTTATGGAAGTACTCTTCAATCCTTTGCAGAAGGTTTCTGGGCACAGCAGTCTTATTTCTTCCACCATGGTAGGACACTTTCCCATACAACTCCTGAATTTTCTGCTGGCATCATTGCAGTACACAGCATAGCAGCATAAAGGCCAGGTCTGTACCCAGACGCTTGCAGCATCTCCTTCCTTTCCACCTCTGATACCCTCAGGAGACTGATATAACATAGTGTCACCTAGGGGAAATGGGGGAGGTTCTCATTAAAAATGCTCTTACAAGGGAAAAAAAGGGAATGTAGACACCCCCACCCCACATTCCAGATCGCCAAATCACACAGCTGCTAATGTGCCTTTACTATGCTTGGCATGGGTCAGCAAGTAGTTTAAAGTGGCTGATAGGGGACTGCAGGCCCACGTGAGAGATTCCACAATTTGGGAGTGAAAATGTTCCCCCCAAGCTCTGCCCCGTTTGTAAACAGCTTCCCGTGATGCTATGGGGAAGAACCATTGTTCAACTAGCTACCTCTGCTCCCGACATGGATCTGCCATAAACTTCATTAAAAGTGCAGTCACCCATGACCTGGGGAGGCCTACTGACCATGGCTGGAGCAGCCAAGCAGCACAGTGACAGTTACGGATTCTGATTATGTTATGGCTTGCACCTAGTGTAATAAAGGTGGGTTTTTTTATGAAAACGGCCTTGCTATGGAAACATTTTATTCCTGTACAATGGCTCCTTTATTTTTTCCCCTGACTGACAGCTGGAATTGTATCCTTTGGCATGTCATCAACACCTGAAAGCAGACTTTTGCTGATTAGAAGGAGAAAGAGAACGCGGGAGGACATGTTCCCTGAGATAATGAACGCCTCTGGGGCAGCCGACACAGAGCTGAGAGCATGGAGGATTTCACTGTCCGAGAATTTACACATGGACATGGAGAGCACGAAAGCTTCCAATGAGCAAGAGTGTGTGGTGCAGGATGAGATGCTTCAGATTATGAGGGACCAAGCAGACATGTTGAGGCATCTGGTTGAACTGCAGGAACAGAAGAAGGAGGGTAGAGTCCCTCTGCAGACCCTGGTGGACAGACAGCCAGCATCGCATGGCGCAGAATCACCCTCCCCCACATGTTCCATGGGGCGTGGGCAAAAAGTGCATTATCCCTTTCACTTAACTCAGAAGAAGGGTACAAGGAACAGAAGGTGCCCATTCACAGACCTTTGATGGTCTGGAATACGGTGTTATGTTACATAGCTGAAAATGTTTCTCCTGTTTCAACTTGACAACTCCTTTTCCCTAAGGTTACCTTTTTTGTATGTTCTCCCTTTTTACTAATGTTTGTTAAATAAAGTAAATGGATTCAAGAAATAAATGTTCTTTATTGAGTAGAAGCAGTGGGCTCAGGCTGGGGGTTGGCTTCACAGGGACTGTGATACAAACCCCGGGTCATCAGTGAAGGTTTGGGAAAGCACAGTGCAGACAAGCAGCTCAAAGTATTGTGACTCATTATTGAAACAGCTTTTCAAAGCCTTGCGGATACACAGCACCCCTTGCTGTGCTCTTCTTATTGCCCTGCTGTCTGGCTGCTCAAAAATGGCTGCCAGGGGATCTGTCTCAACTGCTCACCCTTGCGGAAAATTTTCTCCCTTTTTTCACAGATATTATGTAGCACACAGCAGGCGGCTATAACCATGGGTTTGTTCTCCTCACTAAGGTCCAACCTTGTTAGTAGACTTCTCCAGTACCCTTTCAAACAACCCAAAGCACATTTAACCACCATTCTGTACTTGCTGAGCCCACAGTTCGACCGTCTGGACAGCAGTAAGGAACAGTTTGTGTATGGCTTCATGAGCCATGGGAGCAAGGGATAGGATGGGTCCCCCAAGATAACTGTAGGCATCTCTGGTTTCAGAGTAGCAGCCGTGTTAGTCTGTATCCGCAAAAAAACCAGGAGTACTTGTGACACCTTAAAGGCATCTCAACGTCATCAATGTTCATTTTGTGGTTGGGAAAGAAAGTCCTGGATTGCAGCTTTTTTAACAGACACGAGTTGCTAAAGATGCGCACATCGTGAACCTTTCCCAACCTTCCTACATTGATGTAAGTGAAATGCCCCCATGTCATCCACTAGCACTTGCAACACCATTGAAAAGTATCCCTTTCAGTTTATGTGCTCTTTGGCAAAGTGGTCTGGTACCAAGATGGGGATATACGTGCCATCTATCATCGCATCTATTGCCCCACCGCAATTAGGGAACCCCATCGCGGCAAAACCATCCTCTATGCCCTGCACATTTCCCAGACTCACTACCCTTTGTAGTAGAAGTTGATTAACGGTCTTGCACGCTTGGAGCACAGCAGCTCCCATGGTTGATTTACCTACTCCAAATTGATTCCCCACTGATCGGTAACTGTCTGCTGTTGCAAGCTTCCAAATAGCGATCGTCACTCGCTTCTCCACTGTCAGAGCAGCTTTCATGTTTGTGTTGCTCAACTGCAGGACCGAGGAAAGCTCTGCATAAAGTTCCTGGAAGGTGGCCTTCTGCATTCGAAAGTTCTGCAGCCACTGCTCGTCATCCCATACCTGCAAAACCACAAGTCAGTGGAGCTGCTCTGTGACTGCCAGCAGCAACTGTGAATTGTTTTTTTCAATGGCTTGCTGCAGGGCTGCTTGCAGGACATCGCTATGTTCTGCGCGGCGGACCCTACTTCAGCTCTGGAAATGCTGCAGGAGAAGGCAAGAGGTGTTTGAGATGCTCACAGCAAGAGTGCACAAGTGAGCAGGCTACATGCTTCTGGAGTTATGGTGTATGTGTGGTAGTTTTAAGGCATGAAAACTGCGGGTTTGTTTGCCATTGATATGGGAGAGGGAGCACAGTGCATCATGGGATGCCGATGCAATGTTCCCATTCTCCCCTGTGACAATGTTTTGGCCCCATGAGGCATTGCACAAACTTCCCAAAACACACTGTGGCAAGTTGCACTTTGGGATAGCTACCCATGATGCACTGCTTTGTGCATCAATGCAGGCACTGCTAGTGAGGACACACTCCATTGAGGCAATGAGCATGGTATGGCCACGCACAACTGACTTAGTTAATTCAGAGGCTTGAGGTCAAATTAGATAAAGTTGACTTAATTTTATAGGGTAGACAAGCCCTTAGTGTTCAAACACAGCATTGAAATCAATGGGAGAGAGGCGGCTAAATACCTTTGAGGAGCTGGGACTAAGTAACTTGGCCAAGGGCCCACAGGGACTCTGTGGAAGAGCAGGGAATTGAAATAAGAACTCCAAAGCTAGTGCCCCAACCACTGGACCCTCCTTCTTTTCATCAGTACACCAGCTTGCATCAGTTCACATCTCAAAGGTCATCTGCACTAAAAAGACTAGAAGCCTTAATGTACATCTATACTGCACACTCCTTATGGCAGTGTGTAGAGCAAATACATTACACACATACACACACACATCCAACACAGATGTAAAGAGCAAGCGTAGATGGTGACGCGCTGCTTAGGCAAGGAAAGAAATGCCTGAACTCTGTGGGTATGTACACTGCACAGCTCTCTACATGCCCAAGCAGTGTCGCCCCCATCTACACTGCTATTTGCAGCAAAGTAGTGTCCCACGGCCTCCACCCTGACAGAATTTTTCATTGACGTGTGTAGCTACACACCCCAGTGTGGATGCCAGTCTGTTTTCACTGCAGCGAGTAGCTACACCTCCCCTGCCAGTGGTGTGCAGTGTAGACAAAACATTAGAGCTAGATTCACTGATACGCTTTGGCTGCTTTATCTTGCTCGAGTGATGTGAGGCAGCCATAAACCCTGCTCAAGAGTTAAGCCAGATTTATGGCTGCTTTCCATCACCAGAGCTACCCAAAGCAGCTAGAGCCTATCCGTAAATCTGGGCCTTCATTTTTAAAAAAAATGAACAGTTTTGACTGTGGACCACAAGGTGGCAGCTTCCAGGAAAAGGGACAGGCTCACCAAACGGCCATGAGCCATCCCGATTCCCTTTCTGATTGAGGTGTCTCAGGTAGGCAAACACCTTCTTGTTTTCTTTCCCTTTCCCAGCACACCGCACGCTGGACTTTGCTGCTCCTGGCGGGGTGATTTTAGTTGTGCTGATTGCTGTTCTCCTAATAAAGAAGATCCACCAACTCCAAGGTGAGAGTAAATCCTTTGGAGACCTGTATTTAGATACTGCATGTCTGAGAGTCCCTGATTTTGGGAAATGTCATCACAGATGTTGTGCTGAGGCCGAATCTTGTGCCTCACATGAAATACAAGTGTCTCTGTTCTCCCTTTACATAGATACACCTTCCATCATAACTCAGAACTAGAGCTGGCCAGGGAACCTCAGATCCACAAAAGTAACTCCTAACTTCCACTGAAATCAAAATGTCTATAAAAAATGGGGAGGGGGGAAATCCAAGGGCAAATGCGGGAGGGGGGGGACATGACAACGACAATTTTTGACCAGTTTTTTAGCTCATTGGAACTCTGGAAAATTGAACATTTGTAAATTTCCTTTGTAAAAGTTTTCAGCATTTCTTTCTCCCATTTTTCAGCCAGTTGTGCTCCAAAAAGATCACCGAGGCTTGGCTTAAATGCAGATTTATTAAACAGGCTGACACTGTAATTTTATCTTGGTTTGTTTTCTAATCCACAGAAAAAGATTGCACCGAGTCTGTTGATTTAACCGCCACAGTTAGCATGGCCGTAGCATCCCTTCTTCCTCTCCTAGCAATCTTTGCGTGCTGTAAGTATCCCAGCTGTTTCAGTCCACAAGCAACATGATATCCCTTGCACTAAGTTTGTCTTGTGTATGAAACATCAGCCAAGAACTAACTCATCGCTGCTTTACAGATCACATTAACCAAACATGGCAGAGAGAAGGACAGGACCCCAGAGGGCAAATCATGCAGGTGGTAAATCTCTGTTAATTGTCTATTTTAATATCAATTGATACTGTCTAGAAACCACCCTAAAGCACAAGAAAGAATGTAAAGTGATGAGCCTTGTTTCAAACCACAAAGATCAGAAGACACAGGGCCCAATCCATCCCTTACGCTCCTTCGTTTACACCAGTGTAACTCTAATGAGTTCAGTGGAGTTGCTCCTGACTTGGGCCCCAGTTCAGCAAAGCATTATGCACATGCTTAACTTTAAGCCCACGAGTAGTCCCATCAATTTACTTTAAGCACATGAGTAAGTCTCATTGAGGTCGATAGAATTACTCCTCAGCACTCTGTGCCTTATAGAACTGAGAAAATAGCTTGCCCAGTGCAGGAGCTTGTCAAGCCCAGTGGATTATTGAGACATTCCTAATTCAGCAATTAGCCTCCAAAATATACAGCCCCAAAACTCACATATAAAACTGGTCCTGTTTCGAATACATTTCCAGTGTCAAGGCCAAACCATTCCTGAGTTACATATGGCAAAAAAGCATGAATCCAATTCTCTTCTATCAGAAATGGCATGTCCAAATCAACTAGTGTTGGGGCACAGACTCAAAAGTCCCAGATGGCTCACAATCATTTCTGCTGTGCACACTATGCTCAGTTCTGGATGCCAGATACCCCCTCACCACCCAAATCCACTGTCCCTTTTCCCATTGGACAGTGAAGCATGGCATTACTTCTTTATCTGCACTGATCCTGCTGTATGTTGGCACCGTGAACATTTCAATGGGAATTACACATAAATATCAGTGGGCACAGTTAGGGTCTGGCTTAGTTAATAGAATTTCTTCATCTTTCACCTTGAAAGTGGGTGTGAGCACTAACACAAGCACTTTCAGACGGGCACATGCAGTATGATCCAAGAGCCATCTTGGATCTTACTGCAAGAAGGGCTCTTGATTACGGCATGCTGGAAGAGAAAGTGTGTTATAATGTAAGGAACAGACTGGGAACCTTGTTTTGTGCTTTTTGTGCAGCGATATTGTAACAAGTCAGAAGTCTTTGGGGAGTTGGTTTTGGATGAAGCCAACTGTTGGCAGTATGTTGTAACACTTGATTTTAATTACCTCCTTAATTACATAAATTATCACAGAGAAATAAGCTTTCTGTTCACTATTTACTTTACAAATCTAAGCACGATATAATAAAGGGATACCAAAATCACACTCTGTTCACATTGGACCTGATCTAAATGCCTCTTGGAGTCAACTGGACTCTTTCCATTGACTTCAGTTGGTGTTGGATCAAGCCCATACAAAAGTACTGTTGGTTTCTGTGTTTAGAGTGGTTTCAGAGAAGTACAACATTGTCTTCCTTTTCTCCTTTACAGAGTCTTGAACACACTTCTGCTTGTCCTCTTCAGTAGGAGTCCATTCACTTCTTTCATGAGTCCCGTGTGTCTGCCTTTGTTTTCCTGTCTCATTAGACCACTCCAGTCTTACCCTACAGGCTAATATTCCAAATGTTTCTTAATTGTTTTGGTTTCATTGTGAGGCACATAGTATCGCTACTGAATAAATTGCCTCAAAATAGTTAAATGTCTTTTTTTTTTTGTCCTTCTTTTTTGGTGGGTTGATTTTGTTTTCTATTACTTTCCCTTCCTATTTTTTTTCCAACCCAAACTTGTAAGGTAGGAGAGCTCATTTTTAAAAACAAAATAATATTTTAAACTATCCCTTAGATATTATTTATTGAGATTTTATGATGCCAATGCTTATACGCTTGGTGGTTTATAAAGTGTAAGTAACTCTAATCAGTACACAAATTCTAACGGAAGAGGAATCAAATTACCAGATAAGAGCCTGATCAAATTCTCATACAGTGGAGGGTGGATGGGGATGGATGAGTAGATGGGTGGGTGGATGAATGGGGGAGGGCATTGAATCAGGATCTATATCCACCTCTATATGTGGCCTATTCATCTATCAAGTTATCCCAGTAAAAAATGCCCATACAAGGTGGGTTAAGCAGCATGTTCCAAGTTCTTGCTGACCAAGCGGGAGATGGGTATTTCAACTTCATAGGGCGCTTCACAGAGTTTGTCCTGCATGACCTCTCCATATATGTGTATCATTAATACATATGAAGTTATGAGAATTGTGTTCTATGGTTGTCACTAAAACATACTGTAAATTGGGGAATCAGACAGATATTAGCTCCCCAGAGGCAACAGCAAGGAAAGTAGCCAACACCCGGGTGGGGTGTCAAACAACCCATCAACAGCCACTGTCCAGCAAAGGAGCCACAATGCAATGATTCACCTGCATGAGGCCACACCAGGGGAATTGCTCAACCTTGCTTGGAGAGATTCAGCAATACCCCCCAGACATGCCTGGACTTGTGCTCCCCAAGCACATGGACTGATGGTATAAAACAGACAGAGTGGACACATACTGGGCCCATCTCCTTTCCCCACCTTTGCTGCAAGCAACTAAGACACCGAGAAGAAGACAAGACTCCAACGCAGGAGATTAACCCAGGTTTAAGGAACAAACCGGTATATTAAGGACTGCAGTATCCAGTGGGGTGAGAAAAAACTGCTTAATCTAGATGTTGCCCAGTCTAATAGGGTTGAGAGTTTAGACTGCTTGCTTATATTTTATTTCTTTTGGTAAGTAACTCTGACTTTTTGCCTATCACTTAATATCACTTAAAATCTATCTTTGTAGTTAATAAATTTGTTTATTCTACCTGAAGCAGTGTGTTTAGTTTGAAGCGTGTCAGAGCCGCCCCTTGGGATAACAAGCCTGGTACATATCAATTTCTTTGTTAAATTGAAAAACTCATATAAGCTTGCAGTGTCCAGCGGGCATAACTGGACACTGCAAGACAGAGGTTCCTAGGGTTGTGTCTGGGACCAAAGATATTGGCTAGTGTCATTCGGTTGCCCAATCCAAGGAGCAGTTTACATGCCAGAGGCTGTGCATGAATGTGGGGGTTCTCACAGCAGAGCAGCGTAAGGCTGGCTCCCAGAGTCAAGGATTGGAGTGACCTAGCAGATCACTGGTCCGGATAACACCAGGGGAACGTCACAAGGTCATTTGACAAATGGTGGCCCAATTCCCTGCTCCAGCAGAAAAAAGGATTCTGAGGCCACCAGTTGCCCAATCTGCTATAGATGATCATTGGTGGCCTGTGCTAAAAATCCCCTGTGCTGGTGGCCCAACCTCCAGGCAAATGGTCACTGATGACCCCGTGTACTAATTTGGTGGCATATTAATTTCACCATTTTTTGGTGGCGGGGTTTATTTAGGAGGGGATCAGCTAACTCGGATGAAAAGGGAAGGGGTTCAGAAGGACAGGGCAGGAGAGAAGAGGATTAAGAGTAGTAGGTGTGGAGTGAAGAGACTGTAGGGAGAGGGAAGATTGGAGTAAACAGCCCATCAGCACAGTGTAGAGAAGTTAGTTGCATGGTTTATATGAGCTAATGGTTTGCACAAGGCTACCAGGAAATAATTCACTTGGATTAAAACAACAGCTCCTCTACTGAAATATGGCATTTATTCAGAAGGTTAAAGTATGAGATGGAGAGAAAAATGCTTCCAGACAATATATCACAGGTCAACACTTAAAATGCTGTAGCGCAGTGGTCCCCAATCTTTTTCGTCTGGACGAGCCACGGAGGACCGTGACCACGGACGAGCATCCGCCAAAATGCCGCCAACAAGCAGCAATGTCAATAGGCGTTGCTGCCAAAATGCCGTCGACAAGCAGCGTCACCCAGAGGCGGCGATGCCTCTGGATGACGCTGCTTGTAGGCAGCATTTTGGTGGATGCTCGTCCACTGGCCAGTATGTGGGCGCACTTAGATGCCCCGGCGGGCACCATGGTGCCTGCGGGCACTGCGTTGGGGACCCCTACTGTAGCGCTTCAATGAAGACACTACTATGCTTATGGGAGAGCTTCTCCCATCAGCTTAATTAATCCACCTCCACAAGAGGTGGTAGCTGTGTTGATGGGAGAAGCTCTACTGCAGACACAGTCATGTCTACATGAGTCCTGTACAGATACAAAACTTGTATCCACATCCAATCTGCAATCCACCAACGTCTCTATAAAGCGGGTATCTGCAGATTTGTAGGGCTCTAGATATAAAATTTGGATCCACATACATCCATGATCCGCAAATATGGTCCACGGATATCTGCATCCGTGGATATCAGCAGATATCTGCAGATTCGCAGGGCTCTAGGTATAACTAAGTTGTTCTGGGGCATGGATTTTTCACACCCCTGAGCGAGGTGGTTCTCCCAATGTATGTCTATAGTGCAGAGCTGGCTACAAATATATGCCAGTATAGGTACATCGCTTAGGGGCATGGACACCAGTAAGCCATGCAGTTACTGCCAAACTCCCGAGCCAGGTCTACACTATAAACTCAGGGCAGGGCTACACTACAAACTTGCATCAGATCTGCTGCACCAATGCAGCTGTGTCACTGTAGTGCCTCTGGTCAAGACGCTCTAAGCTGATGGGAGAGAGCTCTCCGGTTGGCTTAGTTACTCCACCTTGGCGAGAGGCAGTAGTTATGTCTACACGGTGGTTAAGGTCGGTATAACTACATCACAGGGGCAGGGCTGGATTTTTCACACCCTTGAGTGATGTAGCTATACCGAAGTATGCAGTGTATAACTGGCCTTACAGGGGTTTAACTGCCGCGCTCAGGGGTGTGAAAAATCTACCCCCCCCCCCCACATCCGCAGTGCTGAAGATATACTGGTCTGATAGGAACAATGAGGAGTCTGGTGGATGTGGTCCACTCCCAATAACTGATGACCCTCTCTTGGTATTGACACCTCCTCATCAGTTATTGGGAGTGGACCACATCCACCCTGACTGAATTGGCCTTGTCATCAGGGCCGGCTCTAGGTTTTGTGCTGCCCCAAGCAAAAATAATTTTGGCTGTCCCCGCCCCAGCCCTGGGCTTCCCCCTGCCGCCCCAGCCCTGGGTCACTGGTAACTCACTCCCAGGACGGGTCATTCAGCAGGAATTTTGGATGTGCACAGAACAGAGACAGGATTGGTTCCCATATGGTTTCAGAACTGCAGTAAAGTGGGACAATTTTCAGCTTGTGTGATTGGAGGATATCTGGATGCATATTATAAGACTGTCCTCCATAAATGAGGAAAAGTTGAGGTGCCTTTATTACTCTTTTGTTCCACTCTTTCTTTCTATGGGGAATGTGCCAATGCAATATCATTGTCTTCCTTTTAAACTAATTTTTAAAAAAAGGCAATGGCTGTTGAAAATAGCAATTCCAGTCCTAAGAACCACTGGGAAGCATTTCTTGCTCAATTTTATCCTACATTTTCTACAGCAAATTACAGTGGATTGGTATATTTGATTTGGGAGAAATGAAGTAACAGCTGCCCAAATTGAGCTTGAGCACTCTTGAATTTTGAGGTGTTCAAATCTGGAAGGCAGGTACTAGATTCCCTTTCTGAATATTAGCTAAATCTGGAAAGGAAAAGTCAATTTCTTCTTCCATGGCTCAGAAGTGGAAATCCTCCTACGTGCCTGGTACTGTATCTAAAGCTGCCCAGGTCCAGCTCCCCTCCCTTACTTTTTATTTTAAATTCTAGTGGGAGCCACATACCTCCCTTGCTAGGCTTCAGACAGAGAGGGGCACTGTCCATTTAGTCCACCCAATTCTTTCTCTGGGGGCTGCAAGGTGAGGTCACACCAGTCAGGGGCGGCTCTAGCAATTTCGCCACCCCAAGCACGGCGGCATGCCGCGGGGGGCGCTCTGGCGGTCGCCGGTCCCGTGGGTCCGGTGGACCTCCTGCAAACGTGCCTGCGGAGGGTCCGCTGGTCCCGCGGCTCCGGTGGAGCATCCGCAGGCATGCCTGCGGGAGGTTCACCGGAGCCGCGGGACCAGCGGACCCTCCGCTGGCACGCCTGCGGGAGGTCCAGTGGAGCCGCCTGCCGCCCTCCCGGCGACCGGCAGAGCGCCCCTCGCGGCATGCCGCCCCAAGCACGTGCTTGGCGTGCTGGGGCCTGGAGCCAGCCCTGACACCAGTATCCCTAATCCGGTCTGGGGATGCCTTCTGAAGGGGGTATCTGGGCCAAAGCCTTCTACTCCTTGGGCATACTTGTTCCCCATTCACAGTGCCTCCCCCTCCCTTTCCTATTGATAGTGGCCAAGGGAATGCTGGGAAATGTAGTTCTTTCCCTGCTCCAGGGCTGGCTCTATAGGCAGGGAGCTAACCAAGGAACTACAGCTCCCAGGGACCCCTGTTGGTTCTCAGCTCCCAGGCTGGATCCCTGCCAGCTGCTGTCCCTGCTAATGGGCTCCCCCAAGCACCTGCTTGCTTTGCTGGTGCCTAGAGCTGCCCCTGCTTGTTATCACTGCTTCTCCATTTGTACGGTAACTCCCTTCTCTTCATGTGCTAGTATATCTATGCCTGTGTGTAATTTTCACTCCATGCAGCTGAAGAAGTGGGGTTTTTACCCACAAAAGCTTGTGCCCAAATAAATCTGTTAGTCTTCAAGGTGCCCCCAGACTCCTCCTTGTGTGGCTACAGACTAACAGGGCTACTCTTCTTGAGTAATGGTCTCAAGTTGCAGTGGGGGAGGTTTAGGTTGGCTATTAGGAAAAACTTTTTCACTCAGAAGAGTGGTGAAGCACTGGAATGGGTTACCTAGGGAAGTGGTATAATCTCCTTCCTTAGAGGTTTTTAAGGTCAGGCTTGACAAAGCCCTGGCTGGGATGATTTAGTTGGGGATTGGTCCTGCTTTGAACAAGGGATTGGACTAGATGACCTCCTGAGGTCCCTTCCAACCCTGATAGTCTATGATTCTGAAACTGATCTGATAAAAACAGACTCCAAAGAGAAACTGCTGAACTTGAATTAATATGCAAACTAGATACTATTAACTGTGGCCTAAACAAAGACTGGGAATGGTTGGGTCATTACACCAATTGAATCTATTTCCCTATGTTAAGTTCTCCTCACACCTTCTATGGGCCATCTTAATTATCACTTCAAAAAGTTTTTTTTTTCCTCCTGCTGATGATAGCTCATCTCAATTGATTAGACTCTGCCTGTTGTTATGCATACTTCCACCTTTTCATGTTCTCTGTATGTATAAATATCCCGTCTGTGTGTTCCATTCTATGCATCGGAAGAAGTGAGCTGCAGCTCACCAAAGCTCATGCTAAAATAAATTTGTTAGTCTTTAAGGTGCCACAAATACTCCTGTTCTTTTTGATCTGATAGGCTGGACTTAGAGCCCTGCCCTGGGGAGGGACTATCTGAGCAAGGCCCTGTCAAGGAGGGCAGGGTGGAAATGATTCACCAGTGTCTTTAGCAATCCTGGGCCCCGCCCTAGGGCGGCTGTTAGCCGAGGTAAGTGTATGTTGCTCTATGTACACTTTAGATTAGGATCTGCAGTTGGTGATTTGGCACCTTCCTGTCCCGGCTGCCAACTGTTTGCTGGGCGTGTCTTTAACTTTCGGTTTCACTCTTCGGTCACCCCCTCCCGAGCTGGGACTTTGCACCCCGATAGGCTCTTTTATGCCCAACCCCACACCTGGCTTGGGGCCAGCGCTGGGAAGAGGGTTATTAGGAAGGTTTCTTTGGTGCTTTTCTTCTCCTGCCCCCGGCCGTGCAGGAGACCCGCGCGCCCCAGAACAACGGGGAGAGGAAATCCGCTCTGCGCGCTTCCCTCTGCGGGCCGAGCCTCGGGCCCTTTCACACAATGATCTGCCCCAGCGACCCTTCGGCGGGTTCCCACTCACGGCAGGGGCAGGGGGTGCACCCGATCCTTGGCAGGCGCTGGCGGCTTACGGGGGTGGCCAGCATTGGGCAGCCAGACGCAAAAATCACCGCTTCCCTTCTCCCCGCAACACAGCCAGCAACGCAGCCTGCGAGAGCCCCATGTTAAGGTGTGTGCAGCTTCCTGGACTCTCCGGTTGACGCGGCTCGGTGTGAGAGCCAGGCTTGGAGGGAGCAGAGGGGTGCACCAGGGAGAGCGGATAGAAGAAGCCTTTCGCTGCAGAAGTCGCCCCAGGGGAAGGGAAATGTTTTTAGTTAAACCGGGGACAGGCCAGGGAGACGTGTCTGCGAAGCATTCCCTTCCCCTGGGACCCCGCACCTGGTTCGCTCAAGCCTCTTGGGGAATAGACTGGGAAATTATTGCTTTATATTCCTGTTTTCTCTCCCAATACTGAATGGCAACACCCTTTGCTGTCCCCCCCTCCCCCCGACCCCGGGAGTCGCAGACTGCTATGAAGCGGGACCCGCATGAAGCATGTTCAGAAGGGTACTGAAATATAACACTCACTACCTACTGCTTGGCATCACAAGTTTTAACCAAAGAACCAAAGCTGTCTTGGCATCTTTTTCATTGTTAACAGGGCCCACAGGGTTCCACTGCACCTCTGAATCAAGGAGTGCAGTAGGGAATACTAAATTCAGTGACTAACATTGAATGTGTATTGAGTTCTGATCACAAATATTATGGTAGCCCCCAAAGGCTTTGATTGGGGCCAGACCCCATTGTGCTAGGCACCCTGCAGTTGTCATAGTCTCTTACCTTGAAGAGCCTACATCCTGCAAAGGTCTGTGTGAGTAACTTTACTCATATGAGCAGCCCAACTGGAAGTTAATAGCACTAGGTGAGTAAGGTTAGTGGGGTGCATGTGTCTGCAGGATTCAGCCTTGAGACAAAATGCAACAAGTGAGTATATCAACAAAAAACAAGGGAAGTGGAGGAGAGTAATGATAACATGGTTCCTGAGATTCAGTTGGGCATGTTGACACATGAAAATAATTCTAGGATACGGTACATTTTAAATTTAAAGCATTCCAGTGTAGCTCTATGTGTAGATGAGCCATTATTAGTGGCATGCTGCTGTTTTAACTGCTGCCTCGTTCCCTAAAAAACAAAAGCCAAAATAGCACTTCTGCTGTTTCTAAATATTTGAAAACACTAAAACTAAAAGCACTAGAAAACTTTCTGTGGTGGCCCCTGAAGAACAAACTATAGATGACCTAGCAGGTGTCTTTCATGTGCTGATACATAAGTTAAAGAACAAACATTTGTAATCAAGAACAAAAACATTGGGTGTCCAATACAAACATGTTAAGTACCTCTGGTTAATTGATTTCCAGACAGCAGTCAGTGCTTCCGAATTTTCATCCTGTGGGTAAACTTAGTTCCGGAAGTGTTGTGTCTTCCCCATTGGTCTGCATACTGATCTTCAGCAAGTACTTAAGTACTTAGCTGAACTAGTGTTGCTTCAATGAAGCTGCAACAGTTTTACCCAAGCTAAGGATCTGGCTTCATGTCACAATTGCTGCTACTTTTTGTGTGTCATTATACTTTGGTTTCTTGGGTCAGATGATTTTCTTGGAGATTTGCCTTTACCTTGGTAAAATGAGCTTAAGAAATCAAATAAGCAGGAGAGAAGGATTTTTCAGCAATTGAGTTAGATCTCTTGTAGTGTCCCTGCCCTAGTCTAGCCTTTTACTGATGTGGATGAGTATCTAAGCCCTGGTCTACACACAGCCCCTGGTTCGAACTAGGGTACGCGAATTCAGCTACGTGAATAACGTAGCTGAATTCGAACTACCCTAGTTCGAATGACTTACCGTCCAGACGCCGCGGAAGCGAACTCCGCGGCTCCAAGGTCGACTCCGGCAACTCCTCCTGCCGCGGTGGAGTACCGGAGTCGACCGCGGCGCTTCCGGAGTTCGAACTATCGCGTCTAGATCAGACGCGATAGTTCGAACTCCGAGAAGTCGAACTCGCCGCGTCGACCCGGCGGGTAAGTATAGACGTGGCCTAAGGCCCAGATCCTCAAAGATATCAATCAATGACAGTTAGGCACCTTAAAATCTTTAAGGATGAGGGTATAAACCACCTTCTGTATATTACAGAACAATAGAATTGTGTTTCATTCTTGGAAGTTACTGTGCTTTCTTTAATGTTTGGATTCCAGTTTTAAAGTCACTGGTTAAACAGTTTTCCTTTCACAGATGCTGATCTGTTTCTTCTTGGAGACCCTGGGTGAAGGCTGTCCATTCGTTGCAGGTAATGTGCCTTTGAACTAGGCTCAGTCTGGAAGCAGCTTCAATGAGCTTTGAACTATATTTTTAAAAAAGAACAGGAGTACTTGTGGCATCTTAGGCCTGGTTTACACCAGGAGTTTTTGTCGAATTTAGCAGCGTTAATTCGACTTAACCATGCACCCGTCCACACCAGGAAGCTAATTAGTTCGACCTAGAGGGCTCTTTAGTTCGAATTCTGTACTCCTCCCCGACAAGGGGGGTAGCGCTAAATTCGACATGGCTATGTCGAATTAGGCTATGTGTGGATGGAAATCGACCTTAGTAGCTCCGGGAGCTATCCCACAGTGCACTACTCTGTTGATGCTCTGGACAGCAGTCCGAGCTTGGATGTTCTGACCAGCCACACAGGAAATGCCCAGGGAAAATTTGACACGCTCCGGCGCCTTGTGGATGTTCTGCAGGACCGCAGGCAGGAGGACAGAGCCCCCCTGCACTGTATCTGCAACCGCCCTCCCCCGCCACAAAGTCCCAAACCCCCCTCACCCAAAGTAACAAGAAGGAGGGGTGACAGGGGCCGTGAAAACTGTCACTGCACCCCTGCAGAGTGCACAAATACAAGAAGGCTCTCATTCCCTAAATGTTGAGAAGTCCTTCCCTTCCTGGCTCACCGAAGCCCCAATCCCAGTTTCATCCCCTAACTGTGTAGCTGATTATTAAAAGTAGTTTGCTGTTAATTACTATTTCCGTCAAGTTTTTCTACAGAAGACTGTCTGTGAAGGGTGGGGGGGAAAGGGGGTTGTTAATTGCATAGGACAGTCACCTTTACCAGGGTACAGACACAGGGGCAGGATCAACAGCAGGTCACACACACAGTGCAGTCAGTAGGCACCCTGGTCGGTCTGGGAGGTGTTTTCCATGTTCTGTGTGGGTGGGGGGTACGTGACTTTGTGGCATGGGAGGGCGGTTACAGAACTTATGCAGCGGTTCTTGTCCCGGACCACAGAGCCACGCAGCAGGGGAATCTGTAACTGTCCTCCCCCGCCACAAGGTCACATAGCCCCCGCACACAGAGTCCCGAAAAGGAGGGATGGCAGGCTCCGTTGAAACAACCAGTCCGGCACTGCAGACCGCTCTAGGAGCAGGAGCCTATCATTCCTCGAGTGTAGAAGCGGTGTTAAAATCACTGCACACCCTACCCACCACAGTCTGCGTCCCTGTTTCAACCCTTTAACGCGAATTCATTAATAAAGAAAACGTTGTTAATTAACAATGTTCCATTAACTTTATTTTTAAACGTGTGTTGGAAAGGGGGAAACATGGTGAACGGGGTATGTAACCGCAGAAGAAAGTCAACAGTAACTGAAGCAGGGGCAGGTTCAGCTTCTCTGTAAAGAAACTGAACAGTCACAGGTTACCCTGCTCCCTGAGGAACCTGAGTAGGGAAGGAAATAGACTTCTAGGAGGGAGGCTGGCTTATCTGATCAAAAGAGCTTTAAACTAGGTATTGGGGGGGAGACGGTTGGGAGATGTCCAGGCACTCTCCACGCCAAATTTAAACATTGAGAGGGAGGACAACAGGATAAGAACGGATATAGCCAGAGGGAGGGGTTTGGATGTAAGGAAGACGGGGGGGGGATGGATACTAGACCAATAGGTCATACAGGTGGTACTGTATCCCTACCAAATTGGGTAACAAAGGTGAGAGAAGCCAAACAGCAAAAATTAGGATGTTTGTTCACCAGTGCGAGAAGCCTAGGTAACAAAATGGAGGAATTGGAGCTCCTGGTCCGAGAATTGAAACCGGATATCGTAGGAATAACCGAAACATGGTGGAACGGTAATCATGACTGGAGTACAGGTATGGAAGGGTATGTGCTGTTTAGGAAAGACCGAAACAAAGGTAAAGGTGGGGGAGTAGCATTGTATGTCAATAATGAGGTAAACTGTAATGAAATAACTAGTAATGGAATGGATAATACGGAGTCTGTTTGGGCAATGGTCACATTAGGGAAGAAAACTACTAGAGCCTCCCCTGGGATAGTGATTGGGGTGTGCTATAGACCGCCGGGATCTAGCCTGGATATGGATAGAGAGCTCTTTAATGTTTTTAAGGAGGTAAATACTAATAGGAACTGTATGATCATGGGAGACTTTAACTTCCCGGATATAGATTGGGGAACAAATGCTAGTAATAATAATAGGGCTCAGCTTTTCCTAGACATGATAGCTGATGAATTCCTTCATCAAGTAGTAGCTGAACCAACGAGGGGGGATGCCATTTTAGATTTGGTTTTGGTGAGTAGTGAGGACCTTGTTGAGGAAATGATTGTAGGGGACAACCTTGGCTCGAGTGATCATGAGCTAATTCGGTTCAAAATAAATGGAAGGATAAACAAAATTGCATCTGAGACTAAGGTTTACGATTTCAAAAGGGCTAACTTTACTAAATTAAGGCGACTAGTTAGGGAAGTGGATTGGACTAACATATTTAGGGATCTAAAGGCGGAAGACGCCTGGGATTATTTCAGGTTGAAGTTGCAGGAGCTGTCAGAGGCCTGTATCCCGAGAAAGGGAAAACGGTCCTTAGGTAGCAGTTTTAGACCGAGCTGGATGAGCAAGTGTCTCAGAGGGGTGATTAAGAAAAAACAGAAAGCGTACAAGGAGTGGAAGATGGGAGGGATCAGCAAAGAAACCTACCTTATTGAGGTCAGAGGGTGTAGGGATGAAGTGAGAAAGGCCAAAAGCCAGTAGAGATGGACCTTGCAAAGGGAATTAAAACCAATAGTAAAAGGTTGTTTAGCCATATAAATAGGAAGAAAACCAAGAAAGAAGTGGGACCGCTTAAAACTGTAAATGGAGTGGAGATTAAGGATAAGCTAGGCATGGCACAATGTCTAAACGAATATTTTGCCTCGGTCTTTAATGAGGCTAATGAAGGGCTTAGGAATAGTGGCAGAGTGACTGATGGGAATGAAGGTGCGGGGTTGGAAATTACAGTATCCGAGGTAGAAGCCAAACTTGAACAGCTTAACGGTAGTAAATCAGGCGGCCCGGATAATCTTCATCCTAGAATATTAAAGGAATTGGCGAGTGAAATTGCAAGCCCGTTAGCGATAATTTTTAACGAATCTCTAAACTCGGGGGTTGTACCGTTTGACTGGAGATTAGCTAATATAGTTCCTATTTTCAAGAAGGGGGAAAAAAGTGACCTGGGTAACTACAGGCCTGTTAGTTTAACATCTGTAGTATGTAAAGTCATGGAAAAAATATTAAAGGAGAGAGTAGTTACGGACCTTGAGGTCAATGGCAATTGGGACAAATTACAACATGGTTTTACGAAAGGTAGATCGTGCCAAACCAACCTGATCTCCTTCTTTGAGAAAGTAACAGATTTTTTAGACAAGGGAAATGCAGTGGATCTAATATATCTTGATTTCAGTAAGGCGTTTGATACGGTATCGCATGAAGAATTACTGGTTAAATTGGAAAAGATGGGGATCGAAATGAAAATCCAGAGGTGGATAAGGAACTGGTTAAAGGGAAGACTGCAGTGGGTCGTATTGAAAGGTGATCTGTCGGGTTGGAGGGAGGTTACCAGTGGAGTTCCTCAAGGTTCGGTTTTGGGTCCGATCTTATTCAATCTATTTATCACTGACCTTGGAACCAAAAGTAGGAGTGGGCTGATAAAGTTTGCGGATGACACGAAGTTGGGAGGTATTGCCAATTTGGAGAAGGATCGGGATATCATCCAGGGAGATTTGGATGACCTTGTAAACTGGAGTATTAGTAATAGGATGAAATTCAATAGTGAGAAGTGTAAGGTTATGCATTTAGGGATGACTAACAGGAATTTTAGTTATAAGCTGGGGATTCACCAGTTGGAAGTAATGGAAGAGGAGAAGGACCTCGGAGTCCTGGTTGATCGCAGGATGACTATGAGTCGGCAATGTGATGTGGCCGTTAAAAAAGCTAATGTGGTCTTGGGATGCATTAGGCGAGATATTTCTAGTAGAGATAAGGAGGTGCTAGTCCCGTTATACAAGGCGTTGGTGAGACCTCATTTGGAGTACTGTGTGCAGTTTTGGTCTCCCATGTTTAAGAAGGATGAATTCAAACTGGAACGGGTACAAAGAAGGGCCACTAGAATGATCCGAGGAATGGAAAGCCTGTCGTATGAAAGGAGACTTGAGGAGCTCGGTTTGTTTTCCTTAACCAAAAGAAGGTTGAGAGGAGATATGATTGCTCTCTTTAAATATATCAGAGGGATAAATACCAGGGAGGGAGAGGAATTATTTCAGCTCAGTACTAATGTGGACACGAGAACAAATGGATATAAATTGGCAGTCGGGAAGTTTAGGCTTGAAATTAGACGAAGGTTTCTAATCATCAGGGGAGTGAAATTCTGGAACAGCCTACCGAGGGAAACAGTGGGGGCGAAGGACCTCTCTGGCTTTAAGATTAAGCTTGATAAGTTTATGGAGGGAATGGTTTGATAGGATAACGTGATTTAGTCAATAGGTCAGTAATGTGTGACCACTGGTAATTAGTACCGAGGGTCAATGTTGGGATATTGAAAGTCTTTTTCCTGAGTGTCTGGCTGGAAAGTCTTGCCCGCATGCTCGGGGTTCAGCTGATCGCCATATTTGGGGTCGGGAAGGAATTTTCCTCCAGGGTAGATTGGCAGTGGTCCTGGAGGTTTTTCGCCTTCCTCCGCAGCATGGGGCAGGGGTCGCTTGCTGGAGGATTATCTGCTACTTGAAGTCTTTAAATCAGGATTTGGGGACTTCAACAGCTGAGTCAAGGGAGAGAATTATTTCAGGAGTGGGTGGGTCAGCTTTTGTGGCCTGCATCTTGCGGGAGGTCAGACTAGATGATCATAATGGTCCCTTCTGATCTTAAGTTCTATGATTCTATGATTCTACGAACCTAGCTTTCAAAGCCTCCCGGATGCACAGCGCTTCCCGCTGGGCTCTTCTAATTGCACGGCTGTCTGGCTGAGCGTAATCAGCAGCCAGGCGATTTGCCTCAACCTCCCATCCCGCCATAAAGGTCTCCCCCTTGCTCTCACAGAGATTGTGGAGCACACAGCAAGCTGCAATAACAATGGGGATATTGGTTTCGCTGAGATCCGAGCGAGTCAGTAAGCTCCTCCATCTCCCCTTGAGACGTCCGAAAGCACGTTGAATTATGACAGTTACCCAAGACCACCCTCGACACATTTTTCCCCCCAGCATGCATTGCGGGGAAATCCCAGAATTCAAATGAGCAGCGGGGACTGCGGGATAGCTTCCCACAGTGCACCGCTTCCAATGTCGACGCTTGCCCCGTTAGCGTGGACTCACAAAGTCGAATTAGTGTCCTTAGTGTGGACACACAAATTCGACTTTGTAAGGTCGATTCCACAAATTCGAATTAAGTTAAATCGAACTAATCTGGAAGTGTAGACATATACCCTTAGAGACTAACAAATTTATTTCAGCATGAGCTTTCGTGGTCTACAGCTCACTTCTTTGGATGCATAGAGTGGAACACACAGACAGGAGATATTTATACATACAGAGAACATGAAAAGGTGGAAGTATGCATACCAACTGTAAGAGTCCAATCAATTGAGATGAGCTATCATCAGCAGGAGAAAAAGAACCTTTGAAGTGATAATCGAGATGACCCATAGAAGGTGTGAGGAGAACTTAACATAGGGAAATAGAATCAATTAGTGTAATGACCCAACCATTCCCAGTCTCTGTTTAGGCCTGAGTTAATTGTATCTAATTTGCATATTAATTCGAGTTCAGCAGACTCTCTTTGGAGTCTGTTATTGAAGTTTTTTTGTTGCAAAATTGCCACCTTCAAGTCCGTCACTGAGTGGTTAGAGAGGTTGAAGTGTTCTCCCACTGGTTTTTGAATGTTATGATTCCTGATGTCAGATTTGTGTCCATTTATTCTTTTGCATAGAGACTGTCCGGTTTGGCCAATGTACATGGCAGAGGGGCATTGCTGGCACATGATGGCATATATCATGTTGGTAGATGTGCAGGTGATTAGGACCTAATCACATCAGCCACGCCATCAGGGGCTCGTTCACCTGCACTTCTACCACTGTGATATATGCCATCATGTGCCAGCAATGCCCCTCTGCCACGTACATTGGCCAAATCGGACAGTCTCTACGCAAAAGAATAAATGGACACACATCTGACATCAGGAATCATAACATTCAAAAACCAGTGGGAGAACACTTCAACCTCTCTGGTCATTCAGTAACAGATTTAAAGGTGGAAATTTTGCAACAGAAAAGCTTCAAAAACAGACTCCAACGAGAAACTGCTGAACTTCAATTAATATGCAAACTAAATACAATCAATTTAGGCTTAAATAGAGAGTGGGAATGGCTGAGCCATTACACATATTGAATCTATTTCCCCATGTTAAGTATCCTCACACCTTCTTGTCAAACTATCTTAAATGGGTCATCTTGATTATCACTACAAAAGTTTTTTTTTCTCCTGCTGACAATAGCTCATCTTAATTAATTGGCCTCTTAGAGTTGGTTGGGCAACTCCCACCTTTTCATGTTCTCTGTATGTATATATATCCCCTCACTACATGTTCCATTCTATGCATCCGATGAAGTGGGCTGTAGCCCACAAAAGCTTATGCTCAAATAAATTTGTTAGTCTCTAAGGGTATGTCTACACTACAAGAGTAGTTCGATTCAACTTAACTCGAATTTGTGGAATCGACCTTACAAAGTCGAATTTGTGTATCCACACTAAGAACACTAATTCGACTTTGTGAGTCCACACTAACGGGGCAAGCGTCGACATTGGAAGTGGTGCACTGTGGGCAGCTATCCCACAGTTCCTGCAGTCCCCGCTGCCCATTGGAATGCTGGGTAGAGCCCCCAATGCCTGCTGGGGGAAAAAATGTGTCGAGGGTGGTTTTGGGTAACTGTCATCATTCAACCGTCACTCCTGCCCTCCCTCCCTCCCTGAAAGCGCCGGCGGGAAATCTGTTCGCGCACTTTTCTGGTCAGTGACAGCGCGGACGCCACAGCACTGCGAGCATGGAGCCCGCTGCGATCATCGCTGCACTTATGGCCGTTGTCAACTCCTCGCACCTTATCGTCCACCTCTTCCACAGTCAGCTGCTGAGAAATCGGGCGAGGAGGCTCCGGCAGCAGGGTGAGGACATGAAGTCTCAGAGTGGCACAGACCTCTCAGAAAGCACGGGATCCCGCGCCGTGGAGATCATGGTGGCAATGGGTCATGTTCATGCTGTGGAATGGCGATTCTGGGCCTGGGAAACAAGCACGGACTGGTGGGACCGCATAGTGCTGCAGGTCTGGGATGAATCACAGTGGCTGCAAAACTTCAGGATGCGTAAGGGCACTTTCCTTGAACTGTGTGACTTGCTGTCCCCTGCCCTGAAGCGCAAGGACACCCGGATGCGAGCAGCCCTGACTGTGCAGAAGCGAGTGGCCATAGCCCTCTGGAAACTTGCAGCGCCAGACAGCTACCGGTCAGTAGCGAACCACTTCGGCGTGGGCAAATCTACCGTGGGGGTTGCTGTGATGCAAGTAGCCCACGCAAGTAGTGACCCTGGGAAATGTCCAGGTCATCATAGATGGCTTCACCGCGATGGGATTCCCAAACTGCGGTAGAGCTATAGATGGAACTCACATCCCTATCCTGGGACCAGCCCACCAGGCCAGCCAGTATATTAACCGAAAGGGCTACTTTTCAATGGTGCTGCAAGCACTGGTGGACCATAGGGGACGTTTTACCAACATCAACGTCGGGTGGCCGGGCAAGGTTCATGACGCGCATGTTTTCAGGAACTCTGGTCTGTTTAGACGCATGCAGGAAGGTAGTTTCTTCCCGGACCACAAAATAACTGTTGGGGATGTGCAGATGCCTATAGTGATCCTCGGGGACCCAGCCTACCCGCTAATGCCCTGGCTCATGAAGCCCTATACAGGCGCCTTGGACAGTGACAAGGAACTCTTCAACTACCGGCTGAGCAAGTGCAGAATGGTGGTGGAGTGTGCTTTCGGACGTCTCAAGGGGAGATGGAGGAGCTTACTGACTCGCTCGGATCTCAGCGAAACCAATATCCCCATTGTTATTGCAGCTTGCTGTGTGCTCCACAATCTCTGTGAGAGCAAGGGGGAGACCTTTATGGCGGGATGGGAGGTTGAGGCAAATCGCCTGGCTGCTGATTACGCTCAGCCAGACAGCCGTGCGATTAGAAGAGCCCAGCGGGAAGCGCTGTGCATCCGGGAGGCTTTGAAAGCTAGGTTCCTCAGCGAGCAGCATGACCTGTGACTGTTCAGTTTCTTTACAGAGAAGCTGAACCTGCCCCTGTTTCTTTACCCAGTTACTGTTGACTATCCTCTGCAGTTACATTCCCCGTTTCCCCCCTTCCAACACACGTGTAAAAATAAAGTACATGTTCCATTGTTACTTAACAAAGGTTTCTTTATTAATGACTTTGCGTTAAAGAGTTGAAACTGGGATGCAGACTGTGCTGGGTAGGGTGTGCAGTGATGTAAAGACCGCCTCTAAACTCGAGGAATGACAGGCTCCTGCTCCTGGAGCAGTCCGCAGTGCCGGACTGGTTGTTTCAACGGCGCCTGCCATCCCTCCTTTTTGGGACTCTGTGTGCGGGGGCTATGTGACCTTGTTGCGGAGGAGGACGGTTACAGATTCCCCTGCTGTGTGGCTCTGTGGTCCAGGACAAGGGCCGCTGCATAAGATCTGTAACCGCCCTCCCCTGCTACAAAGTCACGTACCGCCCCACCCACACAGAACATGGAAACCACCTCCCATACTGACCAGGGTGCCTACTGACTGCACTGTGTGTGTGACCTGCTGCTGATCCTGCCCCTGTGTCTGTACCCTGGTAAAGGTGACTGTCCTATGCAATTACCAACCCCCTTCCCCACCCCCACCCCTTCAAACACAGTCTTCTGTACAAAAACATGACGGAAACAGTAATTAACAGCAAAGTATTTTTAATAATCAACTAGACAGTTAGGGGATGAAACTGGGATTGGGGCTTGGGTGAGTCAGGAAGGGAAGGACTTCTCAAAATTTAGGGAATGAGAGCTTTTGGGTAATTGAGCACTCTGCTGGGGTGCAGTGACAGTTTTCACGGCCCCTGGCGCCCCTCCTTCTTGTTGTTTTGGGTGAGGAGGGTATGGTACTTTGTGGCGGGGGAGGGCGGTTGCAGATACACTGCAGGGGAGCTCTGTCCTCCTGCCTGCGGTCCTGCAGAACATCCACAAGGCGCCGGAGCGTATCCGTTTGCTCCCTCATTAGTCCAAGCAGCGTTTGAGTCGCCTGCTGGTCCTCCTGACGCCACCTGTCCTCCCGTTCGCTGTGTGAGCGCTGGTACTGAGAGAGGTTCTCCCTCCACTGGCTCTGCCGGGCCGCCTTGGCTCGGGAGCAGCCCATAAGTTCAGCGAACATCTCGTCCCTTGTCCTTGTCTTGTGCCTTCTAATCTGCGCCAGCCTCTGTGAGGGGGATGCTGGAACAGGTCTGGATACAGTGGCAGCTGTGTGATGGGAAAAAGGGAGTGAATTCCTTACAAAGACACATTTTTGCGAACTATGAACATAGTCTAGTCAGTCTCTGTGAACAAGACCATGCACAGCACCTATCTCATGAGCACTGACTCAGGACAAGTTCTAATTTTCGGCTTTCACTTTCATTGCCTGGGGTCTTGCACTGGAGATCAGACAAGCGGGGCAGGACAGCAGAATCCGTGCAGCAGGCAGGCATGGTAAGCCATAGACTTTAGGCTGCTTAAAACTGAATGTATGGCACTGTCCTCTTGCTGCAGGCAATCCGGAAAGCATAAACTCTGCCCCTGTTCCACCTCCTCGCGGCTGTTCCCTGGGAAAGATCCCTGTATGCTGCCCCTCTGCAGCCTCCACCACGTGACTCTAAACGGAGGCTTATTGTCATGCAAAGGAACAGTCAAGCATTCCCAATACTAACAGTACACAAATTACTCTAATTAAATGCAGGAGTCTCCGAGCGAGATCACCCTGAGGAGGATCACAGAGCGAGATAGAGAGCGCATGCTGCGTGAAAGCCAGCACAAACCAGGGGCCTATGCTGCCATGCTCGTGGAGGCAATGCTCCCAGAATACCTCATGGAAGCCTGGCGCGGAAAAGTGTGCTACCACGGAGCACCCAATAAGGCAGCTCTCCCCAGGAACCTCATGCGGAGGCTTTTCGATTACCTCCAGGAGAGCTTCGTGGAGATCTCCCAGGAGGATTTCTGTTCTATCCCCATATATATAGACCTCCTTTTCACATAGTTCAGATTCCTGTTACATTAATAATAAAAGTTTACATATTTAAAGCACTTACCGACTGATCCTTCCCCTGATTCAGGGTCTGGGGTAACTGCTGGGGAGGGTTGGTAGGGGATCTCCGTGAGGGTGATGAAGAGATCCTGGCTGTCGGGGAAATCATCGTTGTAAGCGCTGTCGACTGCCTCCTCCTCCTCATCTCCTTCCTCATCTTCCCCGTCCACGAACATCGCCGAGGAACTGGCCGTCGACACTATCCCATCGTCGGAGTCCACAGACACTGGTGGGGCAGTTGTGGCAGACCCACCGAGAATGGCATGCAGTGCCTCGTAGAAGCGGCATGTCTGGGGCTGGGATCCGGAGCGTCTGTTTGCCACTTTGATTTTTTGGTAGCCTTGTCTCAGGTCCTTGATTTTCACGCGGCACTGCGTTGCATCCCAGCTGTATCCTCTGTCTGCCATGGCTTTGGAGACCTTATCGTCGGTCTTTGCATTCCGTTTTTTGGAGCGCAGCTCCGAAAGCACAGACTCATCGCCCCACACAGCAATCAGATCCAAGACTTCCTGGTCAATCCATGCTGGGGCCCTCTTTCTACTCTGAGATTGCATGGACTCCTCTGCTGGAGAGCTCTGCATCGTTGCCATTGCTGCTGAGCTCGCCACGATGTCCAACCAGGAAATGAGATTCAAACTGGCCAGACAGGAAAAGGAATTCAAATTTTCCCTGGGCATTTCCTGTGTGGCTGGTCAGAACATCCAAGCTCGGACTGCTGTCCAGAGCGTCAACAGAGTGGTGCACTGTGGGATAGCTCCCGGAGCTACTAAGGTCGATTTCCGTCCACACATAGCCTAATTCGACATAGCCATGTCAAATTTAGCGCTACTCCCCTCGTCGGGGAGGAGTACAGAATTCGAACTAAAGAGCCCTCTAGGTCAAACTAATTAGCTTCCTGGTGTGGACGGGTGCACGGTTAAGTCGAATAACGCTGCTAAATTCGACATAAACTCCTAGTGTAGACCAGGCCTAAGGTGCCACAAGTACTCCTGTTCTTTTTGTGGATACAGACTAACACAGCTGCTACTCTGAAACATACCAATTTAGTGACTGTTTGGAAATTTGGATTGAAATTGAAACATTAATACATACTTTAAAAGCATATACAGTGTATGATAAAATACATGTATCTGAAAAAGTATAATAGATTTCAAAAGTATAAACAGACTAGCTTCCTTATACAGCTGTTGTTTTTTATGACGTCAGTGCATTCATTTCAGTGATGTTGGCCAACCTAATAATTTCAAATTATGATTTGTAAGCAAAGTCTAAATGAGCTCTCCCTGACAGCTAGTGATGAGCTAGGGCCTGGGGGGAAAGGCTTCAGGACTAGAGACTGTCCAGTTTGGCCGATGTACATAGCAGAAGGGCATTGCTGGCATATGATGGCATATATTACATTGGTGGATGTGCAGGTGAATGAACCGGTGATGGTGTGGCTGATCTGGTTAGGTCCTGTGATGGTGTTGCTGGTGTAGATATGTGGGCAGAGTTGGCATCGAGGTTTGTTGCATGGATTGGTTCCTGAGCTAGAGTTACTATGGTGCGGTGTGCAGTTACTGGTGAGAATATGCTTCAGGTTGGCAGGTTGTCTGTGGGCCAGCAATGCCCTTCTGCTATGTACATCGGCAAAACTGGACAGTCTCTAAGGAAAAGGATAAATGGACACAAATCAGATATTAGGAATGGCGATATACAAAAACCTGTAGGAGAACACTTCAACCTCCCTGGCCACACAATAGCAGATCTTAAGGTGGCCATCCTCCAGCAAAAAAACGTTAGGACCAGACTTCTAAGGCCTGGTCTACACTAGGACTTTAATTCGAATTTAGCAGCGTTAATTCGAACTAACCTCTCAACCGTCCACACCAGGAAGCCATTTAATTCGAACTAGAGGGCTCTTTAGTTTGAATTTGGTACTCCACCCCGACAGGTGGAGTAACGCTAAATTCGACATGGCTAGCTCGAATTAGGCTAGGCGTGGATGCAAATCGAACTTAGTAGCTCCGGGAGCTATCCCACAGTGCACCACTCTGTTGACGCTCTGGACAGCAGTCCGAGCTTGGATTCTCTGACCAGCCACACAGGAAATGACCCGGGAAAATTTGAATTCATTTTCCTGTCTGGGCACTTTGAATCTGACGTCCTGGCTGGACATCGGGGCGAGCTCCGCAGCACCTGCAATGATGCAGAGCTCTCCAGCAGAGGAGTTCATGTTATCTGTGAATAGAAAGAGGGACCCAGCATAGACTGACTGGGAACTCTTCAATCTGATCGGTGTGTGGGGCGAGGAGTCTGTGCTTTCGGAGCTGCGCTCCAAAACAGGGAATGCGAAGACCTACGAGAAGGTCTCCAAAGCCATGAGAGACAGAGGATACAGGCGGGATGCAACGCAGCGCCGCGTGAAAATCAAGGACCCCAGACAAGGCTACCAAAAAATCAAAGCGGCAAACGGACGCTACGGAGCCTGCCACCACTGCCCCACCAGTGACCGTGGACTCTGACGATGGGACAGTGTCGACGGCCAGTTCCTCGGTGATGTTCGCGGACGGGGAAGATGAGGAAGGGTTTGTGGAGGACGAGGCAGGCGAGAGCGCTTACAACGCTGGTTTCCCCGACAGCCAGGATCTATTCATCACCATCACGGAGATCCCCCAACAACCCTCCCCGGCCATTAACCCGGACCCTGAATCAGGGGAAGGAGCAGTCGGTAAGTGCTTTAACCATGTTAACTTTTATTCTTAATATAACAGGAATCTTAACTGTGTGAAAAGGAGGTCTCTCTAGATATGGGGATAGAACAGAAATCATCCTTGGAGATCTCCACGAAGCTCTCCTTGCGTTAATCGAAAAGCATCAGCAGGAGGTTCCTGGGGAGAGCTGCCTTATTGGGTGCTCCGTGGTAGCACAGTTTTCCACACAAGGCTTTCATGAGGTACTCAGGGAGCACTGCCTCCCCGAGCACGGCTGCATCGGGCCCTGGTTCGTGCTAGCTTTCACGCAGCATGCGCTCTCTATCTCCTTCAGTGACCCTCCTCAGGGTGATCTCGCTCGGAGACTCCTGCATCTAATTAGGGTAATTACTGTAATTTTACGCCTGGTCCAAAGTATTTTTAAAAAATCTACGGACAGACAGCATAGCACAGACTCAGCACGCAGCTGCGTGACGAGCGTAACGGAAAGCCAAAGAATATAATGGACGCTCATGGAGGGGGGGAATGAGGACGCAAGGTATCCCACTGTTCCTGCTGTCTCTGAAAAGTATTTGCATTCTTGGATGAGCTCCAAATGCTTCTAGGGTCAAACACAGTGTCTGCGGTGGGTCAGGGCATAGTTCGGCAATTTGCGCACACACCCCACCCACCACCAGAAGTGAAAACAATCCTCTGTTGACTCTTTTACATGTCACCCTATCTTTACTGAATGCTGCAGATAGACGCGATGGTGCAGCACTCAACACCAACATCCTTGCTCCCCCCACTCTATGGATGGCTGATGGTACAAAAAGATGGAAATCCGTCCTCATCATCAGCCTATTGGCACATGGGGCAGTGCAAAAGGGCTGGTAACCATGCCGACTAGCATCAGTAAGGTCGATCAAGGGCGCCTGTCCCTAATTTTTGATGGCAGATGGTGCAATATGGCTGGTAACCGTCCTCATCATTGCAACAGGGGGCTGAGCTCCATCAGCCCCCACCCTTCATTGTAAATAAAAGATTCAATTGCCCCTGGACTAGCAGAGGGATGATGGGCTCCTTCATCCACACTCCTTAATGTCCTGCCTGGACTATCATTGCAGCTGGAGGCTTCCTTCCACTCATTTCTCACAAACAAGTCACTGTGTCTTATTCCTGCATTCTTTATTACTTCATCACACAAGTGGGGGGACAATGGTATGGTAGCCCAGGAAGGCTGGGGTAAGAACGGAATGAACAGGTGGTGTTGTTGCAGGAGCACCCCCTGTGAATAGCATACAGCTCATAATTTATGCAGGATCGGACACAGAGCAGCTGTGCTCTCTGGTTCTATGATACAGTGGTTCTCTAGTACACTTGCCCATAATCTAGGCAGGACTGATTCTATTTTTAGATACCAAAAAGGAGGGATTGACTCAGGGAGTCATTCCCAATTTTTGCTTTTGCGCCCTGGCTGCTCGGCCAGGGGCACTTATGACAGCACCAAATGGGGCAGTGCAAAAGGACAGGTAACCATGCCCATCTTATTACCATCTTATTACCAATTTATGGTATGGTAGATGGTACAATATGGCTGGTAACCATCTCTGCTGTCATGCAAAAGCATGCTGCTGTGTAGCGCTGCTGGCCCGCCTCTGTCAGCGGCATCTAGTACACATACGGTGACATACACAAAAGGCAAAACAGTGTCCATGGTTGCCACGCTATGGCGTATGCCAGGGCAATTCTGGGAAAACGGGCTTGAAATGATTGTCTGCCGTTGCTTTCCCGGAGGAAGGAATGACTGGCGACATTTACCCAGAATCCACCGCGAAAATGATTTCTGCCCCAGCAGGCACAGGGGTCTCAACCCAGAATTCACAGAGACAGCCTAGACTCAGTTAATTGTTCGCAAAAATGTATCTTTGCAAGGAATTCACTCCCTGTTTCCCATCTCACAGCTTCCACTGTCTCCAGACCTGCCACAGCATCCCCCTCGCAGAGGCTGGCAAAGATTAGGCGGCGAAAGAAAAAGACAAGGGACAAGATGTTCGAGGAACGTATGGGCTGCTACCTAGCAGAGGCGGACCAGCAGAGCCAGTGGAGGGAGACCGTCTCTCTGTGCCAGCGCTCACACAGCGAACGGGAGGAGAGGTGGCGTGAGGAAGACAAGCAGGCTACTGAAACAATGCTTGGACTAGTGAGGGAGCAAACGGACACACTCAGGCGCCTTGTGGATGTTCTGCAGGACCGCAGGAGGACAGAGACACCCTGCAGTGTATCTGCAACCGCACTCCCCCGCCACAAAGTCCCATACCCCCCTCACCGAAAATAATCAGGAGGAGGGGCGGCCGGGGACGTGAATACTGTCACTGCACCACAGCACAGTGCTCAAGTACCCAAAAGCTCTCATACCCTACATTTGCCGAAGTCCTTCACTTCCAGACTCACAGTAGTCCCAATCCCAGTCCCATCCCCTAACTGTCTACTTAATTAATAAATATGCTTTGCTGTTAATTACTGTTTCCGTTATGTTTTTTCAAAGAAGACTGTGTTTGAATGGGGGGCGTGGGGAAGGGGGTGGTTAATTGCATAGGACAGTCACCTTTCCCAGGGTACAGACACGGGGGCAGGATCAGCAGCGGGTCACACACACGGTGCAGTCAGTAGGCACCCTGGTCGGTTTTTGGAGGTGGTTTCCAGGATCTGTGTGGGCGGGGGAGATGTGACTTTGCAGCGGGGGAGGGCGGTTACAGATCTTATACAGCGGTCCTTGTCCTGGACCGCAGAGTCACGCAGCTGAGGAATCTGTATCCGTCCTCCTCCACCACAAGGTCACATATCCGCCCGCACACAGAATTCCATAAAGAGGGATGGCAGGCTCCGTTGAAAGAAGCATTCCGGCACTGCGGACCGCTCTAGGAGCAGGAGCCTGTCATTCCTTGAGTTTAGAGGCGGTCTTTACATCACCGCACACCCTACCCAGCACAGCCTGCGTCCCAGTTTCAACCCTTTCACGAAAAGTCATGAATAAAGAAACCTTTGTTAAGTAATAATGGGACATGTATTTTATTTTTACACGTGTGCTGGAAGTGGGGGTAACGGGGTGAACGGGGTATGTAACCGAAGAGGAGAGTCAACAGTAACTGGGTAAAGAAACAGGGGCAGGTTCAGCTTCTCTGTAAAGAAACTGAACAGTCACAGGTCACGCTGCTCGCTGGTATTTGAAGAGTTCCTTGTCGCTGTCCCAGGCGCCTGTATAGGGCTTCATGAGCAAGTGCATTAGCGGGCAGGCTGGGTCCCCGAGGATGACTATAGGCATCTGCACATCCACAACAGTTATTTCGTGGTCCGGGAAGAAACTACCTTCCTGCAGGCGTCTGAGCAGCCCACAGTTCCTGAAAACACACGCATCATGAACCTTGCCCGGCCACCCGACGTTGATGTTTGTAAAACGTCCCCTATGGTCCCCCAGTGCTTGCAGCACCATTGAAAAGTAGCCCAATTTCTCAGCAGCTGACTGTGGAAGAGGTGGACGATAAAGTGCGAGGAGGAGAAAACGGCGATGATCGCAGCAGGCTACGTGCTTGCAGTGCTGTGGCGTCCGCGCTGTCACTGACCAGAAAAGTGCACGAACAGATTGCCCGCAGGCGCTTTCAAGGAGGGAGGGAGGGAGGGAGGTTGTGATTGACGGTTCAATGACGACACTTACCCAAAACCACCCTCGACACATTTCTCCCCCCAGCAGGCATTGGGGGCTCTACCCAGCATTCCAATGGGCAGCGGGGACTGCGGGAACTGTGGGATATTTTCCCACAGTGCACCGCTTCCAAAGTCGACGCTGGCCCCGTGAATGTGGACTCAGAAATTCGAATTAGTGTATTTAGTATGGATACACAAATTCGACTTCATAAGGTCGAATCCACAAATTCGAACTAAGTTGATTCGAAATAGTCTTGTAGTGTAGACAAGGCCTAAGAGAAACTGCTGAGCTTCAGTTCATTTGCAAATTTGACACCATCAGTTTAGGATTAAACAAAGACTGTGAATGGCTTGCCAACTACAGAACCAGTTTCTCCTCCCTTGGTTTTCACACCTCAACTGCTAGAACAGGGCCTCATCCTCCCTGACTGATCTAACCTCGTTATCTCTAGCTTGCTTCTTGCTTGCTTATATTTACCTGCCCCTGGAAATTTCCACTCTTGCATCCGACGAAGTGGGCATTCACCCACGAAAGCTCATGCTGCAAAACGTCTGTTAGTCTATAAGGTGCCACAGGATTCTTTGCTGCTTTTATTATTATAATTAATTTTTACATAAGAATGGTCATACTGGGTCAGACCAATGGTCCATATAGCCCAGTATCCTGTCTTCCGACAGTGGTCAAGGCCAGGTGCTTCAGAGGGAATGAACAGAACTGGGATCATCAAATGATCCATCCCCTGTTGCCCATTCCCAGCTTCTGGCAAACAGGCTAGGGACACTCAGAGCATGATGTTGCATCCCTCCCCATCCTAGCTAATAGCCACTGATGGACCTATTCTCCAGGAATTTATCTAGTTCTTTTTTTAATCCTGTTATAGTTCATAGCATCCCCTGGCAAAGAGCTCCACGGGTTGACTTTATGTTGTGTGAAGAGGTACTTATAGACCTCTATCATATCCCCCCTTAGTCGTCTCTTTTCTAAGCTGAAAATTCCCAGTCATTTTAATTTCTCCTAATCATTTTAGTTGCCCATCTCTATACCTTTTCCATTTCCAATATATCTCTTTTGGGGTGACCAGATCTGCACACAGTATTCAAGGTGTACACATACCATGGATTTATATAGAGGAAATATGATATTTTCTGTCTTATTATTGATCCCTTTCTTAATGATTCCCAACATTGATTGCTTTTTTGACTCCTGCTGCACATTGAGTGGATGTTTTCAGGGAACTACCCACAATGACTCCAAGATCTCTTTCTTGAGTGTTAACAGCTAATTCAGACTCCTTCATTTTGTATGTATAGTTGAGATTGTTTTCCAATGTGCATTACTTTGCATTTATCAACATTGAATTTCATCTGCCATTTTGTTTCCCAATCACCCAGTTTTGTGAGATCCCTTTGTAACTCTTCGCAGTCTGCCTGGGACTCAACTATCTTGAATAGTTTTGTATCATCTGAAAATTTTGCCACCGTACTGTTTACCCATTCTTCCAGATCATTTATGAGTATGTTGAATAGTACTGTTCCCAGTACTGTCCCTTCTGGGATACCACTATTTATCTCTCTTCTTTCTGAAAACTGATAATTTATTCCTACCCTTTGTTTCCTATATTTTAACCAGTTACTGATCCATGAGAGGACTTCCCTTTTATCCCATGATGGCTTACTTTTCAAAAGTCAATTTAAATTAAATACATTTTTTTTAATTATGTTTTTAGAAATCTAGACCTGTTATGTGTTTTGGTGTAACTTGCATTATCCTTCTATTAAATTTGCATTATCCTAACAAAACATTTACTTTATTCATATCTCTCTTATATATCTCATCGGCCCTGACACCCCCCTGTAAATTCGAACCCCCCCACCCTAATTTCAATTCCTGGGGAAACTACTGGATGTGGCTGCTCTGGTGCTTCCCTGTGTTCCTGGCCACCTCCCTGCTGGGGAGATGCCAAATGCCGGGCTCCCGCTTCCCGCAACACACCTTACCATATCCCCTTCTCTTCCCCATCCCATCCCCCTTCCCCTCCCCACTGCACCCACCTATCTCCAACCCCCCACTCCACCATCCCCTTCTCTTCCCCCTGCCCTGTCCTACCCCCTCTTCCCCACGGTCTCTTCCACCCTTGCCCTGCCCATGGGCTCTCACAGTTGTACAAGACAGGCGGGCATTTAGGGCCCAGGCAGCGGTGTCCAGCTGCAGAGGTAGTGACCCAGAACATCCAACTCCCTGCAGGACCTGGCTGCCAGGGACAGGAGCCCAGCGAGTGTGGGCGTGCAGCATGGGAAGGATATAGGCTCCCCCCTCCCCCCGCAACAGGCCGATGAACAGAGCAAGCCCTGCTGGGCAGTTCAGCACTCGCAGAAATCGGGGGGGGGGGGGGAAGGGGGAGTAGCACGTTCCTCCCTGTACCCCCCCATGCCTTGCCTCTCTTTGGGAGGGCATTGCTCCTCTTGCCCCACCCCAAACTACGCCCATTGTCAAAAGGTACAAAATGCAGGACTCATGGAAGTGGTTTTGAAGTGGTGGAAAGGGTTACGATGTTCCCTACAATGTGCAGAGGCCCCCCAGCAGGATTACACCTCAGACTGTGCATGCAAACAGGTGAAAAGCATATCACAATTGTGGAGCCAATGTACCTGTGATATGCTGTGCAGAGGACTGTAAGACAGCCCCTCGGAGTGATCTAATGACTGAATGCCATAGTGACGCCCCACTGAAGAACACATGTCCCACAGCAGGCACAGACGAAGCTTCTGTACGTGAACTGCAGGTGGAAGTGTGGTGCCCTGCGTACCCCCAGGAAGCATCACGATCATCCTTACAGCTTAGGAATACGGCACTTATTTTTCCTGTTAGAATTTGCCTGACTTTAACTTCCAGCCATCAGTTCTTGTTCTCCCTTTCTCCACTGAATTAAAGAACCCGTTAGTACCCAGTAGTTTCTCACCACGAAGGTACCAATCTTCTTTGGTTAAGCCAACCAAAGTCTCTCATTGTAAGGTACTTATTCCAACCCTCAAATCATTTTTCTGACTCTTCTCTGCACCTTCTCCAGTTTTTCAACCATCCTTTTTAAAGGATAGCACTGCAGTAAACTGAGTCACTCTATAGAGTCCTTTGCAGTATATTGTGAGAGACTGTCCTTTCTGAGCATATGTGTGGAAGTTAAAGTAAACCAATTCCAGTTTTGCACACTCCAGATTTCTATCTGTGGCCTTCATTGCAACTTGTGGCAAGGCATGGGTTCAGCTTGCAGCAATGACCGGTACCAAATGTTGACAAAAGGAAGAAGATCCAGATCACTAGATGTGGGGAAGGACAGTTCGGCAACTAAGGAGAGCACACAGGCTACATGCAGAGCTGCCAGACTGGAGGTGGCTGATGCAATTTTTTATTGTATTTTATTTTGTTAACAGATCCTTTATTTTAGGCTGATGAATGCTGACCGGTGATCCTGGACCAGGACCACAATTGCAGAATGGTGTGACTACATCTTCACACAGACCTCAGCTCAGAACTTCTGCATGAGGATGGCCACATGTCTGGATCAGTGTGTAGTGCAAGCCAGTCCGTTAGCACCAGGATGTGCAGGTGACGGGCAGTACCAACCCAAAAGTGGGTTGCTATTGTCCTCTAGAAGCTGGCTACTGCAGATGGTTACAGAGCTGTGGGTAATCAGTTCAGCACTGGCAAGTCAGCTGTTGATTTTGTAGTGATGGATGTTTGCCAGGAAACAGTTGCTTTGATTTCACCCCTGCTTGGTGAGGATAGGAAATGTGCCTGAAGTAATAGTTGTTTTTCAGTAAATAGACGTCCAGCCATCCATGGTACAGGGGTACCTCTTATCATGCCCTTGACCAAGATGACAATGTTTATATAAACAGGAATGGATGCTACTTGCTCATTATGGAGGCCTTGGTGGACCATACAGGGAGGTTCATAGACACCCTACATGGGATGCAGCAGCAAAGTGCATGATGCCAGTGTATTCTGGAGATCCAGTGTATTCAAATATGGCCAAGCTGGGACCTTATCCACAGTTTTTGGGTGGAAGATCAATGAGGTGTCTGTGCTCACTGTTATTATGGGGGACCTAGCCTATCCCTCTACTGCCCTGGCTCATTAAGGCCTACCCTGATGTGGGAACACGTGGCAGAAGACAGTCTGACTATGCCCTGAGCAGGTGGTGGAATGTGCATTTGGCCAGCTGAAGACAGGAGGGTGTTGCCTACAAGCCATTTGGACTGCAGTATATAAAATGCCATTCATGTGATTGAGGCATGCTGTGTACTGCACAAGGATGTGAGGATAAGTGGGAGTACTTTGGCCAGGAATGGGTCACTCGTGCTGTTTTATGGCCCTCATCCAGCCAACCAGAAAGTGCACCTCTGGAAACTGAGTCTGGGTTCAGGAGAGCATGGGAAATACCTCTGTGCATCATAAGGAGACAGAAATTGCAACTTTATCTTCCTTTGCATCCCATCCCATCCATCCTTAAACTTCTCTGCTTATTGCCTGTGTGTGCCAGGTTCCTTCTTCCTAACAAGAAAATGGCAGTTGCTTTCTGTTTATTGCCACAAATGTTTGGTATTTGTGTGTGGCTTTGGGTCATTAGCTTGATGTGCCAAAGGGTGGAGGGCTGTGAGAGGAAGGCCAAGGTGGTAGATGGTCTTACTGTTTTTTCAGGCTGTGGTAGCATTGGCTCATGAGAGCTTGCTGGAGATCCCAGGCTGGAAAAGAGAACAGTTCTTCCAGGTCTGTAGTAGCAAATCATCCCTGTGTGCCATGGAACTGTTTCATTGTCTGGTGACCAATGAGGAAATTAATTATTAGAGATGACTACAAGCTGTGGGGCATGGGGAGTTTGTCTTGTCCCAAAATCTGTCTCTCGGGAATTCCTGTAGAATTAAAAAATTCTTCTGTATCATTCCACAAGTGGACCAAAATTTGTACCATCATAAGCAGGATGTTGATTTAGGATGCAGCAGCATAGAACCACCATGAATGTGCCTGTGCAACCTTCCCCCACACCCCTGGTTTTGCCTTACTACCATTGAATAGCTCAGTTCGGGCAGTCCTGTAATGTCATATGAGGAGCCGAGGAGCCCTAGTTTTGTTCCTGTAACTCTGTGCAAAAAAGTTATAAAACACTGAGACTTTTCAAAAGCAGCCCAATTTATTGGAAGCGGGCAGTATTTCAGGAACGTCTTGACCAAATGACCTCTAATTTGCTTCAGTCTGCTCAACCCTTCTTACATAATTATCCAAGACAATCTCCCCATGCGGGTGAATTTTGGATATTAAAAGCAGCTCATCTGTGGTTTGAGGAGGGGAGAGGTGTGTGGCTGGGGAACCGCTGGGCCAAATGACTCCATACTTTCACCGCTAATGCTACCTCTGGTCCCCGTGAGGCAGCATAATCTTAAATAAACTTTTTGAAAAATTGGCTCTGAAACAGAAAGCTCTGCTCAGCGTTAACTATGGAGTCACTAGTGCTCCATAATATTTCAAATCACTCTTCAGACAGAACTAGTGAACACTAGCAGCAACCGTGTGGGGAAGGTAAGTCCTTTCATCCCCATTTTACAGATCAGGAAAATGAAGCATTCAAATAGGTCAAAATATTTAGGTACTTCAGTAAGTAGCCTGTTGGGTTTTTTTCCTTCAGATCCTGGGCTCTGAATTGTGTAAAAGATAGAAATAAAATAGCCAACTATGATGTGTTGGAGAGGACTTCATAAAACATGTTCCACAGAGCTATTGTTTTGAGGCATTTTCAGACAATGTCCTTGAAAGATAGTGCAGCCCCAATCACCTGCATGGTGATGCTATCACTGTCTGTCTGATACTGTCCCCATACGCGACATGTTTTCAGGAGCAAGTTCTACACATTTCCCACAAAGTGCAGTTTCACAGAAATTTGTTTTCCAAGAAATGCTGCCTCCCTTCTTGGCTATGAGAGAGCAGATTTGTTTCAATGGGCAAACACGTCAGTATATTCCTTGACCTCACTCCAGGGCATAAAGTTTCATAAAGTTGGTGGGATTTTCCTCTTGTTAAAATGTAAGCAGCACAGCTCTACTTACAGTATTATGTTATAGGCATAAAACCTCTATACTGGAGCTGTCCACTGCCAGAGTAAAACTTGCCTGCGTGGGAGATGGAGCTTTCACAGGGGCAATCCAAGGCTGTAGAATGAACTCCAACAAGATCTAAGACTTGACTCAAATGTCCTCACTTTTCATTCCAAGTGCCAGGCATGATTCTTTGACCTTGCCTTCACTAACACACCTAGCACAACAGACATAATATTAAAAATAAACTATAAAACCCTCAGATAATTGTCTTCAAGAGGAAAAAGAAGTAAGGGGAAAAACCCTTGACAAATGCTAGTCCTCTTGTGCAATGTGCTTCTGGAAGGTGCTCTGGTGCTATAGTGATGAGGATGGTATAAAGCAGGGGTCGGCAACCTTTCAGAAGTGCTGTGCCGAGTCTTCATTTATTCACTATAATTTAAGTTTTCACGTGCCAGTAAAAATGTTAACATTTTTAGAAAGTCTCTTTCTATAAGTCTATAATATATAACTAAACTATTCTTGTATGTAAAATAAATAAGGCTTTTAAAATGTTTAAGAAGCTTCATTTAAAATTAAATTAAAATGCAGAGCCCCTGGACTGGTGGCCAGGACCTGGGCAGTGTGAGTGCCCCTGAAAATCAGCTTGCGTACTGCCTTCAGCACCCGTGCCATAGGTTGCCTACCCCTGGTATAAACCTTTGAATGACCTGGTATGGAAAATGCCTTTTGGACTTTGCTTTATGACTGACTCTTTTTTTTCCTGCTTTTCCACTTCTCTTCCCTGGCTGGCTAGTGCTGCTGGTGGTTTTCCAGTGGACTTCAGAAGCAGCAAGACCTCTGGAAAGAAAAGTTGCAGCTGTGGGATCCTCGGTGCTGCTGCCTGCACCAGACAACATAAAAGACATCAAGTTCATCCAGTGGGAATATCTAAATGGCACCACATCACACTTCATTGTGCAGTACTATGTGGAGTCACAAAAGCCAACACTCTATCCGCCCTATGAAAACAGAGTAGTTTTCTATTCGCCCAACGGCTCCCTCTTGCTGGAAAAACTACAAGAGACAGACAGCGGGGTCTACAAAGTCAGTATCAATCTGTTCGAGAGCGAAGCCAGAACAACCCTTCTGAAAGTTCTCAGTAAGTGAGAGATACTGAGGAGATGGTCTTACTCTTCCAAGATTTACAAATCAGTACATTAGAAGGATCCATTCAATCCAGGGTGTGAATGGGAATAGTCATAATGGAGGGAGATTTTCAGTAAGCCACAAAGGAATTGGGAAGGCCAAGACTATAACAAGGTTCAAAAAAGAACTAGATAAGTTCATGGAGGATTGGTCCATCAATGGCCATTAGCCAGGATGGGCAGGGATGGTGTCCCTAGCCTCTGTTTGCCAGAAGCTGGGAATGGGCGACAGGGGATGGATCACTTGATGATTACCTGTTCTGTTCATTCCCTCTGGGGCACCTGGGATTGGCCACTGTTGGAAGACAGGATACTGGGATAGATGGACCTTTGGTCTGACCCAGTATGGCCATTCTTATGAGCCAGACAGGGGATGCTGATGGACACACTGGGAAATGTCAGGGAGATCTGCAAGCCCTGGAATGGGGAAGGTTGTGTCTGACTCTGCACTGGGAAACGTGTGTATATGGAAGGGGCTCTGAACCCCCAGAATGATGGGGACTTGATGTGTCTGTGAGGTGCTGTGTTCAGTCTGAATGTGCTCTGTGAAACTGCTCTCCACTCTGGTGGCACCGCACACCTTGCTGCCCATGCACAGAACAGCTTTGATGTCCCTTGTAGGGGAAATCATTTAGGAGTGACTGTTCAGTATGCTACACAGGGAACATCTGAATGACACTTATTGTTAGTAATGCTCCAGGGTTGAATGCCTGTGCTCGCTCTTTAATGGCCAGCTCTCTAAGCACCGAGCATCAGTTAGAACAGAGGTGATGGAGGGAAATTACTGGCAGAAAACCCTGGATAGATCTCACCGGAGGATACAATAGCTCAGCACATCACCCTTTAAACAAACAATTGCCCTCACCCTGAGTGTTGTGCTTCCATTGTTTATTTTTTGCTTTGTCAGTGTACGGTAGCTATTCATGATGGGGGTCAATAGGACAGCGAGATTTCCTTTAAATTAGTCATAGATACTTATCTACAATGTTAATGCAATGTTAGTGCATTTGTGGCCCATAGATCTGTATATATTATATACAGATTTGTTTTTATTTTTGTAAACATATTACAAGGGTCAGATTCTCTATGGGCAATTTGTTTAAAAAACAGAGCAGTATAAATAAGTTAAAATAACTAAGAATTATGACATCTGGGTATATTAAAAGTCCATCTCAGGAAGTCTTCTTTCAGGACTATTCTCTCTCCAGATATGTTGTACAAGAGAAATGGCATAGCAATAATATTGGGAACATAGGAATCCCCATACCAGGTCAGACCAGAAACCCATCTAGTCTGGTATCCTGTCTCTGGCAGGCCAGTACCGGTTCTTTCAGAGGAAGGTGCAAGAAACTCCTTAGTGAACAGTTATGGAATGCCCTGCCTATAGAGGAATTTTCTTCCTAACCTCCTCAGTTAGTGGCTGTCAATCTGTAGCCATGAGGGTTTATATTCCTTCTCTTAAAAAAATGTTTGTTTAAGCCTATCTAATGTCACCGTGAATGTTCTCATTATTAATGTAAATATCTAATCCTTTTGTGAATCTTACTAAGCTCCTGGCCTAACTGATACCTGGTGGCAGTGAGTTCCACAGGCTAGCCGTGTTTTGGACATTCAGTGCACTGTGCAGCCACCCTGATTCATCCACTACTGCTCTTCTCCTTCCATGGATAATTTGGCAGTTGCTCTGAATGGGAATTAGTCTGGCCTGTGGTTCAATCTGTAAGTTGGAAGCTAAGTCCTTATAGATTATATTTAAATTGAATAGCTAGTTCTGTATTCATTTACTTCATTACTGTTCTATTATGAACAATGACGAGAGATTTTATTTGACTTTAGCCCACTAACAACCTAACCCCTTCTCCTGAGTGCTGAACTACCACCCAGTCCAGACTCCCCAGTGCTCACTCTGGCAGGGACCTGTCCCTGCTCAGCTTATCTCAGGTGTGGTACTGAACCCCTCTAACTCCAGGAAAGAAGCACGTGTGTTGTTAAGACTGGTGCTACACCAGTGTTGTATACTTTTCAGGGCCTGTGTCCCAGCCTCAGATATGGAGCAATTCTAGCCTGGCAGGTTCACCGACTGAGTTATTCTGCAACGTGCCAGAGGGAACAGTGGAGAACATTGCCTGGGAGAAAGAAGGAGGCCCTCTCCCCCAGGAAAGGTGTTACCTTCTTTCTGAAAATGACAGTGTGTTGCACATTGGGAAAGGGGAAAAATCAGACTGTGGCTTCTATTCCTGCAATGTCAGCAATGAGATCAGCTGGCAGGAATCCTCGCTGAACTTGACCATTGTCGGTAAGTGTTGCATTACTCCTGGGCTTCAGTTTATCGTGGGCAATTTTGTGGCTGCTAGAACCAATGGCTACGGTTCGGCGTTCCTGGCCAAAGGGAGCTGTGGGAAGCAGCGGCCAGCCACGGGCACTGGGAGCTGCAGGGAGCCACGCCTGTGGATGGTCATCGTCAGCAAATGTCTCACAGCCCGCAATCAGATTACCCTGATGGGCCGCAGGTTGCCCACCACTGATATAGAGCCTGTCTGAATACATTTCTACTTTGGCCACTAGACAGCAGTTTATGAACCGAGTCTGTTGTTTCCCAGTGGCTGGTAGATGTGTTGAATCAGGTCAAAGGTGGGGCAGTGTAACACCCAGAACTCTCCTACCTATTGATGTGTTGTTTGAGTACATTTACTTGAATGAACACAGTAATGATCTCACTTTGTCCTGCTATCGGTGCAGCTCTGCAGAAGGGGTTAGAACCCAGCTGGAAGGGTTTGTCTTTGGGACCAGGTGCCATCACTGGCAGGGGGCAGCAATCCTCTATGCACATCCTCAAGCAGAAAATGTCCTGGCTCCCAACAGCTTTCTCAGCAGCTCCCAATCTCCCACAGCCTCTCTGTTCTGTTCTGTTGGTTGATTGTTTCTCTTCTGCTTCCCCATAAGACTGGGATTTATTTTCTCCACATATCAAGGTATCTCGCCTCTGCTAGAACTTGCTTTGAAAATGTCTGCTGTTGCTTTGGTGTTTGCCCTGGTCTCTGGGATGGGCTTCTTTATCTTGTGCTGCCAGTCAGGAAAGCAAAGAATCAGTAAGTATTTTATGTGCCTGTGGCTCTTGGATAGTATCTGTTGTACACAAAATTAAACCCTCTTCTCTTCTTTGCTTGAGATCAGATCAGATCAATGCAGGCAGCATTGGCCGATTGCTTTCCTCTTAGCCTCCCAGGATATGTCTACACTGCAATACAAGGCCCGCAGCATGACGCGGCTGGCCCAGGTCAGCTGACTTGGGCTCGGGCTGCAGGGCTATAACATTGCAGTGTAGATGTTCGGGCGTGGGCCTGATTCAAAGGCCACTGAAATCAGTAAGAGCCTTTCCACCAACTTGAATGGGCTTTGGGTCAGGCCCAAGATGAAGGTCTCACCAGTGTAGCAAGATCAGTCTATCGGTCCACCCTGTGTGGAAATCCTGGGGAGCGTTACCCAGTTCTAAACAACAGCTGCAGATCCCAGCTCCACTGCCCGTTCTCAGCATAACAAACAGGATTGAACTCTTGATTCCTAAACATTCCCGCCGTTTGGGGCCAGATTCTTCCACCCTTACTCCTGGAGAGTAATACTTGGCTCTGCACATCAGCACTCACTGACAACGATGCTTAACAGATTATTGTTCACTGTGCCAATGGCACAGCCTCTGTTTGCTCTGATACAAAAGGTGTCGTCCCACGCTTTTAGGAGCATCAAAAATTATAAATGAATTAATAATTAACTTACCCCTACCCATCCAGATTCCACCCCCACATCCCAACCAACACAAGCTCTAACCAGGTTCCGCCCAGAGGATTCAGGGGGCCTGGGGCAAAGCAATTTCGGGGGCCCCTTCCATAAAAAAAAGTTGCAATATTATAGAATACTATATTCTCGTGGGGACCCTTGTGGGTTCCGGGGCCTAGAGGAAATTGTCCCACTTGCCCCCCCCCCCTCGCCCCGGGCAGCCCTGACTCTAACCCACCTGCACTCTCCTTATCCCATCTGTAAAAGCAATGGAGAATAGCTATGCCTTGCACCCTGCCTGTTTAGTCAACAGACTCAAGCTCTGTCTGACCAAGGACGGAGTTGGCAGCCCTGTACTGAAAACAGCCTGGCACCAGTCCTGCCTATTTTAAGCCAAGAAACTGCCAGCTGCTGAGTTTTGGGGGTTGATTTGAAGCGCAGGGGGAATAAACCTCAGGCAAACCAAAGCTGAGAGAGTTTGTGTCGCCCCTTGAAAACAATCCACGGACCCTGAGGTCTTGTGCAGCTCTGGGCACTCACTGTTGGTTGTCTATTGTTTTTCTAGCGGTGGAGAACTGGCGATGGATGATCATATTCATTCAGGGTATGGTGTGTGTCTCTTCCATCTTGCTGTTCGCTGCAACTGTCCTCTGGACGCAGGAGGAAGGTAGAGTCTCCCTGGCTCTGATACTAACAAGTGTGTCTGCTTCAGATTGTAAGGAGATGAATGAGGTGAATTGAATGAGTCTATGAAGAGAGAAGAAACCAATCAAAGGGGAGGGTGATCAGATTCAGAGTCACATCTGGAGCTAGTGTAAATCAACATAGTTCCAGTGAAGCCAGTGGAACTGCACGGATTTACTCCAGCTGAGGATCTGGTCCTCAGTAAAATCCAGAACAGCTGTTGCATGCAGGGGGAAGGAAAGGTAGCACCAGCAGTGATGTTGGTGGGTTTCAAAGAGGAATGTGCTAGGCTTTGGGCATTTGGAGATGGTGGAGGACTCATGCAAGGGGGTGGGAGGTGGTATGGTGGCTCATTTCAGGGCAAGCAGGGTAGTTCAGCTACATGTGGCAGGATTGGCTGGGGTGGACCTTCAGGTGCATGTGCATTCAGCCACCTTGTTGTGAGTTTCACTGACTGACCTAGGTAGTGCCTGATCAGGTGGCCGGGGTCAGCAGGGTGACAAACGCTAGGCTATTACACCGTATTTCAGAAACCTTCCAGAGACATGCATGAATGCCAGAACTGGCCAACTGAGAAATAGGTTGTGTGAAAAATGAAGGAAAGCTTTAATCTTCCTATGCAATGAGAACTGGGCACCAAAATGGCCCCACGCAATCCAGTCTGCCGAGACAAGGTCATGGAAGTAACACTCTTTTAGCAGCAAGGTCTTGGGAACTGGTATATATCCGAGATCATAGATACTGGTTGCCACAGTTGAGCAGGAAATGGGCACATCTTGTAGATGTTGCAGAGTAGCTTAGGATGGGAGGAGAGGGAGCAGCAGGGGTAGCTGATGTATAATAAGGGTGTGATCTATATGTCGACTGAAGGTTTTGGTTTATAGTGAATTCTACCCTCTTGAGATGAAACTGAAACCTCCTTTAAGCTGTAATGCCCCAGCCTGCAGCACTCAGCACTATCCCTTTGCCAGTCACTTTTCCAGTCCACAGGTGCAATTGTATCCCCCCTATAAACTTCATCTCCAGCCCGGGAGCCAAACTCTGCCATCTGCTACACCCCTGCACCCCACTGACTTCACTGACCTCAGTGGGGTGTCACTGGTGTAACTGAGGCCAGACTGTAGCCCCATCTGTATAGTGCCCACACCCAATAATGACCTCTCACTGACATTCACCTTCACTATGCCAGATTAACCATATCAGTCTCTAATTCTGTTTTAATTCTCCCAGGTCTCTCTGCTGCCTTCATATTGCTTGAGATTTTGCTTGTATATGTAATAACAGTAACAATCCTGATATCAGCAACATTGGTGTTTCAGCCAGCAAAGCTCAGTGGATTTAAGACCAAACCATGTGAGTCATTCTATGTATGATTCAACTACTGGGGGACAAGTGGTGAACTGATTTATTTCCTAAATGGGATTGAGGAAAGACCCTGATAGGCCTCACTAAGTTAGAGGAAAGGGCTGTATAGGGGGCTTTTACTGGTACTAATATTGTCACACACTCACTCTGCAGCCCATTCCCTTCACATTCACTGCAAGGTCTATCCAACATCTAACTCTTAACCTGCCCTGATCCCAAACACATGACTTTAAAAGGTTGAAATATCAGCCGAGGAGAGGGCAGCATGAAAGGACTTGAGATTCGTTTCTGAAACCTCTGGGCCATGAATCAGCATATTGGTTGTGTCAGTCACTTTACTGCAGTGAGTGGTGAGATAACACCAGGTATGCGGAAGGGATGAGTGAGAGACTGAAGTTATAATCAGGTAGAGCTCAGCAGCTTGATGGTGACCAGCAGAGCTGTAGGATGGCTTGTCTGTCTGCTTAGCTGTTGAATTTCCACTGGCTTTTTAAAATATCAGCTGCCACTAGATGAGATTTGATTCCCAAACTTCCTGTCTGTTTCTGTCCATAACTCTGTTTGTAACAGAACGCAAAGCCCATGATCTGACCTGTTTACTGCATGAGGCACTCCTTGGAATTATGCTCTTGTACATAGCAGAAATGTCCTCATACAGGAACTTTTATAACACATTTGTGTATCTGCCTTCACGTGTTTCCCTCCCTATCCCAGGGCAACGTATCATCCTGGACTCAGCAGCCCCTGGAGCAGTGATATTAGTGGTCCTGTTTGCCAGCCTCCTACTCCAGAAAATCTCCCAGCTCCAAGGTGAGAACAGACCCTCTAGTGACCTATGTTTACGCTGCATGTTTCCTTGAGAACAAACCTTCACCTCTGAGAGCTGGAGGTTCTGCATGGACGGTTCTTGCTGCAGAGCCTGGTGTAGTGTCCCCCCCATCGCTGGGAGCCACTTCTATCAAAGCATGGGGACAGTGCACATGAACGCTGAACATGTCTGTGCTGCATGAGTATCCACACACAGCACTGTCCTAACCCCCAAAGTCCCATCCCGCTGTGCCCTTGGCTCAGCAGAAAACCTAGGAAGGGTTTTCAGGAGGTCTGTCTCACCTTTGGTCACTCAAAAGTCTTGGTCAGGGATCTGGAGTGGATTTCCCCAGGGCAGCACATTTGAATCTTGTGTATTATTATAAAATATAGATGTCCTGGTTCTCTCCTCCCACAGACATGTCTTAGCCCTATAGAGGTCTGGCTTAAATGCAAGTTTATGTCCTACATTTTAGCTCCCTTATGATTTCTTTGAATAAATGAGCAAACTACTGACAAGCTGTAACCTTCTCTTTTTTAAAAAAAAATACATATAGACAGAGGCTGCTCACAGACTGTAGATCTCACAGGCTACGCAGTCACCCCAGCCATAATATCTCTCTTTGGCCTTCTAACCCTCTTCATTTGGTGTGAGTATCCTTCTGGTTTCATTCCAGTCGCTGTGTGGTCATAATTTACTGCCTCTCTCTTTCCTGGGTAACTTTGTGTATGGCTCTCTCACTTCCCCATGCTCCAAGTGACCTGGCTACAGTCAATGCCCTGGGAATCTTTGACTAGGGGCCAGGTTTTTAAAGGTATTTAGGCACCTAACAGTTCCGATAGGTGCCTCATGGGGTTTCCAGCGCCCAGGGCACCTAGCTCTGTTGTTGTGCATCTAAATACCTTTAACAAGCTGGCCCTAAATGAAGTGCTCAAGCAGGTACCTCTGTCCCTGTGGAAATAAAAGCAAGGTTTTATTTGCCATAGAAATTACAAGAGTAAAATTGGACTGAATGTTAAAACAGAACAAAATTAGTGTAAGGACTAAATAACTGCTTAGCTCGCTGGGGCAAATTGTTCAGCTGTCCAGTATTAAGAGCTGTTAAAGTCTTTCATTTTAAATGCCATGTGTGTCTCCCCCACTGCTCAGGCTGCCCAGTTAGTTTGTACATGTCTCTTACATTCCCCGCCATGTCTGTGTATTTATAGTTCTTGGATTCTGTGGCCTTGTGATGTGAACCGCTGTCTCTAGCTGTTGTTGTGTCAGATAAAGGTATGTCTCAGTTACAATGCATTCGAGCAGTCTAGATTTCCTTCCTTTCCTACCCCATCTACCAGCTCTCGTGGGATGCTGTTCTCAAGATATGCAACTTCTTGTGCTTTTTTCTCATCATTTACCTGGTTATCGCAGAGCACTTTGTAACACATGTATTAACATCTGGGAGTTCTTCCAAAAGCCATCGCTGCCCTGGGGAAGAGACTTTGAGAGTATATTGTTTTCTTGAAGTTAATCTGTGTGGTATCAATAGCTCTTCCTCCTGCAGTGTCTGAAATACCAGCAAGAACAAATGCCGCTGGAGATTCTAGTAAATCAGATTAGTACCAGGTAATTAACAGAGGGTGAAGTGCAGGTGATGGGGAATATTAGACAGGAAATTTCATTTTCCCAATCACATTCCTGCCGTTGACTCTAAAATCCCAACATTTCCACCTTATGGTGGAAAGGGAGGATCTGACAACTCATGTTCTCCAAAAGACTGATTTGCACTCCTCTCTACAGCTGGGCTCCCTTAAAATGCCATAGAGAGGTGCAGTCACCCTCTACACGAAGTGTGACTTATATAAAACACAACACAGGAGCTAACCAGCCTCTCGCTGCTTTGTAGATCACAGGAGCCAAGGAGACCAAAGAGAAAATAAACGACATTCCAAGGGGGAAGCAGACCAGGAGGTAGCAGCCCTTGTAACTCATTTTTTATTGTCTATATGTTGAGTTTCCTCTGCCCGTTCAGTTGTAAATTATTATGATCACTATTATTTAACTTACCACCTATACCATGCAGGGGAGGGGCCTGGCTTTAACCCACCGAAGGCAGGAGACTTGGAGCCAGAGTTGAAAAGCCTGGCAGGTGTGGTTCGGAATAATTATGTAATCCATACCAGGGTTTTAGTTGGACTTTCTTTCCCTCCCACCCAAGAACATGAAGAGTGTTGAACCTTAACTTATTGTCAGCTTTGAGTTGACCCCCATTGTCACCCACAGCCACAGGGCTTCTCTACACTCCAAAAACTAACAGAACTCAGGTATTTTAAACTTGGAATGTTATTTTCCCTCAGTTATATAGCCATGGTAACAGGGTGCAAGCCGAGCATTGTAACATCTGGTTTCCCTGGCTGTTCTGAAGCGGAATGGGTCTGTCCAGAAGCTAACTCCAGACCTTTGTCAACAAGCTGAAAGCTGAAATAGCCACCCATTCAACAGGGCTGCCACCCATTCAAGCACAATGGGGGGAAGTCTGATTTTAGGAAGTCTTTAGACTGTCAAACTTATTTAAAAATAATGATCACAATCCCATTATTTGCAGTGGTGGTGTAGCCATGCCAGTCCCAGGATATTAAAGAGACAAGGTAGGGCAGGTAGCATATTCTATTGGGCCAACTTCTGTTGGGGAGAGAGACACGCTTTTGAATTTACTCAGAGCTCTTCTTCGGGTCACTGTAGCTTGAAAGCTCATCTTTCGCCAACAGAAGTTGGTCCAATAAAAGATGTTCCCTCACTCACCTTGTCTCTCGTACTCCTGTTAACAATCCTGCTGCAGTGGCTACTGAAAGGCCTCAACCATGGTCAGGGTCCCACTGTGCTAGGCTTTGTATGTACACACGGCAAGACAGTCCTAGCCCCGTCAAGCTTACAGTCGAAGTGGATGCAGATCTACACTCTCCCCACAGGGTTTCCGTGCTGCTCTTGTTTTCCAGCAGAAATGACCACGCCCTACCAAGTTCTCCAAAATGCCAGTTTTAGTCTCACGTTCTCTCAGTGAGTTATACCATTGCCCAGGAACTGCTGGCATGCAAGTAGCAATAAGGGGGTTTGAAATCCTTTCCCTGTCTGTGCAGGGCCCTGCCACTGTTCGGAAAGATTTATGGAAGTTCTGAGTTCCCCAGCGCCCCATGATGAGGCTGGCACTGAGCCCCAGCAGTGGGATGCGGTAGGGCACACTTCATGAACATACATATGTTGTGCAGGTGCAGCAGGAGCTTCGGGAAGACATGCTTTAGCGGCCGTAAAGAGCATTCCCTAGTCTCATGCCACCAAGAATGAACCAGAAGAAGCTACAACCTGTCGTCATTATGGCCAGCTCTTGGAAACACCCATACCTAAGTCTGGCTAATGCTGCTTCTTGCAAGCCTGTGTGGTTGGTTGCTTATAAACTTTTCCAAAATTTAACCACCTGGGCTGAAATTTTCACTGTCAGGACTCTGCTCAGGCTCAGTCCCCCCTCCAACCCCAGAATTTCACTAAAAAATGGCTCCACTACTGCTGAAAGCACAGTTAGGGGAAAATAGGAACACAGTCTCACACTCCCCAACAGACACTCTATCTGTGAAAAGGTTATGATTTGCTGAATATGTTTATGCTATCTGTATGCATGTATCTTTTTTGTATTTGAAGTAATGAGTATTGGCTCTAGACCTGGAGTTTAAATGTTTGTTCCTAGTGTAATTCCCACAAGGTAGTTAGCCAGCACATCTTGAAGGGACTAGTCAAAGTAAGTGGCTCACCAAGGGACACTTAACTCACACTGGACCATGGGAGATGCCCATCTACATCGAAAGGACATTCTATATGAAGTATAGGTAATGGCCCGGAGGCGATGGGTGGGGGGAGCCAGGGGTGATGGAGGGAGCACCATCATACAGGTTCACCACGGGCACCATTTTCATAAGGCTGGCCCTTATTAACCCTCAATGCACAAACCAGGAATAGTGCCTGATTCCCACCGTTCCTCTACTAGCTAGTAAATAGTCATGTAAGCCATTCCACTGTACTGCTGTTACTATTAAGTAGCTTTATGTTGTACACATCAAAGGTATTAGTTCAAATCCTGCCATTAGTTCACCTGGCTTCTCAATATAGCTCAATAGGATGGCAGGATTGTGTTTGTTTTAGGCACTAGAAAATTACTTACATTAGAAGAATATTAAGGTTGCAAAGTCAAGCACTCAAATTAAAAAATACTAGTAGGAAAGATTGCCCATGTAATCACAAATCTGCACCTCAGGCTTAGGTTTTTAATGATGCAGTTTTTAGTTGCATCATCACCTACAATGTAGTCTAGGGACCCCTGCCTCAGTACATGCTCAGGGCAGACACTACATGAGATGACGAGTGGCAAGAAAAAAATTTATCTTGTATTGAAGGCCTGAGGCTGAGGCGAGACAGATTCTATTTTAGACTCTGTCACAGACTTCCTGTGGTTTATTCCGTGTATATGGAAGTGTGTGGGGGAAGGGCAGGAGTGGACAATCTCTGTTTGGGCATTTCCTAACTTTTCAGTGCTGGATTTTGCAACTTTAATGTCACTTCTGCAGTATATAACTCCAGTGTTATTCAGCTCTTGCATGTATCTGTCAGCTATGTTACTCATGTATGTTTGTCACTGTTACATTGTTAGGATTTTCTTTTATAGCATTCCTATGTGTGTGTTCAGAGTAATACAAGTAAAATGATTGAGAGAAATATTATCTCATGCTCTCTCATTTCTAATCTGATCTCCCCCTCCCCGCACACTCTCAGCAGCGAGGTGAGGGCTCCTTACCTTACCCAAGCTGCACCCACCTAGCCAGTTTCTGGCTTCTCCACTCACACATCCTTGGTGATTAGGGCAGACTCAAGCCCAGCTCTTTCAGACTGCCATCCAAACCCTTCTGAGCTCTGTTTCCTTTCCCTCCAGAGGTAAATGGCATCCAGTCTTTCTCACTCACATTCTCTCCTGAAAAGTTGATTGACCAAAGACGGAGACAAAAGGGAGACGATTTGGGTGCAAACCAAGGCAAACCCCAGATTTAGGAATCTGAATGCCAGTTTTGACTCCATAAAACTCCCACCGAATGCTGAAGGTGTCTTAATACACTGAAGACCCAAGTTCTCAGGGTAAAAGTTCCCTCAGCACCTGTTTTTGTCACTGGGCCTCCTCCCTGTATGCAATGGGGGAGGTGGGACCTGTCTACCATGTAAGCTCCAGAGTGATTCATGAACTGTGGGGAGAAAGGTGGGGGCTTGATCCAGCAGGTAGCCTCTGAGCATGCCTACTTGATCAAGGCCCATTTAGAATCTGGCAGCAAGGTGGTGGTGCCACCTACCTTATAACTTAACTTATAGCCCAAAAGTTACAACGCTTGCCTGGGATGTGGGACACTGCGCCATGGTGGATAAACACTTAAATAGAGCTAGCAAAGTAGAATGATGCTGTAGCCCAGGAGTTTGGGCACCCACGGGGAAGGTAGGAGTCCCAAGGTCCAGTCCTCCTGCTCTAATCACTTGCATTATTTCTCCAACCTGGAACAACTTCAACAGGAAAGGAAGAGGGAGCCCCCACATCTGCATAGCCTGTAACTCAGTGGTTAGAGCACTCTCCTGAGAGGTTTGTCACCCCTGTTCAAATCAGTGTTCCTCCAGCAGAGGGAAGTGAACCCAGGTCTCTCACATTGCAGCTGAGTGCTCTAATCACTGGATTAAAATGTGTACAGGCAGACAGCACTACCCCCTCCTCAGGAGCTGGTGCCTGAGCTGGGTGACTGCAGGTGGCTGGTTCCCATTCATGTTTCACCAAGCAAACCTAAGTCCCTACGTTTGGGTTGCAGGGAGGGCCTACCTTCAAGAGTGAGGCAAGGCGCAGGACACATTGTCAGTATTGCCCATTAACTAGCTTAAGCAGCTCCCCACCTCTGGCCTGCACCTGGACTCCAGCCACGGTACGGTGTTGGCATGTCTACGGACTGTGATCCTTGTTCTGATCCCGGCCTGGCCAAAGATCTTGGTTCCACAGCCCTCCCTTGGGCCCAGTCCCTACCCGACATCCGGCTTCAACCTCAGCCCCATCCGCTATGCCTGACACTTGGGAGGCAGCGCCTGACAGAAACTACTTTCTGAGTGGGTCTTTCAACCAGTTTTGCACCCACCTGACTGTAATTTCATCTAAACCACCTTTCCTTCATTTGCCTTATTAAAAATTAGGATATATCAAGTCTACTGCTCCCCCATCCCCCACCCACCTTGTCAAAGAAGGAACTGAGGTTGGTTTAGCCAGGCTGGCTATTCCTTGTCATCCTCTGGCTTTCATTGTATCTGTATTTATTGAGTACAATGTAGCACTTTGGACTCCACACTGTAGCATGCTGGCTTGTGTGAGGCTCATTCTTGGGCTCCAGTCTCTGCCCATGATGTGTGTCAAGAGCCAAGGCACCTACCGAGGCTGTGTGGAGCACAGTGTGTTGCTGTGATTTTTCTAGATAGCTAAAAGTTGGGCAGTGTGCTGCTCAGCCTTGCGAGGCCTAAATCTCTTGATGGATCTCACTTCCCACACCAGTGGGCCCCAAATTTTCAGGGTGGCAACCCCCTTACCCCTGTCTGCACCCCCCCTTCCCCCAGGAGACGGGGTCAGGAGTGGGGGCCATGGCTTCTTCCAGGGGTGGGAGGCAAACAGGGGTAAGGGGGCTGCAGCTGGGGCTGGATCTGGGGCTGCGGGCAGGGGCCAAGGCTGGGGGTGAGGCTGGATGCAGGACTGGGAGCCAGGGCTGTGGCAGGGGATGGGGGTCAGAGCAGAGCTGGGGTTGGATGGCTCCCTACCCCCTGTGGTCCCTCCCCACCCCTGCTGCCCCCCCCCAAATGTTCCTCTGCACCCCCTAGGTGGGTGCACCCTGCAGTTTGGCGACCACTGCTTTACACAATGTTTCTTGGGTATTACTGTAACCCACTATAGAAGAGTGTGGATTATGAGCGCCCTCTACTGGCTGGTTCCCCACAGGTTTGAGTTTCTTACTGTTGCCCACTAATGGATTTAGGGACAGATTTTTAATGGTAATCAGATGCCTCCAGATTGAAAAATCCCACTAGCGGCATCTTTAGGTACCTAAATGCCTTTACAAATTTGGCTCTTTGCCTTTTCATTTAAGCAGCAGAGGCTTATGGTCAGGGCCGGTGCTACCATTTAGGCCAACTAGGCGGTTGCCTAGGGTGCCAAGATTTGGGGATGCCAAAAAGCGGTGCTCCCCCCAAAATTTTAAAGCGTTTCAGTAGCCGCTGCGCTGGGAGGGAGAGGAAGTCTGAGCCGCCACCGGCAGCCCGGGGGTTTCAGTGCGTGGTTGCTGCCCTGCTCTAATTCTTCCACCTCCCAGCCTTGTGGCGCCAATCAGCTGTTTAGCGCCACAAGCCTGGGAGGAGAATTAGAGTGGGGGAGGCGGTGTGCTCGGGGAGGATGTGGAGCAGAGGTGAGCTGGGGTGGGGAGGTACCACACGGCTCCCCGGGGGGGTTGCTGCCGTGGGCGGGGGCTGCTTCAGGGCTGGGGGGGGAGGACGCAAGGTGGAAGTTAAGCCTAGGGTGCAAAACTTCCTTGCACCGGCCCTGCTTATGGTTTAGCTCTGGAGTCCCACTTTTGTCATCTCAGAGCGACTGCCCCGTTTTGGTACAACAATCCTCAGGAAACAGCTCAGTCTGTTTTCAAGCCCTTCACAGCTGCTGCGACGTCCAAACGCTCCTTTTTCTTTCTTCTTTGCCCTTGTCACCAGCAAACAGGTTTCTGGCTTGCTCTGACTTCTCCAGCCATGCCTCTGGACCCCACCCCCTGCCTGCCAATCACTACTGCCCATCCCCTTTCTCTGATTAAACTAGTGCAGGGGTAGGCAACCTATGGCACAGGTGCCGAAGGCAGCACGCAAGCTGATTTTCAGTGACACTCACACTGCCCAGGTCCTGGCCACCAGTCCAGGGGGCTCTGCATTTTAATTCAATTTTAAATGAAGCGTCTTAAACGTTCTGAAACCTTATTTACTTTACATACGACAATAGTTTAGTTATGTATTATAGACTTATAGAAAAAGACCTTCTAAAAAGGTTTAAAATGTATTACTGGCATGCGAAACCTTAAATTAGAGTGAATAAACAAAGACTTGGCACAGCACTTCTGAAAGGTTGCTGACCCCTGAACTAGTGCCACTCTAGGGGGAAAACTCCTTAAACATTGATGTTATTTTCACATGCACCACAGGAGGGCAGCATTGATCAGTATTTGGAATGCCACAGGCAACTAGTTCACACAGCACTGTACAGGACTGTATTGTACATGACCCCCCAATCTGACTTTTTGTTTTCTAAGAATGAAAAAGAAAGGACATTCCATTAACATTGATGTGTTGGGGGGGGGGGGGTGAGTGGGGAGGGGGGGTGGATAAAGCCAGCTGTCTGTGGCCTGATTTTTTGATTGGGTTTTCATTCACAATATGTACAAATTACGATACGTAGTGTTAGCATGACATTTTATTTGAATATGGGTTAAAAAAAGTCAACATAGATTTAAAAAAACTAATGCATTTAGATAGGAATCACATTGTCAAAGCTAAAGTATAGAAGTGCTGAGTGTCACATTGTTTCCACCTATCAGTAAAACTGGACAGTGGTTCCTTTGTATTTTTGAGTGATTTGGGGACATTTAGCATCATGTGTGAGCAAATGCTATAACACCATAGCTTCGCACTTTCATGTGTTTGCTTTATACATTAGTGTGATAATATTAAGTCCCAAGCAGAGCTATTGTACTGCAATTATTAAAATGTAAATATTTTTATTTTCTTTGTGAACACAGCAATGGCCTGATTCTGTTCTTTCTTTGGTGTGAATAAAGAGTAACTCCAAAGTTACCAGAGCTGCACTGGTGTAACATTGGGGAGATCAGAATCAGGGCTTCACATTTTGCTCTTTGGAAAGGAAGAAAAGTACATCTGCATTTTCTTGCAACTGCATTTATTAAAAACAACTAATGCTGTATGGATTTTTTGTGAGCTTTTTAAAATCTGACCTTTCTACAAATGACCTGGCTCCCACTGAAGTCAATGGGACTTTTGCCATTGACATCAGTGCAACAGCAACAGGACCAGTGCAATAGCAGCTGGACATTAATGTTCACATTTCAGCCTCGCCCCAGTGTTTAGGTTTTTTATTCTATCCAGACATGAACAGTCTGCAACAGGAATTACATCGTGTTAATTTTGGGGGTGTATTTTCCAGCCACAAATGGCACAATGCACAAGAGGGAGTGAAGGCTGCCAGTGTAGGGGTGAAATTCTTAAATTAGATCTGATGAATGAGAGTTTTGTATGTGTATTACAGAGTCTCATCACAGATATCATTTAAGATTTTACCCCTACTAGCAGCCTTCACTCCTCCTTAGGCCATATTCCACTCGTGGCTGGAAAATATATTCCATGAGTGCTTTTTCCAGCCCATTAAAACAAGGGAGGTCCAAGTGGGAGAGAAACTTCTTGCCTTTGGCTCTGACAGTGAAAGTTGGGGCCGCTGCTTGAACCACTCACATCACAGATCAAACTGTGGGAAGTTTTCCCCAAGTTTTGTTTTTTCAAACAGACACAGAATGTTTATTGCAGTTGGAGAGCAGCTGTTGGCCACCTCAAGGGGCAAATGCACCCAACAGAGATGTAGAAAGTCTGGGAATGTTTTGATTTCTCAGAGAATTGGTTCCTAGTGCCGCGCAGAATGCAGACTGAAAAGCTGCTTTCAGGAGGAGGTTGGGGAAGGGCTCACAATATCCCAAGACCTTACAAAACAGGCCTGCTGTGACACTGAGCACAAGCCTTCTGGAGCCCCATTTGAGTAGGAACAGATGAAGTACACACTGGTCTCCTCCTGCAAGTTCTGCAACACATGTTCTCCGGCAGATAAAGCATAGACTGGGTTTAAATGTAAATTCGTTATATACTTCTCCAATCCATAGAGCCAAATCCCCACCGTCACCACACTCCCTAGGCATGGAAAGCCTATGTAGGGGACTGTGACTGGCCACTGAGTACCTGGAAGGAGGCCACTATATGCCATGATGAAGGGATTTGCAGTGGTTCTCGTGGCATTACTGGTTGTTGAAATATTCCCCCAGTTGTCAAGAACTTCCTGGACATTTAGAGGGACATTCCTGGAACCCTCTTCTTGCAGGCTCCTGTTTGCAGCACTCCCTTTGACCCTGGAAGGCCAGAAGCAGTTATTTGCCAACAAAGCTGTTAATTCTGCTAGGGCATTAAAATAGAACATATTTCACTTTGGGCCAGGGCCAACCTTGGTTTCTAAACGTTCTTAAGTGCATTTAACCAGGCACTCTGCTCAGAGGTGAGCTTCGCTCACATGGCTTTCAAGGAAACTGGGCTGCCAGGGTTAAGGACTCCCATAGATTCAAGTTGCTCTAGGAACCACACTTTGTAACCATAACCTGGCGAAAACACACACAGCCCAATCACTTTTCCCCTATGCTATGATTTTCAGCCTGTGTTGCAAGCTCATGGAGCTAGATTTTTAATAACTTTAAGTGCCAATATACTAAGCAAACAGACAATATATTTAAAGAGAGAACATAAGTCTGAGAACTTATACTCTTAAAGCAGAGGTGGCCAAACTGTGGCTCGTGAGTCACATGCGGCTCTTTCACAGTTAAAGTGCGGCTCCCAGAGCCCCCCAAACCCCACCCATTCTCCACCTACCAGACAGGGGGCTGAGAATTCGGGGCTTCTGCCTGTGGTGGGGCTAGGGGCTTTGCAGAGATGACTGGTGCCTGCTGAGAATAGAGGGGCACAATTTAAAGATTTGGCCACCTCCCTCCCCCAGCAGCTTTTCCCTGCAGCTCCCAGCTGTTTGCCACTGATCCCCCGATGGCTGCAGGTCCCAACTTGCCGGCTCCATCAGCTGCTGTGCATAGACAGGGCCCGGTGGCACCATGAGACTGAGTTGGGACAGCAAACCCTGGCAAAAATATGGGGAGGCACATGACCCCACATGCCTCCCCCCACGCACCACCTCTGGCAGCAGGGAGGGGAGGCCTTGGGGCTTCAGCCCCGTGGGACAGGCCTGCCTGCTCTCCAACTTCTGAAGATTGTCATATGCGGCTCGGAGAGGCAGTAAGTTTGGCCACCCCCTGTTATAAAGCACACCATGAGCATCCAGCCAGCCTCAATAAACCAGGAGTCATCAAGTAATAAATTACTCCCATGCATCCCCGCTCACCATCCCATCCCAAAAGCTCAAATAAAGAGCTGCACCTTCCAGACTGCCCCAGAGCACATTAGTCTGGAAGCAAGAAAGTGAGTTCCAAAAATCAAGTGGCCTGATGGAACATGCACTGCTTGCCTGTCTCTTTCCATGAACAGAGGACAAGCCAGCTGAAGCTGCTCTGAGTGACCCCATCTGTGGCAAGGCTACACTGGGAGAGCAAAGGGTTCTAAAGGCAGCAGGTTCAAGGCCATTTAGGACTTTGGTGTCAAAGCCAGCACCATAAATTCTATGCAGAAGCCAACCAGAACCTATGGAGTCCCCAAGTCAACAGTCTATATAGATTTCAGCAAGGCACATAAGACTACAGTTTGAAGGATTGTAGCCTGAGCCTGCAGCCTCATTATGCAGCCGTTTCAGCTTCTGAATAGTCTTAAGAAGTAGGCACATTTCAGTGGTTAGCTCTGAGGTGACAAAGGCAGATGGCAAACTCCACATTCTGGGCAGCAGATATTGAAGTCCAGGGAGGCTAAACCGCTCCTAACCCAGGCACATGTTCTGTTTTGAGGCCCCGACCTCACGCCCCCTCGCCCTTGAAGCTGGCAGGGGTTCAGTTCCAACCAGCAGCCTGGAGCTTGGGTGGCCAGGGACGGCTGAGGCTGGCCCAGAGGTTGGGCCAGCAGCCTTGGGCAGAAGGGGTGGGGGCTGGAGCACATGACTTATGAGGAGAGGCTGAGAGAACTGGGATTGTTTAGTCTGCAGAAGAATGAGGTGGGATTTGATAGCTGCCTTCAACTGCCTGAAAGGGGGTTCCAAAGAGGATGGATCTAGACTGTTCTCAGTGGTACCTGATGACAGAACAAGGAGTAATGGTCTCAAGTTGCAGTGAGGGAGGTTTAGGTTAGATATTAGGAAAAACTTTTTCACTCAGAGAGTGGTGAAGCACTGGAATGGGTTACCTAGGGAGGTGGTGGAATCTTCTTCCTTAGAGGTTTTTAAGGTCAGGCTTGACAAAGCCCTGGCTGGGATGATTTAGTTGGGGAATTGGTCCTGCTTTGAGCAGGGGGTTGGACTAGATGACCTCCTGAGGTCCCTTCCAACCCTGATATTCCATGATTCTATGATTTAAAACATTCTGGAACCTTTTGAGTTTGCCAGTAGCAACACAATGAACATCGCTTGTTTCGTTACATTTTTTGTAACAAAGTTAAGTAGCTCCAGGAAGCGTGAGAGTCCGCTGCTCAATGGAAAAGCTGAGCTTGTAACGGATGATAGGAAGTCAGAGCTGCTCAATGCTTACTTTCCTTCAGTCTTCCCACAAAAAATAACATGTGACCGGACAACTAGCAAAGTTACAACAGACAATAAAGGGGAAAGGGTGTAGATCGGGATAAATAAAGAACACATCAGAGATCTTTTGACCAATTTGAATGAACTGAAATCTGCAGGGTCAGATGCTATTCACCCAAGGGTACTGAAGGAATTAGCTGAAGAAATCTCAGAACCACTGGCAATAATATTTACAGATGCATGGATGAGAGGAGAGGTCCCGGAAGGCTGGAGAAGGGCTAACATAGTGGCCATCTTTAAAGGGGGGGAAAAGGAGGATCCAGGGAAGCATAGACCAGTCAGCCTGGGAAGCTACTAGAGCAATGTGTAAAACAGTGGTTCTCAAACTTTTGTACTGATGACCATAATACAATAGCATTCAACATCCCTGTGGTGGGAAGAACATCTCAACTGCCCAACACTGTGGCCTTTAATTTCAAAAGGGGGAACTATACAAAAATGAGGGGGTTAGACAGACAAAAGTTAAAAGGTACAGTGACTAAAGTGAAATCCCTGCAAGTTGCGTGGGCCCTTTTTAAAGACACCATAATAGAGGCGCAACTTCAATGTATACCCCAAATTAAGAAAAACAACTAAAAAAGAGCCACCGTGGCTTAACAACCATGTAAAAGAAGCAGTGAGAGATAAAAAGACTTCCTTTAAAAAGTGGAAGTCAAATCCTAGTGAGGCAAATAGAAAGGAGCACAAACACTGCCAACTTAAGTGCAAGAGTGTAATAAGAAAAGCCAAAGAGGAGTTTGAAGAACGGCTAGCCAAAAACTCCAAAGGTAATAACAAAATGTTTTTTAAGTACATCAGAAGCAGGAAGCCTGCTAAACAACCAGTGGGGCCCCTTGATGATCAAAATTCAAAAGGAGCACTTAAAGATGATAAAGTCATTGCGGAGAAACTAAATTGATTCTTTGCTTCAGTCTTCACGGCTGAGGATGTTAGGGAGATTCCCAAACCTGAACTGGCTTTTGTAGGTGACAAATCTGAGGAACTGTCACAGATTGAAGTGTCACTAGAGGAGGTTTTGGAATTAATTGATAAACTCAACATTAACAAGTCACCGGGACCAGATGGCATTCACCCAAGAGTTCTGAAAGAACTCAAATGTAAAGTTGCTGAACTATTAACTAAGGTTTGTAACCTGTCCTTTAAATCGGCTTCGGTACCCAATGACTGGAAGTTAGCTAATGTAATGCCAATATTTTAAAAGGGCTCTAGGGGTGATCCCGGCAATTACAGACCGGTAAGTCTAACGTCGGTACCGGGCAAATTAGTTGAAACAATAGTAAAAAATAAAATTGTCAGACACATAGAAAAACATAAACTCTTGAGCAATAGTCAACATGGTTTCTGTAAAGGGAAATCGCGTCTTACTAATCTATTAGAGTTCTTTGAAGGGGTCAACAAACATGTGGACAAGGGGGATCCGGTGGACACCGTGTACTTAGATTTCCAGAAAGCCTTTGACAAGGTCCCTCACCAAAGGCTCTTACGTAAATTAAGCTGTCATGGGATAAAAGGAAAGGTCCTTTCATGGATTGAGAACTGGTTAAAGGACAGGGAACAAAGGGTAGGAATTAATGGTAAATTCTCAGAATGGAGAGGGGTAACTAGTGGTGTTCCCCAAGGGTCAGTCCTAGGACCAATCCTATTCAATTTATTCATAAATGATCTGGAGAAAGGGGTAAACAGTGAGGTGGCAAAGTTTGCAGATGATACTAAACTGCTCAAGATAGTTAAGACAAAAGCAGATTGTGAAGAACTTCAAAAAGATCTCACAAAACTAAGTGATTGGGCAACAAAATGGCAAATGAAATTTAATGTGGATAAATGTAAAGTAATGCACATTGGAAAAAATAACCCCAACTATGCATACAACATGATGGGGGCTAATTTAGCTACAACGAGTCAGGAAAAAGATCTTGGAGTTATCATGGATAGTTCTCTGAAGATGTCCACGCAGTGTGCAGAGGCGATCAAAAAAGCAAACAGGATGTTAGGAATCATTAAAAAGGGGATAGAGAATAAGACTGAGAATATATTATTGCCCTTATATAAATCCATGGTACGCCCACATCTCGAATACTGTGTACAGATGTGGTCTCCTCACCTCAAAAAAGATATTCTAGCACTAGAAAAGGTTCAGAAAAGGGCAACTAAAATGATTAGGGGTTTAGAGAGGGTCCCATATGAGGAAAGATTAAAGAGGCTAGGACTCTTCAGCTTGGAAAAGAGAAGACTAAGGGGGGACATGATAGAGGTATATAAAATCATGAGTGATGTTGAGAAAGTGGATAAGGAAAAGTTATTTACTTATTCCCATAATACAAGAACTAGGGGTCACCAAATGAAATTAATAGGCAGCAGGTTTAAAACAAATAAAAGGAAGTTCTTCTTCACGCAGCGCACAGTCAACTTGTGGAACTCCTTACCTGAGGAGGTTGTGAAGGCTAGGACTATAACAATGTTTAAAAGGGGACTGGATAAATTCATGGTGGCTAAGTCCATAAATGGCTATTAGCCAGGATGGGTAAGAATGGTGTCCCTAGCCTCTGTTCGTCAGAGGATGGAGATGGATGGCAGGAGAGAGATCACTTGATCATTGCCTGTTAGGTTCACTCCCTCAGGGGCACCTGGCATTGGCCACTGTCGGTAGACAGATACTGGGCTAGATGGACCTTTGGTCTGACCCTGTACGGCCTTTCTTATGTTCTTATGTTCTTATGACTCCTTTCACAGAGCAAGCCTCTGAGTGTGACCCCCCCCTTATTAATTAAAAACACATTTTTATATATTTAACAGCGTTATAAATGCTGGCGGCAAAGCAAGGGTTGGGATGGAGGTTGACAGCTTGCGACCAGGGCCAGCTCCAGGCACCAGCCGAACAAGCTGGTGCTTGGGGCGGCAGATTCCAAGGGACGGCATCCCGCCGAATGCTTTTTTTTTTTTAACGCTTCCACGCTTGCGCCGCCCTTGCAGGGTTTTTTCTTTTTGGTTTGCTGCTCCTGCTGCCCTGTAGGGGGCGGCAGTGCAGAGGAGGGGAGCTGCTGGGAGGGTGCCAGGTCTGCAGCAAGCCCAGCACGCAGACCGCGTTCTTCCCTGCCTGCCCACGAGAGCAGCACGAAGCCCTCCCAGCAGGCGGTGCGGCGGGAGGGGCCGCATGGCGAGCGCCCTGCTTAAGGAAGCCCTGGCCACCCCCCTTCTCTCTCTAGCTAGCTGGGGTGTGCATTCCGCTGCCGGGGTCTGCAGGGCTGGGAGTCCCCCTGCACCCACGCTCCCACCGCCCCGCAGGTATTTCTTTTGTTTTGTTTTTTCTTCCCGTGGCCGCTCCAGCCGGCCAGGCAGTTTAAACCCAGGGTTGTGAGTTCAATCCTTGAGGGGGCCATTTAGGGAAGTGGGGTTTGGTCCTGCTTTGAGCAGGGGGTTGGACTAGATGTCCTCCTGAGGTCCCTTCCAACCCTGAGATTCTATGATTCTGTGAGTTTGTTTCGCACCCACCTGCCCTTTGCTGCTCCGGCCGGCTGGTCTGTTTCACGCCCCCCTCCCCCCCGCTGCTCTGGCCGGCTGGTTTGTTTCACACACACACCCCTTTGCTGCTCCAGCCGGCAGGTTTGTTTCCCGCCCTCCCTCCTTCGTCGCTCCGAGCAGCCGGCAGGTTTCTTCCCCCCCCCCTTCATTGCTCCAGCTGGCAGGTTTGTTTCCCGCCCCCCCCCCCCTTTGCTGCTCCGGCCAGCAGGTTTGTTTCCCATCCCCCCCTTCTTTGCTCCGGCCAGCAGGTTTCCTTTCCCCCCCCCCGCTTTGCTGCTCCCGCCGGCCAGCAGGTTGGTTTCCTGCCCCCCTTGCTGTTCAGGCTGGCTGGCAGGTTTGTTTCCCCCGCCCCTTTGCTGCTCCGGCCGAGCGGCAGGTTTGTCCCCCACCATCCCCTCTGCCCTTTGCTGCTCCGGCCCCGCGCAGGTTTTTTTTTTTTTTTGCTTGGGGCAGCAAAAAAGCCAGAGCCGGCCCTGCTTGCGACCCCCCATATAATAGCCTTGCGACCCCCTCAGGGATCCCATCCCCAAGTTTGCGAACCCCTGGTGTAAAACATTCAATTTGCGAATGCCTGGAGAATGAAGGAGTGATCACTAGCAGCCAGCATGGCTTTACTAAGTACAAATCATGCCAAATCAGCTTGATTCCCTTCTTTGACAGGGTAACTGGTTTGGTGGATAGGGAGAATGCAATGTACATAATATTCCTGGACTTCAGCAAGGCTTTTGACACAGTTCCACATGACATTCTGAGAAGTAAGCTGGAGATATGCGGGTTTGGTGGAACTACTGTTAAGTGGATACAGAATTGGTTAAACAACCACAAACAATGAGTAGCCATTAATTGAATGATATCAGATTGGCAGGAAGTCAATACAGAATGGTAGATAACTGGCTTGGCAGCAGCACTGCTGAGAATGATCTGGGAGTTGTAGTGGATCACAACCTCAACATGAGTCAGCAATGCCATGCTGTTGCAAACGCAATTTTACATTACATTAACAGAGACATAGCATGCAAGTCACGCAAGGTGATAGTACCACTCTACTCAGAGTTGGCTAGGCCTCAGCTGGAGTACTGTGTCCAGTTGGGGTCACCACTGTATAGAAAGGACATAGAGCAGTGGTTCTCCAACTTATGTATTGATGACCCCTTTCACACAGCAAGCCTCTGAGTGCAACCTCCCCCTTCTAAATTAAAAACACATTTTTTAATATTTAACACTCTTTAAATGCTAGAGGCAAAGCTGGGTTTGGGATAGAGGCTGATAGCTCATGACCCTCCACGTAATAACCTCGCAATCTCCTGAGGGGTCACAACCTCCAGTTTGAGAACCCCTGCTTGACAGAAACCTGAGTTCTTCATGGGGTTTAGCCTAAATCCTCTACCATCCACAAAGAAAAATCTCTGATCCAGGCTTGGCGGTACTTTACGCCTATGCTAGCTGACATGGCTGGGTGGGGTGAATTAGAACTAGGGGTGTCAACCCTCCAGGTTTATCCTGGAGTCTCCAGGAATTAAAGATTAATCTTTAATTAAAGATTACTTCATGTGATGAAATATCCAGGAATTTGTCCAATCAAAGTTGGCAACCCTAATTAGAACCCAGTCTCCGTTTCACTCAGGCTGGAACCCACACACTTTGCAGTGAGGACCCAAGCTAAAATCACTTGAGTGCTGGCAGCCCTTCAGTGTCTTTCCACAACTCCCCCTAAAGGACAGACAGCTTCGCCTGCTATTGACACAGTTGGTCAGGAAAGAGTCCTAGAGCATCTCAGCACAAAGAACTATGGGCTATGCCCCCAGACATGCACCGATAAGTGCAGAAACAGTGAGGATACAATCACACGAGTAGGAATAACCAATTAGGCTTAACCAAGAAGGCTTGCACCTGGGCTCAGCTAACCTGGCTAGCAATTACTCGGTCTAACTGTGCAGACATACCTTTACTCACAAGCTTGCTGCTGGGGAAACCAGCACGGCACTCAGCAGGCACCCTGAGACTTGGGAAACGTGTACCAGTGTTGGGCTGTAGAGGGCACTGCTTTTAGCTGCTGCTGGTCACGGGCTCACAGCTGTGTGGCAACAACAACAAAAAATGCCGTCTTGGCCAGCTAAGCCAAGCTCTTCTTAAACAGGTGGCAAAAAGGAGAATGACAGGAAAGTGAAGAAATAAGGTGGGGGAAGGAAACAGGACACGAGAGGGTGTGACAGCAGGAACCGAGGTGTTGTTCAGGACGTAGCTGAAGCCTGGTTAGGATGCCTTTCAGAATCAAGAGGATTCCGGTCCAAGAGTGCCACAGTGGTTTCTGGGGTCCCAGAAGATGGTGACGTTTGCTCCTTACAGTCCACATGTCCCCCTGGTCCACTTGAGCAACCGCCAGACAAACAGTGTCTAAGATCTTCAAAATAAACCAATTGAAAAATAAACTGTTTGGTCAATTTCTACTGTAAACATTTCTAGACTATTTCAGCTCATTGTCACCCCAGCCCATGACTTTACCAGAAGCCCTGCAGCCCCTTCACAGGCTTTGTTTCTTTGCTGCTTTTTAACCTAATTAATCCATCTTGGCCCAGTCTGTGTGTCTTTAACTTCTGCTACCTGCTGCCGACAGCTGCACGGAACCGGCTGTGTTGGACTCGTTACCTTGGGCACTGGAGAGGCCAGGCCTCGGCTCAGCAGTGCCCATCATTCCTCAGCTTCACTTCGCAGCTAGCACAGACCTGTCACAAAGGCCAGAGAGGCGGATTCTCCCTCACCTCGTGGAACCCACGCCTGCTTGGAGTGGTGCTCTGTCCCCCTCTAGGGGCACCCAGCCCAGCTAGCAACTGATGAGTCTGCTACAGCTTTGGCTGAGAGCCACCTCATGCAGTGGAGACTGATGCACGGAGCGTCAGAGGTCCCATATTCGATCCAGCCCGCCAACGATCAGGGTCTGTCAGCATTACACTCACACCTTGTGCAACCAATTGCACCCGTGCAAAGTGGAGATAATACTAGAGGCTTACACTTCTCAGTTTATATAGGCCAACCTCCATTCCACCTGCTCAAGCCCCCTGCGTGCCACCCTCCCACCCCCCTCCATTTCAGGGACTCTCTGTCACTCCCCGCAATTTCCTCCCTGCCAGGGGTTCTATGCCCCTCATTCCCTCCTCCTCCCGCATGCCAAGCAGCTGTGTTCCCCCCTCAATCTCACTTCTTTCCATGCCCTCCATCCTCATTCCCCCAATATCTGCGGCTTGTGTGCATCCAATACCACCACTCATTTGACATCCACTTTGAACAGGTATAAATGCTGGCAGAAAGTTCCAGGCAGTGGAGAACCAGGCCCTTTCCCTCCAGTACTGGAGCTATCCTGCAATAACTTCCCATGTGGATGCTCTTATTCCAGAATAAGAGTGCCTTTTTCTGGTTTAGCTTAATCCAAAAGTGGATTAATTTAAATGCAGCAATTCCTGAATAAGAGTGTCCACACAGGGAGTTATTTCAGAATGGTTTATTCTACAATAGTTATTCTGGTCAATTTCCCCATGCAGAAAAAAACTCAAAATGGTGTTAAGCACCTAAATCGAGCCACTAATTTGTTGGAATACTTTGGCAGGCTTGGAAGTCTCCTGTAACAATGACCCCTTGTTTCGGTGCAGGTATCCCAATATCAACTAACCAAATATTTTCTCATTCTTATAAATGTCTCTCAATCAGGCCAAAAATTATGCTGTGCAGCAGCTTTACTTTTCCATCCCCATTAAGAAAAAAAATGGAAGGCACACCACCAACTTAAAAAGAGAGAGAGAGAGAGACAGAGACAGAGAGAGATCACACTCTGCTGGAAGTTGTGGGTGGTGTTTTGTTTTTTTCCTAAACGTACTATTGTTAAAGTAATGATTAAAAAGTCATAGCAAAATCATTTCTGATTCCAATGTGTTTTCTTTGTGTAACTGACAGAACTCTGCATCTAACCAGGCAGTGGAGAATGCCTGTATAGTCAGCAGTTTGCAATTCTGGTCATTGGTGTCGGTATGTCACAAAGCAACAGGTGAGGAAAAGAAATTTACTTACACACACACACACACACACGAAAATGTGATTGTTAAAAAAAATGGTAGGTGACAGAGCAAAAGTAGGTACTTTTAACTCATCTTTTGGAATGCAGTAGATTTCAAATAGATAGTTTTCCTTCGAAGAACATCTGGTTTAATAGTAAGGGAGAAAAACACACACAAAATGGAGTTACCAAAAAACACAAGCCCCCAAAGCAAGCAAAGGGATTATTTTAGGATATTTAAATACAGCTTACTAGAGTCTCCACAGAAACACTGTGTTGGACACGTGAGATATTTCTTTAAAACACATAAAACAGCAACTGAAAACAAAACAAAACAAAAAGTAGTTGTAATTTTCCTGAAAGTTGATGCTTGATATTTCAGGTCAGCATAGACTAAATGACTGTTCTGCAGCCCAGAAACTCCCAGGCTCCTCCTTCTGTTGCAATTTGAAGTGGTCTGTGTGGAACGTGGAAAAACCATATAAGTAAAGAAGTTAAAAGCAGTCACTCGCTTACACTTGCAAAAAGGAGATTTGATTGATTTGTTGTGTGTCTTGTTTTCCCACATGAACATGTCAACGTCACTGGTGAAACTTTCCCATCACTTTGCAGCAGCCATCTCCTGACTGGACCTGCAAGTCTTTTTAAGTCTTGTGATAGACCCAGGCCAGTTGGGTATAGCAGAAGGCAGATATACTTACCACTGGATTAATAGTTTTCTGTTCCCTGACTGACCAGAGCAGGGGCTGCTCCAGGCTAATGAGAACACCTGACTCTAATTAACCTGTAAAGAGTCAGGTGAGGCCATTCAGTTAATGTGACCACCTGACTCTAATTAAGGCCCTGCTGGTACTATAAAAAGGGCTCACTCCAGTCAGGCAGAGGAGAGCCAGGGAGCCAGAGGAGAGGAAGTGCAGCTGAAGGACTGGTTACTGAAGACACCCTCAAACCATCCTGGGAGGAGTGGTTGATACGCTGGAGGGTAGGGATAGGATACAGAGGGACCTAGACAAATTAGAGGATTGGGCCAAAAGAAATATGATGAGGTTCAACAAGGACAAGTGCAGACTCCTGCACTTAGGACGGAAGAATCCCATGCACTGCTACAGACTAGGGACCGAATGGCTGGGCAGCAGTTCTGCAGAAAAGGACCTAGGGGTTACGGTGGACGAAAAGCTGAATATGAGTCAACAGTGTGCCCTTGTTGCCAAGAAGGCTAATGGCATTTTGGGTTGTATAAGTAGGGGCATTTCCAGCAGATCGAGGGATGTGATCATTCCCCTCTACTCAGCACTGGTGAGGCCTCATTTGGAGTACTGTGTCCAGTTTTGGGCCCCACACTACAAGAAGGATGTGGATAAATTGGAGAGAGTCCAGCGGAGGGCAACAAAAATGATTAGGGGGCTGGAACACATGATTTATGAGGAGAGGCTGAGGGAACTGGGATTGTTTAGCCTGCAGAAGAGAAGAATGAGGGGGGATTTGATAGCTGCTTTCAACTACCTGAAAGGGGGTTCCAAAGAGGATGGATCTAGACTGTTCTCAGTGGTATAAGATGACAGAACAAGGAGTAATGGTCTCAAGTTGCAGAGGGGGAGGTTTAGGTTGGACATTAGGAAAAACTTTTTCACTAGTAGGGTGGTGAAACACTGAAATGGGTTACCTAGGGAGGTAGTGGAATCTCCTTCCTTAGAGGTTTTTAAGGTCAAGCTTGACAAAACCCTGGCTGGGATGATTTAGTTGGGTTTGGTCCTGCTTTGAGCAGGGGGTTGGACTAGATGACCTCCTGAGGTCCCTTCCAACCCTGAGATTCTATGATTCTATGATAAAGGAGCCCTAAGGTAAGGGTGAAGAGGGGAGAAGCAGGAGAGCTGTGGGGAAGTGGCCCAGGGAAATGTAGCAACTCTGGCAGTGAAAGGTTGGCTGCCAACAACTGCTACCATTAGGGTCCCTGGGCTGGAACCCGGAGTAGAGGGTGGGCCTGGGTTCCCCCCAACCCACCACTATAGGAACATCTCCTGGAAGGGGAAGTCAGGTCCCTGTCAGGACAGGAGGCTGAACAGAGACTGTGGGAGTTCTCTCACCAACCTCCTCGCAGGCCTATGATGAAAAGGGCTCAGTAGACTGTAACCCTGGCCCTAGAGAGAGAAGGGCTACATGGAGGGTCACAGTGAGCCACTAAGACTAGCATAAACTGCCTAGAAGCGCAGGACCCACAGGAGCAAGATCAGAGCTCTGCCACAGGCTCAAAACTCAGGAGAAATACTACAACCCTGATGTGTGGAGAGCCAGCAGCTGAGAATGTGCACGTGGACACTCCCCATGCCACAGAGCCATGCAGTGGCTCTGAGTCCAGCACCACAGGGAGGGCAAACAAGTGCCATCAGGACTCTCTGGCTTAACCCAGTGGTTAGCATTTTCTGTGACCTGCACTTTCAATGCTAGGAGGCTCCCTGACAGTCCCAGAGTTGCCAACTCTCGTGATTTCATTGTCACTCTTATGATATTATTGTTTTCTTAGAGCCCAGCCTCTGGAGCTGAGAATCTCAGCTTTCATAGTTCTCTCTTTCTCACACACACGTACATTTATATGCCTCTGGTTGCAGAGAAAAGCCAGAGAACATGAGACAAAACTAAGGCTCATAACAAGAAATTAAAAACAATAATAATCAAAAGAACCCCTCATTCACATTTTTTTTTAAACTCTCTAGATTTTTTGGTCCTGACTCCTGGGTTTTGAACTCTCAGGGTTGGTAATACCACAATCTGCTGTCAGGCTTTCCATTTGAGAAAGCAGTTCCACTTCCACACGGCTGCTCTTGCATAAGACAGCACAGTGTGGGTGGCTCTAGGGAGTTCCCTCATGGTCTCTGGTTTTGGGCATGGAAAACATAACAGCTAGAAACGTGCATGGGCAAAGTGCATGGTACTAATGTGGCTTCCACTTCAACTAAATCCCATTGGCCACATTCTGCAGTACTCACCCCTGACAACTCCTGGGCAAAACTCCCAATGAAGGCCCACAAGTAAGGACTGACGGATTCTCTCTTCCTGATCTGGGCACACAGGGGACCTACTGTGTGATGCTTCCCGCCCTCAGCTCTGACTCAGAAAGGCCTCTCTGTGGGTCCAGCATCCACAATGGGAGAGGCAGAGACTGAGCCAGCCAACATGGGCACACAACAGCCCTCCTTCAGAGGATAAGCAGAGGGGGATCAGAGAGTCCAGGGGTTTTTTCCCTAGAGAGCCTCCACCTAGCTCTTCTATGTAGCTGCTGCAGCTTCCCCAGATACTGGGGCTGCAGTTGTACCTGTCCATTATACAGGGAGTGCAAGTGACGGTGAAGTGAGGAAGCTGGGCCCTGCGCACACACACCCATGACAGGAATTAGGCACTATCTAGCCCTCAAAGATCACCACTGCTTTTGCTGCAAAGATCCGGCCTAAAGTGGAGTCAGCAGGTGCCCGGATTTGGCTTTAAGCCTCATCATATACCAATATGTAACAATCAGAAACTGCCACGTGCTGCTGTGACTGCCATGTTTGTGTGTGACAGATTTGGCAGTGTAGACAACCTGCATTTATTTCTCGGTCACTTATCCCATCTCTATTTGGCAAGCCTCCTGGAACTGATCTGCCAGGTGAACTGCCAGTGGCACAATGGCAAAGAGGAAGCTGCAAAGAAAGAAAAAACATATTACTTACCTAGTACAAGGACGCCAATCACCACGACAACTCCCACAACCACATTTAAATGATCTGTAAAAAAAAATATTGCAAAACCAGCCTCACTTGGGACATTGCCAGTAGAAAGCATCTTCTTCCCTACCTCCACCCCCAAGCAAATCTTTGTGACCTGTTAGAGATTTCAATATTAAATCTTGGTCTATAAAGGGTTTTGGAAACTAGAGTTGCAACCAGCCTCTCACACACCCAGAAGTCCAGCTTCGCCCATCACTCAACCCTCCACATCAAGATGACCTCCTGTTCTGGGGCTGTCTGTCTGTCCCAGACACTGGATTAGACCAAAGTTTTGAATTCATTTCAGTAGAACCACTTGGAAGAGTTACTAGCCATCCACTTCCCATCAAGATTCCTCTAGTGCTTCCATAGCCACTGCTTCCCACCATCCCTCCTTATTGCTAAAGCCAGCCCAGCTGCTAGCCTTGTGCTGGGTCCTTCTGGGTGTCCACACTCACCAGCCCACATCTCCTGCCCCACCACCTCCTCCTTCTGCCACCACACTTCAGCTTGCACTCCAGAGTCCTTCAAAGCAGAGGTGTCAGCAGCTGACAAAAAGGCAAGACATGGAGCCCAAGAGGAAGCTGGAAGGCAGTGGTAACTGATGGGGAAAGGCCACATGGCCAACTCCCTAAATGTTACCTTCCCTAACCACACCCCATTCACAATGCCTCCTGGCTCGCCCTTCAACCACTTCTAAAGCTCGATTTACCAAACCCTCTAGCTCAGCATGTGCTTGTCCCTCTCCAGCCTTTTGGCCTGTCAATCCCAGAAAAACATCCTAGATCTGAAACTCCTGCTTGACCTGGGAATGAATGTACACAGAGGAGAAAAGCTGGGTATATGTTATACACTGATTATTTCATCAAGACCCTACAGTGAAAGTTCAATAGACATTAAACATAAAAAAACCCAGAACTTGAGACACCCAGGCTTAATTATGATTCCTCCAACCCACTCCTCAAAAACCTACATATGGTTAAATCATTCTAAATAAAATAAGCCAAGTAACGCACCAAAACACTTGGTTGGTTGGTTGGTTTTCAAATGTGGGTGCCGAGAGTTAAATTTAGGCACCTAAATCCTGTAGTAATTTGATTAGTAAGAAACCATGAACAAAGTATTGCAAAGTGGTTTAATCAGACAAAAAGCTAAGGCACAAAGTCTGGGATGGGTCTCAAGTTCTCTCAGACGCTGGGTGTATTTAGATTTGGACAGGTTGGGTCAGGCTCATTTTAAATACATCCTCATTACTTCTGGGTGCAAAAACATCACCTAAGCACAGATACTCAGTTTAGGTGCATCTACATCTTTAAACCAATGTCCACAAGTGAAGATAACCCACTTATAACAAAAGAGGCACTTAGACCTGTGCTTATCTTCAAAATGTGAGTAATTCCATTGTCAGATTACTCAAATGCTTAAAGTTAGGTACATGCTTAAGTGCTTTGCTTAGTGTTTTGATAATTCAGGGCCATATTTAGGACCACAATAAGTGTTATGGTCTGAAGCACTGATTACATGTATGTGCAATTGCGTGTCAATAGATAAACAGTAGAACTGATTGGTGGAAAAAAATCCTGCAGAAACTTTTGACTTTTCCTCAAAACAACACACATGTGCATGTGCACGCACAAACACACACACACACACGTCTCAAAACTTTTCAGGTTGTCTTGTGGGGGATAGAAGGAATTAAAAATTTTAAAGCAAAATTTTTCATTTAGCCTAAAAAGAGTTGATGGTAAGTTTTCAACCAGCACCAGTGCACAGCTCCAACATATCCACAATGCAATGGCTGGAAGCTGAAGCTAGAGAAATTCAGACTGGACATAAAGGTGCAAATTTTTAATGGTGAGAGTAATTAACCACTGGAACACTATACCAAAGGCTGTGGTGGAATCTTCATCACTGACAATCTTTAAATCAAGACAGGATGTTTTTCTGAAAGATCTGCTCTAGGAATTATTCTCTGGCCTGTATTACACAGGAGGTCAGACTAGATGATCACAATGGTCCCTTCTGGCCTGGAATCTATCAGTCTTCTTGAAAATGTAACCAAGCGTTATTCAATAACCTCTGATCATTTTCCTCCTCCTCTTCCCTCCCCACCAACCTGCCTCTCCCCAACCCACCCAGAAATACCACTGGGGTCATTTGTTACTGGAATTTTATTTGATTTGCAATTCTGTTTGTTGCATTACAATTAAATGCCCACTTACTCTGGATGTCTAGTTTCAGGGAGGTTTCATTGCAGCTGACTTGATTGCTGACTTCGCAGGTGTACACCCCATTGTCAGACAGTGCAGTGTTCAGTATACATAAAATGCTGTCATTCTGAAAGAGCAGGAAGCGACTGTCTTCAGGGAGACGCTTGCCATCCTTCTTCCACCGATAGTAATCAACTTTCCCTACTGGCACCTTACAGACAAATTCGATGGTGGAGCCCACCAAGGAAGAGTTGCTCCGGAGTTCTGGCTGAGACAAGGGCTCTGGGCGAGAGGAAACATTAACATTTCCAAATAAGGCCTTTGTTTTTAAGGGTTTATTAATTTCATTGGGTGGGGGAAGGGGGTTAGCAATTCGAGTTTTATATAAAATTGGGGGGTTTTTTGGTCTCTGTACATATTGTAATGAGTACTCTCTTTATAAAGTATCTTAGTGCCTTTTAACCAGAGGCACCGGAATGGGGGGCTGGAGGGATGGGAGCGTGGATCTCCCACTTTTTACCAGCCATAAGGACGAGTGACAGGGAGGGGGGAGGCAGAGAGGAGCGAGTGAGAAGGGGCCACAGGGAAAGGGCAGGGCCACAGTTCAGGTGCCAGTGGCCACCCCACTTTTAGGGACCTGCTGCCGCTCCTGATTTTAGCATGGTACTGTTTCAAACAGCATCACATTAAAAAATACATTATGGAACCTTTAGTGGCCACCAGCAAGGTTTACACAGACCACTTAATGTAGAGCACATTAATGCACTTCAGCATCACACCCCCATAGTCCTCATTACTGCTCCATGTAAACAAGCCCTTGGATACAAGTAACTATTTCTGACGTTTACTGGATAAACTGATTTGGGTATTTTTTAAATCAAGGTGTTTTAATCAGTATTTATCACTTAAAATTAAAAATCAGAAGACCTAATTATACAACTAGGTGTTCCTAGAAGCCAAAACTGTAGAAGTATTTGAAGGAATGCATCAAGATATCACTTGGTTATTAATAGATTGAACACTAAGAAGGAAACAAATTAAATAGCACCAGACAGCTCATAAAATTTACTCAGAGTCAACTTTTAGCATCATTATGGGACACATCCTGCATTCATTTAAATCAGTGTTAAAGACCCTATTGAAATCAAAGGTTCAGGATCAGTCCTTAAAGCACAATAAATTCTTTAGCAATGTTAACTCGGTTTGATTGCACATACATAGTGTGCGCAATTACTCTATGGCATGGTACCTGGGATGTTAACTTTAATGCCTTAAGATAGCCACAAGTTACAGCAGGATTTAAGTTTCTAGGCTGCAATAATAATTGTAGCTGACTACATACCACTTACATAGGCTCACAGAATCACTAACCACACCTCTACTTTCTTGGCCTAACATCACCTCAGCATTAGAGAAAGCTACAAGGGAACAGAGATTTGCCCAGCTCCCCTGCTCCGTCTTTCTGCTGTGTTCCCCCTTTGCCAGTGTAAGGCCATTAGTACCGTTCCACCACAGTTTGTCCTTTATATGTCTGTAGACTGATGCTAATACACAGCTCCCTTCCTTCAATTCAATACACACAATAATGGAACATTACTACACTCCAGCTCCAGTTCAGCAAAGTCACTAAGCATGTGGTTTACTTTAAGCACCTGCTGAAATCCCCTTTATTTCAATGGGAGTTGAATGTCTTGCTGAGTAGGAGCCTTTAACAAATGAACAATTATTACAATCGGTAACTCTCCGACGACTTTCATGCAGTATGACTGACAATGCATTAGATCAAATCTATATTGACTATTTCTTATTAAGATTATACTTCATAAATAAAACCATCAAGTGGCTACTTGCATTGTTCATCTGTCATTGGTCAAATAAAAGCCAATACAGTTTAAAAGTCCCACTAATTATTATGTATATTGCAGTAGCACTTACAAGCCTCCAATAATGGCCCAGGACCCCACTGGGCTTGGCACTGTACAAACACAGAACAAAAAGACCGTCCCTGACAAAGAGTTTATAATCTCACTCCTAGTTTCCAACCAAAGCAGAATTATGCAATTTTAAAAAATTACTTCTGTATTTGCAGGAAGGAAGCAGAGTAGCTTTACGTAATACTACGCAGCTTCAAAAACCAAGAGAATAAAAAAAGGTACTTGCCTCTAAGGTCATTAAAAATTAGTGCAACATTTCTGCCAAAAATTCCCACCCTCAAATGATCACAATAACACTTGGCAAAACTGGGCAAGTGCGGTGCAGTTTAAAAACAACGTTTCAGGAAATAAAAACCCCTCAGTATTTATATATATATATATATAAATAAAACCTAACTCAAAGCTTAGCAGTGCGAACAAAAGAACTCCTGTCTCTAAATAAGCCACTGCACAAAAAGACAAGTCATGGTGCCGAGTCCTGTTTGGAAGGAAATTCCCTGTCATAATCAGAAGGGTAACTTCCCATTCATGCTCCATCTATATGACACTTCCTGATTGCTATGCAACTATGCAAATCTATAGGTGCATCATGGGAAAGTGGAATGTAGAGTTGCAGAGCTGTATTGCTGCCTTTTCCATGGGATATGTTGTGCATTCTTATCTAATTCAGTGGTTGAATAAGAATTAGTATAGAAATGGAGAAAGTTATCAAGACCATTGAGGGTGGCACTTACCAATAACCTCCAGCTGGAACCACTTAGTTTCCTGGGAGTTTGTTCTAAAACTGTACATTCCTCCATCTCCCAACTGCAATTTTATTTGGAGAGTCCAATGGGTTTTGCTGAACTCAACGTTCCCATTATATGAAGGATGTAAATCAACTTTTGATTGCTCCTTATAATATACTATGATGGACAGAACAGTAGAGGAGACATTTTTATAATCCCAGCGTACAATCCCAGTGCTAAAATTCAGGCCTGGTGGAGAGAACACCACAGTGCAGCCTACAGCAGAGATTAGCCTGTCTGATGTCGGTGTAAGATTGGCAGAGTAACATGGAGAAAGAGTCCGTGCTGAAAGACAGGAACACAGGATATTTCAGGTTAATTATTGTTCTGCATGATCATTCATGTGGGGAAAGCTAGGGATCTAACCCGTGTGCCCACAAAAAGTGCTCCAGCTCAGCTGTACTGTGAGTCATGCCAAGACTAGAGTCAGGGCCGGCTCTACATATTCGGCCGCCCCAAGCAGTCATGCGCGGGAGACGCCCCGGAGCCCCGGGAGCAGCGGACCTCCAGCTGGCTTGACTGGTGAGGGTCCGCTAGTCGCGCGGCTCGGCTGGACCTCCCGCAGCTGCGGACGGTTGGCTGGTCCGGCGGCTCCGGTTGAGCTGCCGCAGTCATGCCTGCGGGAGGTCCAGCCGAGCCGCGCGACCAGCGAACCGTCCGCAGTCATGCCTGTGGCAGGTCCGGTCGTCCCGGGGCTCCGGTGGACCTCCCGCAGGCATGACTGCGGCAGGTCCGCCGACCCAATCTGCCGCCCCTGACGACAACTGCCGCCCCACGCGCGTGCTTGTCGCGCTGGGGTCTGGAGCTGGCCCTGACTAGAGTGAACTGGAGCTCTGTGAATCGCAGGTTGATTTTTTGACTCACTGGCAATCAGGAAATAAAAATTCATTTTGGTTTAATGCAAACAACATTTTTCAAAATATTTGGTAATCAAACAAATTTGAAATACTATTTTAATTCCAACCATTTTGAGGTGGGGGGTGGGGTTGGGGGCTAAAATTAAGTTAGACAGGGCTAGAGCCCATTCATATGAAGAAACTCACACAGGGGCCAGGAAAATCCAAAGTTCCTTCCTCTGAACCAGTCAATTTTTTTCTGATGAAGAAACCAGGATAAAAAGAGTGTCATGTGAGTCATCACTAAAAGAGGCAGGAGCTGATACTTGAAAAATGGGAGTGCTAGACAGAAGTGTATTTCTTTGGCTGGTGCTAGTTACTGCTTGGGTAAGTGCACTCCAAAAAAAAGCGGGGGGGCCTGGAATGTGTGCTTTGTGTGCCCCTTACAGGCCAGGAGGATTAGTAAGTGTAGACATTCCCTTAACTTGAGAGGTGTCCCTAATACTATTGGATGTATGGCCCAGAGGCTCAGCTGATGTAAATTGGCATCTGGCTGTACATAATTTATCAGTTCGGGTGCACTGTTAGATTGAGTCTCAGCACACTGTTACTGGGATACCTTCCTGGACAGTGTGGTGCAAATGCATTAACTTGAAGGACTTTTTTTTTTTTTTTTAATAAATACCTTCCCTAAAAGACAGGAAATTCCATTGTTACAACATCCATAACCATGGAACTCAGCTACATTACACATACATGATACATATCCATTAAACAGCATTGGTCAGTAATGAGCTACTACTACATGGGTCCCCACTCTGCCTTCAGCTACCTCTCTGCAACCCCCCCATTGGCTTCACTAAAATAAACCATGATTGTTTGTATCTGAAAGCAGAATTTGAGCTGCCATCTGCAAAAGGATCCCTTCAACATTGCTGCGGGAACCATGACTTACATTTTAAAGTTATTAGTGATTTTGGGTGTGGGCCCTCCAAACTGAGTGCTGCCCTCCGAAAAGCTGATCCCTTTAAGGTGTCTTCTGTCAAGCACCTAAGGTCAGAGGCACCTAAAAATATTAGGAGTACTTGTGGCACCTTAGAGACTAACCCATATCAACTGTCAGAAGCCAATCAATTGAGATGAGCTATCATCAGCAGGAGAAAAAAAAACTTTTGAAGTGATAATCGAGATGACCCATAGAAGGTGTGAGGATACTTAACATGGGGAAATAGATTTAATTAGGGTAATGGCCCAACCATTTCCAGTCTCTGTTCAAACCTAAGTTAATTGTATCTAATTTGCATATTAATTCAAGTTCAGCAGTCTCTGAGACACAGATCTTGGGAGACAGACCAGTCCTCACTTACAGACAGCCCCTGCACCTGAAGCAAATACTCACCAGCAACCGCACACCATACAACATAAACACTAACCCAGGAACCTATCCTCACAACGAAGACCGATGCCAACTCTGTCCACATATCTATTCAAGGGACACCATCATAGGACCTAATGACATCAGACACGCCATCAGGGGCCCATTCACCTGAACATCTACCAATGTGATATATGCCATCATGTGCCAGCAATGCCCCTCTGCCATATACATTGGCCAAACGGGATAGTCTCTACGAAAACGAATAAATGGACACAAATCTGACATCAGGAATCATAACATTCAAAAACCAGTGGGAGAACACTTCAATCTCTCTAACCAGTCAGTGACAGACTTGAAGGTGGCAATTATACAACAAAAAAACTTCAAAAACAGACTCCAAAGAGAGACTGCTGAACTTGAATTGAGTTTTTTTTCTCCTGCTGATGATAGCTCATCTCAATTGATTGGCCTCTGACAGTTGGTATGGGTACTTCCACCTTTTCATGTTCTCTGTATGTATAAATATCTTCTTGCTGTATGTTCCAGTCTATGTATCCGATGAAGTGGCTGTAGCCCACAAAAGCTTATGCTCAAATAAATTTGTTAATCTCTAAAGTGCCACAAGTACATCTGTTCTTTTTGCGGATACAGACTAACACGGTTGCTACTCTGAAACCTAAAAATATTAGTTGATTTTGGACCTTATCTTTAGAATTTCCTCACTGCGGTGCTTATATTCTAAACCCGAACACTGCAATGAACAAGAACTGTGATGTGGCATTATGCAGTAGCTTTCAAGCACTGGTATGTATTTTTGTCTATGTAATAATTGGAGATATACCAATCTCCTAGATCTGGAAGGGACCTTGAAAGGTCATTGCATCCAGCCCCCTGCCTTCACTAGCAGGACCAATTTTTGCCCCAGATCCCTAAGTGGCCTCCTCAAGGATTGAACTCACAACCCTGAGTTTAGCAGGCCAATGCTCAAACCACTGAGCTATCCCTCCCCCCATGATGTGCATGCTGACAGCTTGAATTTGTGTTTACCTGTAACATGTGTGATGCTTACTGCTGGAATTTCACGGACCCAGATCAGCACCGTGAGGAGAAAACAAACCAGCAGCTATGAGGAAGACACAAAGTTGTTTTAGTGAAAAGTTAGTAAAATATTTAAAGGATTGTGTGTAGAACCATACATTTATACAGTGCTTTCTGAAGATTAAGATAAACTACTTGCGCCATAAAAACAGAAATCTCCAAAATTCTGCAAAGCCATTTTATAAGGTCGTTGTCAGAGTAACGTGTAAGCGCAATATGTCGAAATGATAGTTATAATATGTATAATACTTGTGCATATACAAATTCATTGGCTAGGCAAACTTATAAACTAAGGTGAAAAGGGTGTTATTTCTAAAACCACAATCCCGCAAAGATAGTTAGGCGTGTGCTTAGCTATATGACTGGAGTAATCCCACGGAAGCAAATAGGAGCACTTGCAGAGTGTAATGTTAAGCAGGTTGATCCCGGTGCAGTTCATTGCAGGATTGGTGCACCTTGGTCCTGCCTCTCCTCTGCCTATGGCATACAATAGCTGAGTCTCCCTTGGTCTAATTTCCGCTGTTGGGTTTGATGAGGGATAGTATCAATGAGGCAGGTGGCGTTGGTGACCCCTTCTGGCCTTAAACCAATGTTTCCCAAACTGTGGGTCACAACCCCACATGGGGTCATGCCATCAGCAAATGGGGTTGCGGTTGTGCAGAGGATACCACGCAGCATGATTGCTCATGTACAGTGCATGCAAGGTCACGATGCACGGAAGATGTGATTTTGCTGTACAAAATGGCATCCTCCATGATGTCTGGGGTCCTGGGAGGAAATAATTAATTAAAATGGGGTCGTGCTGGCAAAAAGTTCAGGAACCCCTGCCTTAAACTCCATGATTAAGACCTAAATAATCCTTCACTCTACATCCCTCCCTCAAAACTAATAAAAAAGAACCATATTTCCAGACTCATCTGGATGAAACACATTTGGCATGGCTAGGCCAAGATGCTTTGGACATTGTATGAAGCAAAGAAGAGAGGTGTTTCAGACAGAAGCACCAGCTTGCTTTTGCAATGCCCCTCTCTTCAGATTAACGAGTAAAATTTGCCCCGAGCTTTAAAAAAGTAAGTTCTACTGTGAACTAAGATGTGGCATGTGAAATTTCAAAGAGATGTTTGATTTTGGAGAAATTAGGCTAGGGAAGTATGCGTGCACATAAAGACTTTTCTTATAACAGGAATCTAATGCCAGCCTTAACCACAGAGAGATGACATCTCTCCATAACACAATGGCAAGCTGTTTGCACATTTAAAATACCATATTATGCAAAGTGTAATTTCTTATTTGTTTTAATGCTTGCACAACAGTTTATTTTTCTCTTTAAAATCTGGAATTTTAGACAGGCCTCAGCCTGATTGCAGAGGCCACACTGAGCCTACCATTTTGAGTGTGTGCGCAAGTGCATTTCTTTGACCCTTACAGTCACATGACTTACACCCAGTTAGAAACCTAACCATGTGGCTCACTGATGCAATCAAATAGACAGACTTTAGGGGCAAAACTCTGCTCTGAAATATTCACAAAAAAACTTTGCAGCAAATAAATATGCTTGAAGTTTTGTACCATTCACTTTTTTTAAAAAAGAGTTGCAACACTCATTTCCTAATTTCAGAGCACTTTACTTTTTAACCTTTGGGCCAAATCCTGCAAACACTTGAATACATAAATATATACTTAATTTTACTCACATAAAATCAAAGTGCTTAAATGTTTGCAGCCATTCTTAAATATGAAGTGCGGGTGCAAAGGTTGCAGTTTTACTAAATCCTGCAAGCACTTCTTTACATGCTTAACTTTATGCATGCAGGAAATGCCAGCTACACATGCAGGATCTGGCCCTAAAGTTCCGCAGAGAAGTATTTTTTGGGGGGGGGGGAAATCAGAAAATGAGAAGACTGCAAGAGGATGTTGTAATTATTATATATGAATGAAAGCGTAGATGGCTCAGACACTTTAGAATGTGCCAAGTTTATCTCTAGTATAAACTCTGTTGAAATTAATGGAGGATGAATTTAACATGAATATCTTTATTGTGGCATATTACATACTTAAGTGTCAGCAGTTTTTAATAAAAGACAAATAATTCTGACAGATGCCCAATAGCTTCAAGACATGCCTGCACAGGTGAGAGTAGCTGCTAGCAGAACTCATTTTCAGAGTATACCACGTGATTTATTTACTGTGTAATTGGCACACACCCAGGGCCAGCTCCAGACCCCAGCACGCCAAGCGCGTGCTTGGGGCGGCGTGCCGCGGGAGGCTGGCAAGCGGCTCCGGTGGACCTCCCGCAGGCATGCCTGCGGAGGGTCCGCTAGTCCTGCGGTTCCAGTGGACCTGCGGGAGGTCCACCAGAGCCGCAGGACCAGCGGACCCTCCGCAGGCACGCCTGCGGGAGGTCCACCAGAGCCGCGGGACCAGCGGACCATCTGCAGGCACGTCTGCAGGAGGTCCACCGGAGCCGTGGGACCGGCAATTGCCAGAGCGCCCCCCGCGGCGTGTCGCCCTGCTTGGGGCGGCGCAATTCCTAGAGCCGCCCCTGCACACACCCAACCTGCAGGATGCCGAAGATGACTTCCATTCTGAAACCTGCTTATTTCCAGTGTGATATGTGAGGAGTTCTGTGCTGCTCCCAGCTTCTGACTTTGGGGCAAGGTGATTAAGATAACAAAAGTCTTGTCATAAAATTAAATTAGGATCCTTAGATGATCCTGAAAGAGTTGCCAAGCACTCCAGTTAAAAGACTGGAAACAAAGGGTAGGAATAAATGGTGAGAATGGAGAGAGGTAAACAGTGGTGTCCCCCAGGGGTCTGTACTGGGACCAGGGCTGTTCAACATATTCACAAATGATCTGGAAAATGAGGTAAACAGTGAGGTGGCAAAATTTGGAGGTGATACAAAATTACTCAAGATAGTTAAGTCCAAAGCTGATTGCAAAGAGTTACAAAGGATTCTCACAAAACTGGGTGGCTGGGCAACACAATGGCAAGTGAAATTCAATGTTGATAAATGCAAAAATAATGCACATAGCAAAGCATAATCCCAACTACATACAAAATGATGGGGTCTAAATTAGCTATTATCCATCAAGAAAGATTTTGGAGTCATTGTGGATAGTTCTCTGAAAACATCTGCTCAATATGAAGTGGCAGTCAAAAAAGCTAACAATATTGGGAATCATTAGAAAAGGGATAGATAATTTGACAGAAAAATATCATATTGCCTGTATATAAATCCATGGCAAGCTCACATATTGAATACTGCATGCAGAATTGATCACCCCAGCTCAAAAAAGATATATTGGAATTGGAAAATGTACAGAGAAGGGCAACAGAAATGATTAGGGGTATGGAACACCTTGTGTATGAGCTGAGATTAAAAAAACTGGGACTTTTCAGCTTGGACAAGAGATGACTAAGGGGTATATGATAGCGGTCCATACAATCATGAATGGTGTGGAGAAATTAAATAAGGAAGTGTTATTTATTCCTTCACATAACACAAGAACGAGGGGTCACCCAATGAAATTAATAGACAGCAGATTTAAAATAAACAAAAGAAAGTATTTCTTTACAACCTGTGGAATGCTTTCCCAGAGGATATTGTGAAGGCCAAAACTATAAAAGGGTTCCAATAAGAACTAGATAAGTTCATGGAGAATAGATCCATCAATGGCTGTATTAGGCAGGGAGGGGCAGGGATGCAACACCATGTTCTGCGTGTCCCTAACCTCTGTTTGCCAGAAGCTGGGAATGGGCAATACGGGATGGATCACTTGACGATTGCCTGTTCTGTTCATTCCCTTTGAAGCACCTGGTATTGGCCACGATTGGAAGACAGGATACTGAAGTAGATTGACAATTGGTTTTACCCAGTATGGCCATTCTGATGTTCTTACATAGAATCCAGATGTATCTGCCCCCTGCTGTAACCCACTAGACCAGACAAGGTGGGCAAACTTTTCGGCCTGAGGGCCACATTGGGGTTCCAAAACTGCATGGAGGGCCGGGTAGGGAAGGCTGTGCCTCCCCAAACAGCCTGGCCTCTGCCCCCTCCCACTTCCAACCCCCTGACTGCACCCCTCAGAACTCCCAATACATCCAACCACCCCTGCTCCTTGTCCCCTAACTGCCCCTCCCCCTAACTGCCCCCCTGAGACTCCACTCGCATTCAAACCCCCCGCTCCCTGTCCACCCCGACCCCTATCACACCCCCTCCTCCTGACAGGCCCCCTGGGACTCCCACACCTATCCAACCCCTCCTGCTCCCTGTCCCCTGACTGCCCCCCAGGACCTCCTTCCCGCCGGCTCCTCACCCCCTTACCACGTCGCTCAGAGCAGTATGTCTGGCAGCTGCGCCACCTGCCTGGAGCCAGCCACGCTGCTGCACTGCCCGGCAGGAGTTCGGAGCCCTGCCGCCCAGAGCACTGGCAGCATGGTGACCTAAGGCTGCTGGGAAGGGGTGACAGCAGGGGGGAGACTGGGGGCTAGGCTCATAAAAACATAAGAACAGCCACACCGGGTCAGACCAAAGGTCCATCTAGCCCAGCATCTGTCTACCGACAGTGGCCAATGCCAGGTGCCCCAGAGGGAGTGAACCTAACAGGCAATGATCAAGTGATCTCTCTCCTGCCATCCATCTCCATCCTCTGACAAACAGAGGCTAGGGACACCATTCTTACCCATCCTGGCTAATAGCCATTTATGGACTTAGCCACCATGAATGTATCCAGTTCCCTTTTAAACTTTGTTATAGTCCTAGCCTTCACAACATCCTCAGGCAAGGAGTTCCACAAGTTGACTGTGCGCTGCATGAAGAAGAACTTCCTTTTATTTGTTTTAAACCTGCTGCCTATTAATTTCATTTGGTGACTCCTAGTTCTTGTATTATGGAGAGAGGTAAATACAAGAACTATTCCTTATCCACTTTCTCAACTTCACTCATGATTTTATATACCTCTATCATATCCCCTCTTAGTCCTCTCTTTTCCAAGCTGAAGAGTCCCAGCCTCTTTAATCTTTCCTCATATAGGACCCTCTCCAAACCCCTAATCATTTTAGTTGCCCTTTTCTGAACCTTTTCTAATGCTAGAATATCTTTTTTGAGGTGAGGAGACCACATCTGTACACAGTATTCGAGATGTGGGCGTACCATGGATTTATATAAGGGCAATAATATATTCTCAGTCTTATTCTCTATCCTCTTTTTAATGATTCCTAAAATCCTGTTTGCTTTTTTGACCGCCTCTGCACACTGCGTGGACATCTTCAGAGAACTATCCACGATGACTCCAAGATCTTTTTCCTGACTCGTTGTAGCTAAATTAGCCCCCATCATATTGTATGTATAGTTGGGGTTATTTTTTCCAGTGTGCATTACTTTACATTTATCCACATTAAATTTCATTTGCCATTTTGTTGCCCAATCACTTAGTTTTGTAAGATCTTTTTGAAGTTCTTCACAATCTGCTTTGGTCTTAACTTTCTTGAGTAGTTTAGTATCATCTGCAAACTTAGCCACCTCACTGTTTACCCCTTTCTCCAGATCATTTATGAATAAATTGAATAGGATTGGTCCTAGGACTGACCCTTGGGGAACACCACTAGTTACCCCTCTCCATTCTGAGAATTTACCATTAATTCCTACCCTTTGTTCCCTGTCTTTTAACCAGTTCTCAATCCATGAAAGGACCTTCCCTTTTATCCCATGACAGCTTAATTTACGTAAGAGCCTTTGGTGAGGGACCTTGTCAAAGGCTTTCCGGAAATCCAAGTACACTATGTCCACCGGATCCCCCTTGTCCACATGTTTGTTGACCCCTTCAAAGAACTCTAATAGATTAGTAAGACATGATTTCCCTTTACAGAAACCATGTTGACTATTGGTCAACAGTTTATGTTTTTCTATGTGTCTGACAATTTTATTCTTAACTATTGTTTCAACTAATTTGCCCGGTACCGACGTTAGACTTACCGGTCTGTAATTGCCGGGATCACCTCTAGAGCCCTTTTTAAATATTGGCGTTACATTAGCTAACATCCAGTCATTGGGTACCGAAGCCGATTTAAAGGACAGGTTACAAACCTTAGTTAATAGTTCCGCAACTTCACATTTGAGTTCTTTCAGAACTCTTGGGTGAATGCCATCTGGTCCAGGTAACTTGTTAATGTTGAGTTTATCAATTAATTCCAAAACCTCCTCTAGTGACACTTCAATCTGTGACAGTTCCTCAGATTTGTCACCTACAAAAGCCAGCTCAGGTTTGGGAATCTCCCTAACATCCTCAGCCGTGAAGACTGAAGCAAAGAATCCATTTAGTTTCTCCGCAATGACTTTATCGTCTTTAAGCGCTCCTTTTGTATTTCGATCATCAAGGGGCCCCACTGGTTGTTTAGCAGGCTTCCTGCTTCTGATGTACTTAAAAAACATTTTGTTATTACCTTTGGAGTTTTTGGCTAGCCGTTCTTCAAACGGCTTTTCTTATTACACTCTTGCACTTAAGTTGGCAGTGTTTGTGCTCCTTTCTATTTGCCTCACTAGGATTTGACTTCCACTTTTTAAAGGAAGTCTTTTTATCTCTCACTGCTTCTTTTACATGGTTGTTAAGCCACGGTGGCTCTTTTTTAGTTCTTTTACTGTGTTTCTTAATTTGGGGTATATATTGAAGTTGGGCCTCTATTATGGTGTCTTTAAAAAGGGCCCATGCAGCTTGCAGGGATTTCACTTTAGTCACTGTACCTTTTAACGTCTGTTTAACTAACCACCTCATTTTTGTATAGTTCCCCCTTTTGAAATTAAATGCCACAGTGTTGGGCTGCTGAGGTGTTCTTCCCACCACAGGGATGTTGAATGCTATTGTATTATGGTCACTATTTCCAAGCGGTCCTGTTATAGTTACTTCTTGGACCAGCTCCTGCGCGCCACTCAGGATTAAATCAGGAGTTGCCTCTCCCCTTGTGGGTTCCCGTACCAGCTGCTCCATGAAGCAGTCATTTAAAGTATCGAGAAATTTTATCTCTGCATTTCGTCCTGAAGTGAAATGTTCCCAGTCAATATGGGGATAATTGAAATCCCTCAGCCAGGAGCTCAAGGGCCGGGCAGGATGGTCTCATGGGCTGGATGTGGCCAGCGGTCCGTAGTTTGCCCACCTCTGCACTAGACCTCAGCTCCCCTCCCAGAGCTCAGCTCGAACTCAGGAGTTCTGATGGGTTCTCTCTTGCTGCAGAGTTAGTAACAAAGTAAGAATACACATTAACATTGCAAACCTAACCATTGTCCCTTAAGTGACTTGCCACAAGATATCAAAACGTTAGAATTAGAGCTGAGTGGGTCTAATATTCATTTAGTTTTCTTTCTTTTGTATGGGAATTAGATGCAGTGCTCCTGCCAGCTAATTGCTAAGTTATCTGCCAAAAAAACTAGTTTTCAAGTGCCTAAGTAGCCCCTGGAATCACAAAGTTGTCCCCCTCCCCGCATCGGAAAGGATGACTCATTTCCCCGCTAACTATTCCACTCTGAGACCGTCATGGCCTCAGCCAGGTTTTACTTCGCAGCTACTTCTCTCCGCCGAGGTCACCGCAGACGCTGTGCCCCCCGCGCGCGATGGCTCAGCCCAGCAGGGGTTTCCCCGCGCTGACCCGGGGAGAACGGCAGCCAGCCCCGCCCCGGGGCCAGGCACGGCTGGGAGCGGAGCAAGGCGCGGGGGTCTCACCTGAGCTCCGGAACGCTCCATGCTGCCTGACTCAGCTCGCCGGCCGCCGCGCAGCGCGATCAGCTGATCCACAGCTCGCACCTCCCAGTTGCAGCCCCACGAACTTCCTCCAGCCCGGGACCGAGCCGAGCCGAGCCTGGCCTGCTCCGCCCGAGCGCCAAGCCGCCGTACCACTCGGCTCGCCTGAGGAATCAGTGAAGCAAACAATGGCTTATTGTCTCACTCTGGGAAGGAGGCGGACGGTGCCACTTGTCCACCAGGAAGTTTCTTGCATCTTCTTCTAGTGTGAATTGTTAGACCAGAGGTAGCCCTAACATCGAATATAGAATCACAACATTCCTCTCACACATTAGACGCTTCTTTTGGGGGGGCGGGGGAGGGGAGAACCGACACAAAATGCATTTATGGAAAGTTTGCAATTTACATTTGCGTAGCTAGAGCCCAAGGCTTTGTTCCCAGCTTTGTCTCACACATTTGACATGGTCCCTGGCAGGTCATCTAAACTCTGGCTAAAATTTTCACACTAGAAAATGCCTGAGTCAGGCCACAAAATAAGTAGCCTTGTTTTTAGGAGGTGCTAAGCACATGCAGCTCCAGTGAGGTTATCTTTAAGACCAAATAATCATTTTTCCATGCCCAATGTGAAATTTCTCAATACTTTAAATGACTGCTTCTTGGAGCAGCTGGTACTGGAACTCACAAGGGGAGAGGCAACTCTCAATTTAGTCCCAAGTGGAGTGCAGGATCTGGTCCAAGAGGTAACTATAACAGGACCATTTGGAAATAGTGACCATAATATAATAACATTTAACATCCCTGTGGTGGGAAGAACATCTCAACAGCCCAACACTGTGGCATTTAATTTCAAAAAGGGGAACTATTCAAAAATGAAGGGATTAGTTAAACAGAAATTAAAAGGTACAGTGACTAAAGTGAAATCCCTGCAAGCTGAATGGGTGCTTTGTAAAGACACCATAACAGAGGCCCAACTTCAATGTATACCACTAATTAAGAAACACAGTAAAAGAACTAAAAAAGAGCCACCGTGGCTTAACAACAATGTAAAAGAAGCAGTGAGAAATAAAAAGGCATCTTTTAAAAAGTGTAAGTCAAATCCTAGTGAGGTAAATAGAAAGGAGCATAAACACTGCCAGATTAAGTGTAAAAATGTAATAAGAAAAGCCAAAGAGGAGTTTGAAGAATGGCTAGCCAAAAACTCAAAAGGTAATAACAAAATGTTTTTTAAGTACATCAGAAGAAGGAAGCCTGCTAAACAACCAGTGGGGCCCCTGGATAATCGAGATGCAAAAGGAGCACTTAAAGACGATAAAGTCATTGCGGAGGAACTAAACAAATTCTTTGCTTCAGTCTTCACCGCTGAGGATGTCAGGGAGATTCTCAAACCTGAGCCGGCTTTTGTAGGTGACAAATCTGAGGAACTGTCACAGTTTGAAGTGTCACTAGAGGAGGTTTTGGAATTAATTGATAAACTTAACAGTAACAAGTCACCGGGTCCAAATGGCATTCACCCAAGAGTTCTGAAAGAACTCAAAGGTGAAGTTGCGGAACTATTAACTGGGATTTGTAACTTGTCCTTTAAATCGGCGTCTGTACACAGAGGCTGGAAGATAGCTAATGTAACGCCAATATTTAAAAAGGGCTCTAGAGGTGATGCTGGCAATTACAGACCAGTAAGTCTAATGTCAGTACCGGGCAAATTAGTCGAAACAATAGTAAAGAATAAAATTGTCAGACACCTAGAAGAACATAAATTGTTGGGCAAAAGTCAACATGGTTTCTGTAAAGGGAAATCGTGTCTTACTAATCTATTGGAGTTCTTTGAAGGGGTCAACAAACATGTGGACAAGGGGAATCTGGTGGACATAGTGTACTTGGATTTCCAGAAAGCCTTTGACAAGGTCCCTCACCAAAGGCTCTTACGTAAATTAAATTGTCATGGGATAAGAGGGAAGGTCCTTTCATGGATTGAGAGCTGGTTAAAAGACAGGGAACAAAGGGTAGGAATTAACGGTAAATTCTCAGAATGGAGAGGGGTAACTAGTGGTGTTCCCCAAAGGTCAGTCCTAGGACTAATCCTATTCAACTTATTCATAAATGACCTGGAGAAAGGGGTAAACAGTGAGGTGGCTAAGTTTGCAGATGATACTAAACTGTTCAAGATAGTTAAGACCAAAGCAGACTGTGAAGAACTTCAAAAAGATCTCACAAAACTAAGTGATTGGGCAACAAAATGGCAAATGAAATTTAATGTGGATAAATGTAAAGTAATGCGCATTGGGAAAAATAACCCCAATTATATATACACAGTATGATGGGGGCTAATTTAGCTACAACAAATCAGGAAAAAGATCTTGGAGTCATCGTGGATAGTTCTCTGAAGATGTCCACGCAGTGTGCAGAGGCGGTCAAAAAAGCAAACAGGATGTTAGGAATCATTAAAAAGAGGATAGAGAATAAGATGGAGAATATCTTATTGCCCTTATATAAATTGATGGTATGCCCACATCTTGAATACTGTGTACAGATGTGGTCTCCTCATCTCAAAAAAGATATACTGGCACTAGAAAAGGTTCAGAGAAGGGCAACTAAAATGATTAGGGGTTTGGAACCGGTCCCATATGAGGAAAGATTAAGAGGCTAGGACTTTTCAGCTTGGAATAGAGGAGACTAAGGGGGGATATGATAGAGGTATATAAAATCATGAGTAGTGTGGAGAAAGTAGATAAGGAAAAGTTATTTACTTGTTCCCATAATACAAGAACTAGGGGCCACCAATTGAAATTAATGGGCAGCAGGATTAAAACATATAAAAGGAAGTTCTTCTTCACATAGCGCACAGTCAATCTGTGGAAATCCTTGCCTGAGGAGGTTGTGAAGGCTCGGACTATAACAGGGCTTAAAAGAAAACTGGATAAATTCATGGAGGTTAAGTCCATTAATGGCTATTAGGCAGGATGGGTAAGGAATGGTGTCCCTAGCTTTTGTTTGTCAGAGGGTGGAGATGGATGGCAGGAGAGAGATCACTTGATCATTACCTGTTAGATTCACTCCCTCTGGGGCATCTGGCACTGGCCACTGTTGGTAGACAGGATACTACCTGTGGTCTGACCCAGTATGGCCATTCTTATGCTGTATTTTAATTTTGAGCTCAGTCTGCCGCTAAATTAGGAGAGGTTCTTAAAAGGGAAAAAAAATCTTAGTTGCAAGATTAAGTTAAAATATTTTATTGAACAATTTTACAGGCACTTTTGCAACCTTTAAAAAAGGCACAATAAATTAGGTTAATAGCTAACACTGTACTGACAATGAAAAGTCTTTTTTTAAAAAGCATATAGGTGAGATTAAGTACAAGTTTAAATAAACACTAACAGGAGATCATTAATTGTATTAGTTCACGGGACAATAATATCAGAAGCAAATACTGGAAGGAAGTGATAAAATATTTTCTTTATTTAGATTTAAATCTACCAATCCAAAGCTCTAGGCACCCTTACATAATTAATTACACAATAAATACCATTGAGTCTCAGCAGCATTAAAATCAGTTCCACAGAAACTTGGCCAGCTGGCCACCTGTGGTGTTTAGATGTGCTTGTAATTATTAGAGCTGGGAGCACTGGCTGTTGGGAGTCTGAAAGGACAGGAAACAGGAAGGAGGGGGGAGGAGTTGAGGAGGCTGAGTGAGAGTTACAGAGGGTGCAGCAGCAGCTTGGTACAGAGGTTTCCACTGTAAAAATAAAGTCCTGTTGAAGTTGTTAGTGCCTTGCTTGGTTGATACAACACCACCTCTCCACATTGTTTCCAGAGCCCTTATCAGAGAGATGTCTTTTGCCGCATGCCTAGGAAGTTACCAAAGGTGGGCTATTTCGGTCCAAGAGGAGCAGGTTCCAGAGCCTTCACAGAGAATGTCCTGCCAACTGCCCCGCCTCTTTTATAATGAGGGGGACCTAACCTGAATGCCCCTACTGACTGCAGCTCCAGCAGCATGGCACGGCAAGAGAAGCAATCCCTCAAGCAGGCCAGCACCAAGCCAGTTAGGCCTTTGTAAGTCATAACCAACACTCTAAACTCCACCCGGAGACCAAGAGGCAGTCAGTGCCACTCTCCTGCTGACATAACTAATGCCACTGGTTGGGGATAGTTAATTATGTTGATGGCAGAGAGTGGCTACATGGGAGACCTTACAGTGATGCAGCTGCAGCGGTACAGCTGTGCTGCTGTTAAGTCTCTAGTGTAGACATAGCCTCAGTCTCCAACTGGTTTTAAAGTGTAGCCGCCTGCGGAGTGCACTGCAGTAGTCTAATCCCGAGATGACAAAAGCCTGCATAACAGTAGCAAGGTCTGCATCCAAAAGTCAAGGTCACAGCCTCCTACCCTGTGATGTACCTGGTTTATAAAAACCCCATAAAAACAAAAAACCTGACATTGACTGGGTTACCACTGTCATATGATCAAACAGCAGTTAGGGGTCTACAAATCATCCCTACATAGTAAATTCTAGATAGACGTATTCCCCCAGAAGGGCTGATACTACCTCTTCCACCTCCCCCAGCTGCTTCTCCCAACCCTCTATCACTGCTTTCTTCTCTGGGTTTGACCCTCATCCATGCTCAGCTAGATACCAGCTGAGGTGAGGGGAACTCACTGCTATGAGATATCATTAAGGCCAGGACTCAGCTTAGGAGGATTAAATTAGGTTTGGATATTTATATGCAGAACAGAAAAATCCAGCATTATAATAGTGAGGATTGAACACACAAGTGTTGAAATGGCTCATTCTTCAAACCCTCCTTGACACTCAAGACTTAATTCTTCAGAGTGTATGTTAATCCAACAATTGAGAGTTCAGAGACCTTCTTGGGATAGATTTATTGGAGTCTGTCATGCCCCAATAAGAACATAAGAACATAAGAAAGGCCGTACCGGGTCAGACCAAAGGTCCATCTAGCCCAGTATCTGTCTACCGACAGTGGCCAATGCCAGATGCCCCAGAGGGAGTGAACCTAACAGGCAACGATCAAGTGATCTCTCTCCTGCCATCCATCTCCACCCTCTGATGAACAGAGGCTAGGGACACCATTCTTACCCATCTTGGCTAATAGCCATTTATGGACTTAGCCACCATGAATTTATCCAGTCCCCTTTTAAACATTGTTATAGTCCTAGCCTTCACAACCTCCTCAGGTAAGGAGTTCCACAAGTTGACTGTGCGCTGCATGAAGAAGAACTTCCTTTTATTTGTTTTAAACCTGCTGCCTATTAATTTCATTTGGTGACCCCTAGTTCTTGTATTATGGGAATAAGTAAATAACTTTTCCTTATCCACTTTCTCAACATCACTCATGATTTTATATACCTCTATCATATCCCCCCTTAGTCTTCTCTTTTCCAAGCTGAAGAGTCCTAGCCTCTTTAATCTTTCTTCGTATGGGACCCTCTCTAAACCCCTAATAATTTTAGTTGCCCTTTTCTGAACCTTTTCTAGTGCTAGAATATCTTTTTTGAGGTGAGGAGACCACATCTGTACACAGTATTCGAGATGTGGGCGTACCATGGATTCATATAAGGGCAATAATATATTCTCAGTCTTATTTTCTATCCCCTTTTTAATGATTCCTAACATCCTGTTTGCTTTTTTGACCGCCTCTGCACACTGCGTGGACATCTTCAGAGAACTATCCACGATGACTCCAAGATCTTTTTCCTGACTTGTTATAGCTAAATTAGCCCCCATCATGTTGTATGTATAGCTGGGGTTATTTTTTCCAACATGCATTACTTTACATTTATCCACATTAAATTTCATTTGCCATTTTGTTGCCCAATCTCTTACTTTTGTGAGATCTTTTTGAAGTTCTTCACAATCTGCTTTGGTCTTAACTATCTTGAGTAGTTTAGTATCATCTGCAAAATATTAGACCATTTTCATAACAGTCTCTGGGCCAAGCCAGGAAAGATATCTAGTGGCTTCTGGAGGGGACAGAACGCACTCAACTCTCATTACAGTTTGACCTTAGCTAACTAAGAAATTCTCACCACAAATCTTTAAGTATCTCTGGGCAAATAGATAGAAACAGACCCAATGCATCCCTTACAAAAATTATAAGTGATTCATAGGCTTAAGTTAATCACACAAAACTGAAAACCTCTGCCCCGCCCATTCCCCGAGGCCTCTCCCCTTCTCACTACACCCCCCATCCCTCCATCACTCTCCCCAATCCTCATTCACTTTCACCAGGCTGGGGCTGGGGGTTGGAGTGTAGGAGGGGGGGTGAGGACTCCTTTCACCAGGCTCACTTTCACCAGGCTCCAGCTGGGGTTGCAGGCTCTGGAGTGGGGCCAGGGATGTATGTAACATTATACACATAAATCAGGTCCTTACAAAAAGTCAAGTTGTGTAAAATGTATTTTTGGAAAATTTTATGTGCATTCTGCATGCAAAGTTCAATAATTTAGTTGTAAACCGGGACCAAAAGTCCATTGACAGATGTCTATAGCATCCCCCAAGAAACCAAGGGATTCAGCACATGAATTTAAAACCAGAAGAGGAGGAAACTGTTTATAGTCAACAGGGCTGCACCAACCCAGGATACAAAAATGCAAGATTCACATGAACAGCACAGAGTGACCACCATCACACCAGGACACTATTTTCACGATTCGTCTTAGCATGTCGTCGTCATCATCACACTGGTAAAGCATCTATCTCTCTCCCTGCACTGGATTTTCAGTGGGCTGTTCAGAGGCGAGCTGCCCTTTCTGTCTTTGAAAATCTCTCTTAAATCTGTCGCTGGTCTAGGACTAAAAGCTGCCTATCCTACATCTTTTATCAGAGTGGCTGTGGTGGGGTTAAATCACTCTCCTTGTGGTAAGATGGAAATGTTATTGTATGACTGGTGGTGTGTATATCTTTTTATTTTCAAATATGGTCATGGCTTGAACTTTGTTCTGAGTTTTGGACTTGTGCAACTATTAAATGGATATTACTGCCAAATATATCTAGGCATCTATATCTACTTCCAAACATAAGTATCACATATGTGGTGGTGGTACCAGTGTGAAAAAACTGGATTCTCACAATAAATGTCACTCCTCTTGCACTCTGTGCACTGGGACCACTTCTAATATCAAAACTTTTGAGCAGCTACAGTTGGCATTTAAACAATCAGCTGAAATTTCTTTCTATCCTCTTGCAGTGAGGAATTCCTTCCATCCTGGATTATATTCAAGATTCTATCCTTGACCAATGAGAGGCAAACAACTTAATTAGGTTTAAGAGAGCTTGACAAATGTATTAGTGCAATTGTATGATGGGGTTGCTCGTGATAGCAGGGGGTAGGGCAAAGGGGTTCACTTCTGGTTTATGTTTTATGTTCCTAAAAGCTCATACTTCAGGGTTTTAGCCACACCTGCAGGGGTCAGGAAGGGATCCCCCTCCCTCTGGTTTTGTTTTATTTTCAAATTTCTTTCCCCTGAAGGCATCCGAGATGGCCAGAGCTGGAGATGAGACATCGGACGGGAAGGTCCAGGGCTCTGAGTGGGCACTGAGCATTCTCTCAGGTGCTTGGCTGACTTGTTCTTACTTGCGTGCTCTGGGTTAACTGGTCAAGGTATCTGGGATTGGGAAGGATTTTTCCCCCAGGGCAGATTGGCAATGACTTTAGGGCATGCTATGGGACCTCTGCAGCATGTGGGTCACTTGCTTGGATTATCTGGATATATCTTACTTAAACATTTCTCTGTCATTGCAGGGACTTGGGCACTGGTGCATCTCGATCCCACCTATGCTCTGCCTGTGGCACATTATAGTCTAGTCTCCTGTGGGCTGTAATGCTTTGGTCTCACTTTGGTTGTTGGGTTTACTGTGCAGGTGCTGGGTGGTATTGGTGGCCTGTGATTTACAGGAGGTCAGACTAGATGATCCAGTGAGTAGTTTAAAGACAGATATCTCACTCCCCATCAGGGTTAAAAATGGGACCATGATTTGATTAGAAAGACCTTCCTAAAGATACTAAGCATTTGTATCTACTCTGGGAGACTGAGTTATTTTACCTTAAAATACAGTCCAGCTATGAGCAGAAAAACTATTTTTAACCAATCTGACCTGTAAATATTATAGTAGAGTCACAGGTCATATATTGGACTTTGCCACCTATACAATCTTGCCTAGGATAAATAAAGAAATGATGCCTTGACTCAGGAAAGCACATGCTTAATTTTCAGCATATGCTTACGCTGAACAAGGTGACTTCCTGAATTAGTGCCTGTATTTAGGAAAAGTTATTTCAGATATTTGTAGAGCTTTCTTATACAGCTGAATTCCTCACCACAGAGTCATGGTAAGGGAGCGTGGTTTTACAGATGGAGGGACATGAGGGGGTGTAGTGTGTAACTAATACATTAATCTATTATAAGAGCTGGATATGAGAGACTACTGCCTGATAAGTCAGGGATCGGCAAGCTTTGGCACGCAGCCCACCAGGGAAAGCCCCTGGTGGGCCAGGCCGGTTTGGCCAAACCTGCAGATGCGGCAGGTAAACAAACCGGCCCAGCCTGCCAGGGGCTTTCCCTGACGGGCCACGTGCCAAAAATTGCTGATCCCTGTGATAGGCAATATGTAAAAAGGCTATGGGGGAGCAGTAGCATAGCTAGTGCGGTGCAGGGGAAGCAGCTGGGGTAATGAGATTCAAAGAGCCCAGAGGAACCGCCTCTAGCCTTAGTTTCAAAGTTAACAACAAAACAGGGATAAACCTCCTTCTAGCAAAGCGAACATTCACAAGTTGAGAAAACAAAGATAAACTAGTACGCCTTGCCTGGCTGTTACTTACAAGTTTGAAATATGAGAGACTTGTTCAGAAAGATTTGGAGAACATGCATTGATGTCTGGTCCCTCTTAGTCCCAAGAACAAACACCCCCAAAACAAAGAGTACTGTATCAGGATGTCAAGTATCAGAGGGGTAGCCGTGTTAGTCTGGATCTGTAAAAGCAGCAATGAGTCCTGTGGCACCTTATAGACTAACAGAAGTTTTGGAGCGTGAGCTTTCGTGGGTGAATACGAAGTGGGTATTCACCCACGAAAGCTCATGCTCCAAAACTTCTGTTAGTCTGTAAGGTGCCACAGGACTCTTTGCTGCTGTATCAGGATGCTTACCCCACTCCTGCCCTGAAGGGCTTAAAACAGCCCAGGAGAGGGCTGGGGCTGGGGCAAGAAGCCTGGGTTGATTGGGGAAAGTAGGCTTAGCTGTCGCCATGCCCCAGTCAGGCCCAGCTGGCCCCTATAGGAGGCTGTGAGCCAGAAGCCCAGTCAGTCTCTCTCTGGCTGTAGAGGGAGATGGACCTGGCTGTAGGGAGCTAGAGTCAGGGTACCTGAGTGAAGCAGGGCTGGGGAAAGGCAGAGCAGCTGGGGAGCTCCAGTCTGGAAAGCACAAGGCAAATAGGTACTAGGGGTTGCAGAGGGCAGCCTAGGGGTAGGCAAAGGCAGCAGGTCCAAACCCAACCTTGCCAGTGATGAGTAGGCTGATACTGAGGTGAGGAGGGGATAGTGGGTGGGGGTTCCCTGGGGAGGGGAGATCTTAAGATAAAGGGGCACTGGGTCCTGGGAGGAACATGGGGGGCCAAGAGGCAGCAGGACACCGGCCAGAGGGCACTCTGGAGGCTGGAGAGCTAATTCCCGGAAGAGACCAGCAGGAGGTGCTGCAGGGGTGAGTCCACACCCTTACAAGCACAAACAAAAGCCCCCCCCCCTATTTGAAAGTATCTTGTCTCCTTTGGGTCAGGTGTCAGCCAGGTTACCTGAGCTTCTTAACCCTTTACAGGTAAAAGGATTTTGGTGCCTCTGGCCAGGAGGGATTTTATAGTATTGTACACAGGAGGGCTGTTACCCTTGTTCCCTTTATAGTTATGACAACTTCTGAGGCGCACCTTGATTTCAGTGGCAGTGGAGGACTCTTTGTGCCTGCCTGGGGATGGAGCTTCTAGTGAAGAAGGCACTGCAGTTGATATCAGTGGCACGCTGCAGCCCCAAATGCTCCAAACCCGCCACCCCCGTATCCTGTGCATCTCCTCCCTCCCTTTAGGGACAGATCCTGCTCCCCTCACTGACCAATGGCAGCCAGCACTGGTGGGGGGGGGAGGGTACAGCAGACCTGGCAAAAGAATTGAATCAAGAGTGATATGATCTGCCAGGGTCGGGCTTTCCAGGACAGCGAGCTCTGCGCCACCAGGTGCCAGGCCACAGATGCTGCAAAACAGCCCCACCCCTGTCTTGGTCTGCGGTTGCCGAACTTCCCTGTCGGTCCCCGCGCCCCCCCCAGCTCTTCCCCTCCCACCCCTCCTCCAGCGCCGCGCCTGGGCCCCTGTGCTGTTCTCCCTCACTCACCTGAGAGCAGCGCCCGCAGGCTGGAGCCCCCCAGAGTGCGCATGGCCAGAGCACTGTCCCGGCCAGCAAAGAGACTCGCAGGCGCTAAATCAGACACTCCATCTGCCTGGGGCGGCTCTAGCTTTTTTGCAGCCCCAAGCATGGCAGGCAGGCTGCCTTCGGCAGCTTACCTGCGGGAGGTCCCTGGTCCTGCAGATTCGGTGGCTTGCCTGCAGGAGTTCCCCAGTCCCGAGGCTTCAGCGTACCCGCCACCGAATTATCACCGAAACCGCAGGACCGGGGACCTCTCGCAGGCAAGCCACCAAGGCTGCCTGACTGCCGCCCTGTCAGGGACCAACAGGGCACCCCACGCGGCTTCACACCCCAGGCACACGCTTGGAGCACTAGTGCCGGGAGCCAGTGCTGGCCTGGCAGTTGTTTCTGATCAGAAACTCATCAGGAAGAAGGGAGCAACACAGAACTCTGTCTGTGGGTGTAACTGACTCACACTGATTTGGGGCAACAGATTTTTTGAACAGCACCTGAATCTGGCAGCTTAATTCCAGAATTCATTGGAATTTCACACCATGTTTGAGAAACTTTTTCTAAGGAATTATTCATGACTGTGCTGCAGGGTTTGTTGATACCCGACCCTAGGCGGAAGGCAGGGGCGGCTCCAGGCACCAGCGCTCAAAGCGCGTGCCTGGGGCAGCAAGCGGCGGGGGGGCAGCCTGCTGGTCCCTGTGAGGGCAGCAGTCAGGCAGCCTTCGGGAGCATGCCTGCAGGCGGTCCCCAGTCCCACGGATTCGGCGGCAGGTACCAGCGGACTTCCCGCAGGCATGCAGCCGTAGGCAGCCTGACTGCTGTGCTAGGGGCTAGGGGCGGCAAAAAAGGCTAGAGCCACCCCTGCCTAGGTCATGCTGGAGTTGAAGATTAAAATAACCCAAAGGGATTAGTTTGTGTCATTAAATTTAAGCACAGAAGGGACCAACAAATATCATCTTGTCTGACATCCCCCATCTCACAGAACACCCACAACACCTGCACACCAAACACAACAGCCAAAATTAGATCACAGTATTATGGCAGCTAGAAGATTAAGGTAATATGTCTCCAGGAATTGTGTGTTCATAAAGGCAAGAAATATGTATGGGAGGTGGGCAAAATTAAAATGAAAAAAAAAAAAGGACCTAGATTCTGGGCCTATAGATTGCATTGGAGGCCAATGCTGCTCCATGTAGTTTTAAAGGGGTGAAAGTGAAAGCATTTTATGGCGCAATTTGGGGACCATAGGATGTTGGAAATTCTTGCAGGAAAAGGGTTAATCAAATTGTCCCCGGGGGGAATAATATTGAGATTCCCCTGTGATTGGGAGTTGCCCATTCATCCTTCAGCAGTCACCCAGCACTTCCATTTAAGGCAGTAATTTAGGGGTTTGTGTTCACTGCACAATTAACTTCAGTGTTGCCAGGCACAGTAACCCTTAATTTGAGGTGAGAAGTGCTTACTGGATTAGGATTTAGGAAACCTGGCGTTCAAATCCCTGCTCTGCCACAGACTTCCTGTATGACCTTGGGCAAGTTTCTTAGCATCTCAGTTTCCCATTTGTAAAATTAAGATAATAATAGTACTTCCCTGCCTCCCAGGGAGGATAAATATATCAAAAGATTGTGATGGTGCTTTGAGATCTACAGCTCAGAAGAGCCATATATGAGCTGGGTATTATTATTTGAACTTGAGTTTGTTGGCCATAAGCAGCTACAGCTCAAAGTAGCCCAACTTGTTCAGCTGCTAACACCTCACTGTACAGCTCAAGTGTTATTTCATAGTGTGGCCACGCTCAAGTTAGCCTAGCTCAAATGAGAGACCTTAACTCATGTTCACCTGAGTCTTTACCGAAGAGTTTTTTTTCTTCACCGACACTTGACACAGTGGCTTTGTCTTTGCTTTACTTTGACATAGTGACTTGATGTTGCTATTCTGCTACAAAAACTTAGCGGAGATAAGGCACTATAGTGTTGCCACAAGGAAATTAGGCAAGTTCAGCCAGCAAGGGTGGGTGGGTATATATAGTGCTGAGCCTGCCTACCTGTCTCCCAGTCAAAAGTATAAGTGCCTTGTCTTTGCTTATAGTTTTACAGCAAGATAACAAATGTGCAATAACCATCTCCTTGTATAATAAGCAACAAAACAAACCATAAAACCCACATCTGTCAGTGAAAGTCAAGTAGGGAAAGAATGTGACTGTCTGGGATCAGATATGTTTTCTTGTTTAAAAAAAAAAGTCAAACCCATATATGGAAGGAAAGAGGTGTGGGGGCTCACTTTTTTTTTTTTAACCACAATTTTTCCAGCCTGATGATTGTCAGAATTCTCTGACACTTTAATTTACCGCCTCTCTTCACACTCCTGTGTTCTAACTTAGTTTTCTCCATAGTAACAATTGATTAAGAGCAAAAAAATATTTTAACTATCCCTACAGGGACTCAGGAGCTATGAAGGCATAATCGATATATATACTTAATTTCCCCAGCTTGGCTGGAGCTATCAAAATGATATAGCCCAGCTTCACCCATTTACAGCTTCTTCATGACACAGGCAATAAACACTTCTCACAACAGCACATCCAGGATTCTTCAGCAAAGAAACCAAGTTCACACTGTCATGTGATGATTTCCATTATGATTTCACAGGGCGCAAAAAGTAGAATCCAGTCCAGTGCAAAGCTTCTTTTATTTTAATCCATAAACCAGCTTGGAAGTCCCAGAGTTAGCCAGCTGGATCTCCTGTCAAACCCAAGAGATTCATAAGAAAGACACACACACCTTGCCCCTCATAGCTTTATGCATTGTATAAGTGGGCAGCAGCACCTCAGTCAGTAAAACACATAAGCATGTGCTTAAATCTAAGCGTGCCAGTAATCCCACTGGCGTCCTGGAAGGACTCAAGCACTTAAAGTTAAATGCATGCTGAAGTGCTTTGCTGGAATGGGATCCTGGTTTACTTTACCTGAGGATGATGGGTCTGGGATGCAGCCAGGAAAACATCAAAAACTAGCATAGTGTAACTGGCGTAGATAATGAGCCTCAGATAACTTAAAGAATGAGGAGTACTTGTGGCACCTTAAAGACTAACAAATTTATTTGAGCATAAGCTTTCATGGGCTAAAACCCACTTCATCGGATGCATGCAGTGGAAAATACAGTAGGAAGATATATATACACACACAGAGCGAGAACATGAAAAAATGGGTGTTGCCATATCAACTATAACAAGAGTAATCAATTAAGGTGGGCTATTAGCAGCAGGAGAAAAAAAAAACTTTTGTAGTGATCATCAGGATGGCCCATTTCCAACAGTTGACAAGAAGGTGTGAGTAAGAGGAGGGGAAAAATTAGCATGGGGAAATAGTTTTTATTTTGTGTAATGACCCATCCACTCCCAGTCTTTATTCAAGCCTAATCTAATGGTGTCCAGTTTGCAAATTAATTCCAATTCTGCAGTTTCTCATTGGAGTCTGTTTTTGAAGTTTTTTTGTTGGAATATTGCGACTTTAAAGTCTGTAATTGAGTGACCAGGGAGGTTGAAGTGTTCTCCGACTCGTTTTTTAATGTTATAATTCTTGACATCTGATTTGTGTCCATTTATTCTTTTGTGTAGAGACTGTCCGGTTTCACCAGTGTATATGGCAGAGGGACATTGCTGGCACATGATGGTGTATATCACATTGGTAGATATGCAGTTGAACGAGCCCCTGATGGCATGGCTGATGTGATTAGATCCCATGATGGTGTCCCTTGAATAGATATGTGAACAGAGTTGGCAATGGGCTTTGTTGCAAGGATAGGTTCCTGGGTCAGTGTTTTTGTTGTGTGGTGTGTGGTTGCTGGTGAGTATTTGCTTCAGGTTGGGGGACTGTCTGTAAGTGAGGACTGGCCTGTCTCCCAAGATCTGGGAGAGTGACGGATCATCCTTCAGGATAGGTTGTAGATCCTTGACGATGCGCTGGAGAGGTTTTAGTTGGGGGCTAATGGCATTCTGTTACTTTCTTTGTTGGGCCTGTCCTGGAGTAAGTGACTTCTGGCTCTGTCAATCTGTTTCTTCACTTCAGCAGGTAGGTAGTGTAGTTTTAAGAATGCTTGATAGAGCTCTTGTAGGTGTTTGTCTCTGTCGGAGGGACTGGAGCAATGCGGCTGTAATCCGATGAAGTGAGTTTTAGCCCACAAAAGCTTATACCCAAGTAAATGTGTTAGTCTCTAAGGTGCCACAAGTACTCCTCATTCTTTTTGCTGATACAGACTAACACGGCTACCACTCTGAAACCAGGGCTGGCTCCAGGCACCAGTGAAGGAAGCAGGTGCTTGGGGCGGCCAATGGTAAGGGGCGGCACATCCGGGTATTTGGCAGCAGTTCAGCGGCAGGTCCCTCAGTCCCTCTCTCCTCTCTTCCCGCAACAGATGAAGCAGTGTGACTGAGCTGCCACTGAAGTGCCACTGATCGCGGCTTTATCTTTTTTCTTTTTTTCGCTTCGCCGCTTGGGGCAGCAAAAAAGCTGGAGCTGGCCCTGTCTGAAACCTGTCAGATAACTTAGTGAAACAGGTGTCTTGGGCCTTGTCTTTCCAGGGAAAAAGGTGTATTTTATCACATTTTAGAAACACATGGTAAAACGAGACCTTTTTTCCTAGTGTGGATGTAGCTTTGAGGTAATGGAATAAACAAACGGGTGCTCCAGTCCAGGGGATTGGAGAAGTTGACTCTTTCCTTTCTGTAGGCAACACAGTCCAATGCTCTGTCACTTCCTGGAAATAACAACTCCGCCCTCCTCTCCTCCAGCTGCTGCCAAGCACTGACTTTTACACACACAGATTCCTTATGTTCATGTCAGTTTGATTTATGAGATCAGGTCTGAGACAACAGTTTTTCCTTATCCAGGGAGTACTGGTACAGAACTGCAGGGACGCTTATTGCCAGGATCCTCTTGCAGATGCTGTACAGACAAAACTACACAGGATCTTTTCAGGGGGCAAGACAAAGATGCCACATTTATTATGATAATTTGATTTATGACCAATAACTAATATCTTAATTCTTATACACACACATTATACCTAATACCTACACACACACACACACACACACACACCCATCAGATGTTCTGCAGCTGCTCCATAGTTACCAGTCCTGAAGATAGCTTGATTTTGCAGCTTGGGTTCGTAGCTTGTGGTGGCTAACTGGCCAGGAAAGCCGGGCACAAGGACGAGCTGGGTCTCTGTTGAGCATGCACTGATGTCCTTCCATGTTGGCAGCAGAATGTTACCCTCCAAAGCCTTTCATCTCACCCATCCTTTTTGTAGGCTTTAGTTTGAATCCAGAGTCTATAGGTCTTGCTGTGTCACTCTGCCTCTGGGTTTGGTGACTGATCACCCATCAATTGCAGGAATGACTTTCAGCCTCGGACCTGGCTTTGATCTTCCTTCTATTGTACCTTTTCTTTTTAGGGTGGACTCTTCTTACTTTGTTAGGGCTCTTGTCTGCATCTTCAGTCGGTGGGGTTTGAACTCTATTTCATAAGGACAGGCTGGGGCTGGAGGTTGATTCCATCATTCATACATACCTCATCCACACATCTAAACTAAACTAATAAGAGTACAGCAGGATTTGCAAAAATGAAGGTTGGAGGAAGCTTTTACAAAATGGAGTGAGCGTTTTAAAATGCATCCGAAGAAGTGGGTATTCACCCACGAAAGCTCATGCTGCAAAACGTCTGTTAGTCTATAAGGTGCCACAGGATTCTTTGCTGCTTCTACAGAACCAGACTAACACGGCTACCCCTCTGATACGTTTTAAAATGGGATTTGCATTACAATATGGCAAACAGTGAACAGAAGTTACAATACAGACAAGTGTAGTGGATGGCAAACAGTGAACAGAAGTTATACTGATAAAGTGATCAATTAAAAACAATTTCATTCATCAGTTCTACACAGAGACTGAAAGAGGAGCGGGAATATCAAATGCACCAGAGATACAATAGGGGCTTTTGTCTGTGCTTGGATCAGAAGCTGTGGAAGTGCAAATACAGGACATCCAAGGATGGTTAAAACTGGTTTGCTAAGTGATATTTACAGCACCCTCTTCATCTATTGCTCAGAGCACCTATGAATATCAAAACAGTTCAAATTCATTGTATTTCTACTGAAATCAGTGGGCCAAATCCTGAAATCCTTCCTCATAATCACATCACACCCTAAGGATTTGCAGGCAGAAAGGACATCAGTGCACAACTTTCCCTGCCTCCATGGAGTAAAGAGGGTGTGTGGCAGTGTGTGACACCAGTCTTTGAGACATTTCTCACCCAGACTTTAAGAAGCCTCTGGGTCCAGGGATCTGCACCTAGGGAGGAGATGGAGGAGAGGCTAGAGATGGGACTAGGGAGATGCACACCATCCCTTGCCAGCCATGCAGAGATTGCAAAGGCGAGGGAACACAGACAGAGGCTGTATTACCTTAGTTAAGGGGGATCCCGGGGCAGCTGCAGCCAGAGGAGGCCCTGGTAGTGACACTTCATTAGAGTCCACTTCCATTGCAGGAGCGTGCATGCACAGGGCTGGGTTTAAGCAATCTTGGGCCCCAGGCACAACATGGGGGACTTCTAGCTCTGCCCCCGCATTTGGAGTGGAGATGGTCCCTCCCTTCCCAGAGAGGCAGGGTGGCACCACTGGGCCCCCACTTCCCTCCAGTAATGAGAGGAGCTCCCTCCCCTCAATTGCAGCCAGGGTGTCCCAGTACTCAGCCAACAGCTGAGCTATATCCACTTGGGTGAGTGTCCCACACCCACTTCACTTTTCCTCCTGCCACTCCCAGACAGCCCTGCTGGAGTGTTATTGGAGGAGTCCCTCTACTTTGAGTTGCAGGGGCAGCAGCAGGTCCTAGAGGGTAGAGCATAAAAGCAGGCAGGTTGTTGCTGGGCAGAAGAAAACAGTATAATTCCCTTCTGTTCCATTATGTCTTTTGCAAATTGGGATTGTTCATCCAGATGAAGTCACGGCAGAGTTTTTATTCACTGTACAAGTTCCCATCTGCTAATGGAGAAGGAAAGGAAATCTCTATTAGTATCATCATACTCAATCAATGATCAGTAAGTCAGCAGTTACTCATTTCCTTTGGCTCTGGTGGTTGCTGATCCCTGGCCCAAATTCCAAACAGTCCTGACATTTGACATTGACTATTAGTCACAGATTGTTCCCTGAGGGGGCCACCGCCAGAGGCAATGGGTGCATTATAATACAGAATCAATAAAAGGCAAATCCAGGTAATACATTAGAAGAGGAATAGATAAGACACAAAATACCATAATAATACTGTATATGTCCACACCTTGAATATTGCACGCAGTTCTGTTTGCCCCATCTCAAAAGAGATATATTAGAATTGGAAAAAGTACAGAAGAGGGCAACAAAAATGATTAGGGGTATGGAGTAGCTCCCATATGAGGAGAGATTAAAAAGACAGATTGTTCATCTTAGAAAAGAGACGACTAAGGGGGGATATGATAGAGGTCTATAAAATCATGACTGGTGTGGAGAAAGGGAATAAGGAAGTGTTATTTACTCCTTCTCAAAACACAAGAACCAGGGGTCACCCAATGAAATTAATAGGTAGCAGGTTTAATACAAACATAAGGGAATACAGTGCTTCTTCACACAATGCACAGTCAACCTGAGGCACTCGTTGACATGGGATGTTGTGAAGGCCAAAAGTATAACTGGGTTCAAAAAAGAATTAGATACGTTCATGGAAGATGGGCCCATCAATGACTATTAGCCAAAATGATCAGGGATGCAACCCCATGCTCTGAGTGTCCCTAAACCTCTGACTACCAGAAGCTGAGACTTGATGACAGCCAGGGGATTGATCACTCGATAAACTGCCATGTTCTCTTACTTCCTTCTGAAGCACCAGGCATCAGCCACCATTAGAAGCAGGATACTGGGCTAAACGGACCATGGCTCTGACCCAGTATGGCCGTTCTTATGTTCTTAGATTATAAGGTTATAAGTCTATTGAGGAGATTCCAATGAGGTCACCCCAGAACAGCAAATTTAGAGAGAGTTGCCAGAACTCTAGGGAGGAAATAATAATTCCACAATTTCTACGAGTCACAAGATACTTGTGGATGTCAGTAATTTGACCCCAACCCTGCAATGGAAATGTCACAGCAGTGAGAGAATGGCAGATTTAGTTTATTACAAGTGACTAGCTGATTGCATTCCATCAATGACAAGCTAATTCCAGCCACTGATTAGTTGGAATACTTTTGCCAAGTGTCCCCCCAAATCCTAATCCTTGGTTTTGGTGCTGGCTTTTCATGAACCAGCTGCCATATATTTTTGATACTTATTCATGAACATTCAGCTCACTGAACCCACCCAATATTTAACCGATTGATCAGAAATTTTATTGAAGCCCCATCCTGCATAAAGCAAAAAACTTAAAGGGACATACTTGGGCCTAAAATGTTTTTTACCTACTTCTAAGCAATAACAAAAAATTATATCTGAAAGATTAGTAAAAAAATAAGTTTCTCTTATTTTTGCTTGTTTATTTTAGTTATTTGACATTAGAGAAATATGTTTGTAAAACCACAAAAATTGGCAGGGGGACCTAGGGCAGGAACTTTAAATGCATCTTTTGAAATTCACTAGGTTTCCAGTTGACAGTGACCCTTTAAATAATGTTTGATTTGTAAGGACAGCTGAAGAGAGGGAAAGAAGAGTGGAGTTGTTACCGAAAAATGAACAATGGCAGGAGAAGCATTAGCATTTGTAAAGAGAGTGTCTACTAGAACAGTAATTGGCATGGATTCTTTTCCCCATGTAAAATATGTAACAGCTATACATATAAAGTGTTGTTATAATTTGTCTTAACAGTGAATATTAGTTTGATTTCTCTGACCTCAAGTATAAAAGGATGCTAAGTGCTGAAGGCTGGAATGTCATTGCCATGATAACACTGTCCAGAAGCTGCTTTGAGCTGTTACTGATGCTCAGTGTTACCACTGTCTGGGGATTGGTCCTGCTTTGAGCAGGGTGCTGGACTAGATGGCCTCCTGAGATCCCTTCCAACCCTGATATTCTATGATATTCTATTCTATCTCTGGCATGCCAGGGCTCTTAACACAAGCATAATGCAGCATGCTATTTCAGCAGACCTCCATGTGATTTATAAAGCACAACCACTGGCACAGTTCAATGACAAAGGCACTCAGCCAGGTGTATTGCCCTCAAGGCACAGTACTAGTGCCCTAGCTCCGTGGTTACAGGTACACTAACACCTAAGTGTCCCATAGCAAGGAAAGGCTCAGTCAGCAACAGGAATTTCTGCTGTCTCCTCAGCCATATAGAGGGCTAAGGGGAGGTACCCCGACATTTCTAACTGAGACAAACAACTTGCATACTGCCTCACATATTTTATGACGACATCTACTTGTTACCTTCCCTTGTATTACATTCAAGTTGTCTCGGACAAAACTTCCTCTTACTCTGGTGTTAAGTCAGGATGTCCCTGAGATAATCTTTTGGAGACTGTTCCCACACACCCGCAGTATCTGCTGCTACTTAAGAGTGCCTGGGTTTTACCAACGCTAGCAATACAGTGAACTTGTAAATATCTATTTTAATAGATGACCTGACTTTGGTTCACAGCCTCTGGTTCAGGCCTCAGGTTCTGCCCCAGGCTCAATGCTCCAGGCTCTCCTCCCCTATACTCTGCTCTACTCTAGAAAAAGCAGCAGCAGGCTCTTCTTCGGCTGCAATCAGGTCACTAATTTTGAGCGGAACTCTCCATTGAAATAAATGAAATATTAAACTGATGGTGCAATATGGCCTTGAGGAAAATTTCTTTCAATACATTATGAGTACAGCGTCCTTTCCCCCAGCAGGCAGCTGGGTTAAAGGAAAAGTGAGGTAGTGAATTAGCACAAGTGTCGCATCTGCAAAAGCACCTAAATGACTTATACACATAATTCACTTTTGAAAATGGGACTTAGGACCCTAAGGCTACATCTACACGGGATAAAAGCCCCGCAGCTCAGCCAGAGCTGCCTTGGGCTAGCAGGACTCAGGATGAGGGGCTAAAAATTGCTGTGTGTAGACATTCAAGCTCAGGCTGGAGCCCAAGCTCTTTAGTCCCTCCACCCTTGCTGGGTCCCAGAGCCAGGGCTCCTGCCCAAGCCCGGAACTCTATACAGCAATGAAACAGCAACAGCGGCTCAAACCCCACAAGCCCAAGACGGCTGGTGTGGGCCAGCCGTGGGTGTCTAGTTGCTCTGTAGACATACCCACCCTAAGTGTCTACCCGTGTTCTAAAGGAAGATGTACATTTCCATTCATATATGTTGTCTTTGGAGACAGCTTTACAAATAACCCAGATGACCAAGGTAATTTCTAAGCATGAGCACTACTAACTAAACTGAACATAAAGTGGATCCTCTTGTTTGTGCTAAATGCAGCTTTAGAGCCACTGGCCCCTCTTGGGCGAGGTGCATTGTTCCAGGAACAGCTGAAGGAGGGATTGGGCTGGGATGTTGAGCCAGGTACATGAGCCAGTGCAGGGGAGAGGTTTGTTCCTGCTTCCTACCCACCCCGTTGGAGCACTTTGAATCTCTGGGGATGCCTGCAGGGAGCAGTCCCTCACTCCTATTAGCTGGGGGACTGGAATTAATTTTGCTCCTTGTGCCAGTCGTTCGTTTTGGAGGGAGGAGACTCCTTGCAACTTCCCTTCTACACACCCACAAGAGGGCCAGGCACAATTTTGTTCTTCATGAAGGCTCATTTTCACTGTAAGAACCAAATCCTGATCCAGCTGAAGTCAGCAGCAAAATTCCCCAAGGATTTTGGCTTTAAATCCCATTGGGTACAAATATGTAAAACAATCAGGTAAACTGATATGTGCAGCTGTGATCAGTTTCTAGAAGACAAACCCTCAGTGTTATTTTAGGTCACACTTCCCCCATCTTTTTTAAATAACCCATAGCATAGATCCACCATGAACCAAATACAGTTCTGTGATCAATGGCAAGGGAGTTACAATCCTTTTACTCACCTATTACTAGAATTATGACAGCAGTTATGACAGCAACTCCCAAAATGACTCCATTTGAAACCACAGCTGAAGAATCTGTGTGAAGAAACAACACTTTCAGATCAGCCACTCTTTGAACCTCACTTGTGGAAAATGTCTCAAGAGAGAAATAGCCTTTTTCCTTTAAAACAACTTTGCAAGCTGCCCTTTCAAGTTTGAATATTAAGTGCTGTTCGGTAAGATTAAAAAAAAAAAATTGTTGCAAGTTGTCTCTCTCACACCAGTAAACCTTACTGACCTCAACCCTGTTGTCATCCAGGTCTAGAAAGGCCAGATGTCCAAATTTTTCCATGACTCCTGCAGTTTTGATTAAGTCAGACTGACTTAGTTTCAGTACATGCAGACAGGGCAACAATTGTCCTTCTGTGCTCACTCTACTCCCCCAGTGCTTCCTCATCTGCCATCACTCAGCTCTCACCTATATACACTGGTACTTGCATTCTCCCACCTTTTGTGCCTTTCACTTCTGGTACAATGCACTAGCAGAATGATCACTGAGGAGGGGCTTATGGTAGTTTATTTAGTAAAGATAAATCCAGAGATGAAAGTAAGCTGGTGTGCCGTACCGGGGCAGCCCGGCTTCCCCAGGCGGCAATTTAAAGGCTTTCTCAGGCCGGAGCCCCAGGCCTTTTAAATTGCAGCCAGAACCCCACTGCTGGAACCCTGGGGTAGCGGGGGGCTCCGGGAGCTATTTAAAGGGCCGGGGCTCCCACTGCCTCTACTGCCCTGGGCCTTTTAAATAGCTGCCGGAGACCCGCCGCCACTATCCCAGGGCTCTGGGGGCTATTTAAAGGGTCAGGGCAGTAGAAGCAGGAGAGTCCTGGGCCCTTTAAATAACCCCCAGAGCCCTGGAGTAGCGGCGGGGCTCCCGCTGCCTGTACGGCCCCAGCCCTTTAAATAGCCACCAAAGCCCTACTGCCAGAGCCCTGGGGTAGCAGCGTCAGCTGGGGGCTCTGGCAGTGGTTTTAAGGGCCCAGGGCAGTAGCGGCGGCTGAGCCCTGGGCCCTTTAAACTGCTGCCGGAGCCCCCAGCTACCACCGTTACCCTGGCAGGGGAGGGCACTTACCGCTACAGGGCAGCCCAGGGCTGGCTCTGACCCACCCCATCCCCACCCCTTCCACCCGAGGCCCCACCCCTTCCAGGAGCCAGAGCTGGCCCCAACCCAGCCCCATACCAGTAAGTCCCTATTTCTACTGTCACCCCTGAATAAACACTTATAAAATAAACAGTGATACTACTGCTGTATTCTAGCCAGGCTGTATTCTCTCTCTCTCTCTCTCTCTCTCTCTCTCTAAAACTGGTACATATCTCTATTTGCAAGCCAGAGCCTATTACTGTCACCAGGTAACATGGCACTGCACAGTGCCTATAGGATGGGTGGCAATTTTAAACATCCGATTTACTTCCTTCTATAGCACATAGAAGACACAGTTTTACTGAGATTTTAAATTAAAGAGCCCCCAACTCCAAAGTCTTCCCATAGTTCAGTGGGTTTGGTCTAATTTCTATTTTAAACCATATCAAAATATTTTCACATGAAAATGCATCAGTTAAGTACAGAGGACCAATACTGGTGCCAAGCTATTTGGAGATGATTTATACTCCTAGCTTGGGCTGGGACCATTTATTTAACTCACTTATTTCTGGGCTCTCAGTTGGGTAATTATTTTTTGTTGGCACTTGGGGCCATATTACACCATCCATCTTTAAGCTTAAATCTGATGGCACAAGTGGACCCTTGTTTAGGAGTGCAATCACTCCTACATTTGCTGAAGACACTTAAGAGCATCAGAACTCTGAAATGACCCATTCAAATTCCAAATTGAATAGATGTGCACCTGAGATGAACTCATGGGTGTATTTTTGAAAATGTAGCCCATTATTGAATAAACGCTGATCATTGTGTGTACGTGTGCGCACACACACACACAATTTCATAAACTCTGAAACAGCACAAAGTTAATTCCCATAATTAAAACAACAAAAATTGTAAAATACTGGAAAGAGAAAATTCCCACTTACCATTGATGGTCAATTCCAGGGAGGTTTCATTCTCACTAACTTCATTGGTAACTTTGCATGAGTAACTGCCACTATCAGCCTGTGTTGTGTTCACTATGAGAAGTACACTGTTATTCCGAGAGAGTTGGTAGTGACCATACTTAGGGAGAGGCTTATGGTCCTTTCTCCACTGATAGGAATCCACCCTACCTACTGTCATGTTACAGACCATTTCAATGGTGGAGCCCGCCAAGGAAGAGTTCCTAAAGAGTTTCGGCTTGGATAAGGGCTCTGGAAGAGAGGGAACATTTTGCTACCATTATTCCTAAACACTGAAAAATGCAACAGCATTTCCCAACAATGATTTAAAGATATCACTTAACTATTAATAGACACTATCTTCAGTCTTAAAGGAATACATTTCAATAGCACTGGATGGCACAAAGAGTTATGCAACGTTGATCTTTATTAGCAGTGTATGCTAAGTAAATAAATCCCTACTAAGGCAATATTATGATTGAGATTTAAACAATGTAAATCAAGTCATTTGCAATTATGGCTCCCATAGCATCCTTAATGCTCCTGTTTTGTAATATGGTATATTATATTACAGTTCTGAACACATCAACTTTAATGTCTTCCTAAGCAACTAGAGTCATTTGCTGTAGGAATCAGAACTTTAATTTCGCCCGTGAGAAAATTCTTCCCACCCGCAACCATGAGACTGCCAGAAGATGGCTCTTGAGACTCTGAAAAGATAAATGAACAGGTGAAGAATATAAGTGAAAAGCCTTGTTCTCTCTTTTTATGTATTTAGGCCCCAGTTCGGGAAGTCAATGGGACTTAAGTGATTCCAGCTATAAAACTAATTAAACAAACATAAAAACATCCATTTTAGCAATTTAAGACTATAAAATGGGAAGAAAGTAAGGAACTAACATTTTAAAATAAATATTTTTTTTTTATTTATGAGGGTACAAATGATTACTACACACAAAGATATATTCATGGAGATAAAGTATTTTTCTCAAGTATTTGCTAAATCTGGCTACTGTCAAATGTTTTATGCAGTTCTTTGGCTTGTCAATTTAAATTTGATCCACATTTTACGTTTTGTTTAAACAAGTATAAAACCTAAAACTAGAATAATTGTTTTTAAAATTCCAGTGAAACAATTTCAAACAAGTAACTTTCCCATGTGTTATGTTCACAGCATACAAGTAAAGGAGTTAGATAAAAACAAATATTCTTGCTGGAAGGTTGTCACTTAAAACTAAAGTTATTTCTTAGAATTCAGATTGCTAACACACCAGACCCAACGACAGACACACAAAGCAGGCTACTCCCTTAAAAAACAGAAGCACAATTCCACGGCCGCCCAGAGAATTCAGGGGGCCTGGGGCAAAGAAATTTTGGGGGCCCCTTATATAAAAAAATTGCAGTACTATATTCTCCTGGGGGCCCTGAGCCCAGGGCAAATTGCCCCACTTGCTCCCCCCCACAGGCGGCCCTGGGAAAAATAAACCTTCCGCATCTCAGCACAAACCCAGTTTTGAGAAAACTTCTTTACAAGGTATCACTGGTTCTCAGCATCAGCTAGTGCTAAAAGGCACTAAAGCTCATTAAAAGGGTTGGACAAATATTTTCAATCAAAACTTTTTCTGGATCGAAAACTAGGGTTTTTTTTTAAAAGCAAAAAAAAATCATGGACAATGTCTGCTTTCCTTCAAAATTTGTTATGGTTTTTTTAATTGAAAAGCTGAAATTAGTCTGCCAAAACCTGAAAGTGGTTTGAGGTTTCAGAAGTGTGTGGCCAAATATTTGCCTCTTGTTGTGTTTGATTGCTTAAAGAAACAATAAAAAAATTCTGCTTAAAAAAAAATCCAAAACTTTTGAACTACCTCAGCTTGTAACCAAACGCCTGAGCCCATCCAGTCAGAGATTTTTCCAGGTTTCTGATACTCTGCTGGCTTCCTTGACTCATATCAGTCTCCATAACTTTGACAAACAGAGGCTAGGGACACCATTCCTTACCCATCCTGGCTAATAGCCATTAATGGACTTAATCTCCATGCATTTATCTGTTTCCTAGAGACTGGCTCCATGGGGTCCCTCACAAACTGGAGACGGTTACTGTGGGTTTGTCTTTAGTATAGCTTATGTACATAGTCCACGAACTGAGAATTTGAGCTTGTTCCAGAATCTGGGATGAGCCTATGTTGTCAAAACTGAAATGCTCAAAATAGCACATGCATGTGAATGGACACAGGGTGCTAAAATTAAATTAATCCAGGGGTTCTCAAACTGGAGCTCAGGACCCCTCAGGGGGTCACGAGGTTATTACTGGGGGTTGTGAGCTGTCAGCCTCCACCTCAAACCCCGCTTTGCCTCCAACATTTATAATAGTGTTAAATATATAAAAAAGTGTTTTCAATGTATAAGGGGGGTGGGGGGAGGTCGCACTCAGAGGTTTGCTATGTGAAAGGGGTCACCAGGACAAAAGTTTGAGAACCACTGAATTAACCCTTCTGAAGCCTCAGGGAATACAGGGGAGGAGGGGGTCTCCCTTGGTAGGGTTGGGAAGGATATTGCTCTTCTCATGTGATTCCTCCCCCCAGTAGCTAATTTTAAATGAAGCTACTCTCCCATGACATGAATCTCCCTATAGCACTGGAATTAAATACAGACTATAATTTGGCATTTGAGAAGTGAAAGGGATGGTAGCCCTAACGGAAAAGCTAACAGCTTGGCTCTTCTGCAAGCCTCAAACTGCTGAATGAGCTTTAGGGTAGGGAAGGCTGTGCCTCCCAAACAGCCTGGCTCTGCCCCCTATCCGACCCCCATCCACTTCCTGCCCCCCAACTGCCCACCCCCGAATCCCTGACCCATCCTGCTCCTTGTCCCCTCACCATCACCCAGAGAGCCCACCACCCCAACCACCACCCCGGGACCCCACCCTTCTCCCTGTCCCCTATCCGCCCCCCTCGCTGAGTCCTGACAGACCCCCCCAGAACGCCCATGATCCAATCCCCCTGTTCCCTGACCACCCCCCCACCTCTGCCCCCTCCCTGTCCCTGGGACTCCCTGCCCCTTAGCCAACCCCCCCCCCGGCCCCAGTCTCTTACCCCCAGCTCCCTCCTCACCCGGAGCCTCAGCGCATCGCTGAACAGCTGCAGCGAGTCTCCGGCACGGCCTGAGCTCCGTCCTGCTCCGAGCCGCGTGGTAAGGGGGCGGGGCTGTGAGCTCCACGCCAAGCGGAGGGAGCTGAGCTCAGCCTGGAGCTCGCAGCCCCGCCCCCTCACCACGCGGCATGGAGCGGGGAGGGGCTCATGGGCCCCGCCGGAGCCAGGCTGCAGAGGTGTCCAGGGACACTGTTTGATGCGCTGAGGCTCCGGGAGATGGGTGGAGGCGGGGATAAGGGGCTGGGGCGGGAGCCTCAGCTGTTCTCTTGGGGGCCCCTGCGGAGCCCGGGGCAAATTGCCCCACTTGCCCCCCCCGGACGGCCCTGCACAATTCACCCTCCCTCTTTCTAAATTATCTGTCCCGCTGACTGACTCTGATCAGATTCTTCCCTACAGAGCCCTCATCTACAAGTAGAGCCAGAAAAACCCCAGAGAATTTAAAGGGATAGATCACAATTTTGACATGGATTTCAATACACCAGACTCTGCAGTATATGAAACCCAAAAACTTGCAGCACTAGAAAATGAAAAAGCCAAACTGGCTTAGTAGATGTTCAGTATCCTAGTTGAGATGACTGCAAAAAGAAATGGAGAATAAATACAGTTGGGACAAATTTTAAAAATGAAAGAATTTTTAATAAAGTGTTATCAGGAGGGGTGAGGGATAGCTCAGTGGTTTGAGCATTGGCCTGCTAAACCCAGGGTTGTGAGCTCAATCCTTGAGGGGGCCACTTAGGGATCTGGGGTAAAAATCAGTACTTGGTCCTGCTAGTGAAGGCAGCGGGCTGGACTTGATGATCCTTCAGGGACCCTTCCAGTTCTAGGAGATAGGATATCTCCGTTTATTTTATTTTTTTTAAACCATTTTTGACACAGGAATGAATGAAACAATGTTTATTTCTTCTTTGTTGTTTTGGCTGTTTTAGATTATGTGTGTAACAGTCCAGGAATCCTGCCATTGGTGGTGCCACTGATAATGTATGAACACACTTATTAGTATAAATAGGCTTCCAGGAATAAATTATGTGTCCGAGTTTAAGGCCAGTCAGGACCACCAGTTCATCTAGTCTGTCTTCCTGTCTATTGCAGGCCACCAGCACCACCTATTATCCACACACTAAACCCGACAACCAAATGAGACCAAAGTATTCCAGCCCACAGGCAGGCAAAAAAAACAGGGACAGAAGCCCACTAGTCCCCCACAATGGCAGAAAAATGATGAAATGAGCTATACCCAGATAATCCTGGCAAAATGGAAAGTGATCCACATACTGCAGAGGAAGGTGAAACACCCTCCCCTGTCTCCCTCCAGAATCAGTCAATCTGCCCTGGAGGGAAATTCCTTCTTTACCCCACATTTGGCTACCAGTCAGAGCCCAGGGGGAGGGATAGCTCAGTGGTTTGAGCATAGGCCTGCTAAACCCAGGGTTGTGAATTCAATCCTTGAGGAAGCCACTTAGGGATGTGCAGCAAAAATTGGTCCTGCTAGTGAAGGCAGGGGGCTGGACTCGATGACCTTTCAAGGTCCCTTCCAGCTCTAGATATACCAATCTCCAATTGAGCAAGAACCAGCCAGCCAAGCACCTGAGACAGAGAGAATGTTCAGTGCCACCTCAAAACACTGGCTCACCCTGTCCAATGTCCTATCTCCAGCTATGGCCATTTTTGATGATTCAGAGGAAGGAGACCACCCTGCCCCAATACAGTCAGCACTCAAATATAAATCAAAAGAGGAAGCTTAGATATAAAGAACTAAGGCCCATATGATGCAAATTCTTATTCAAGTGCTTCCTTTACCCCATAGGGAGTCCCATTATCATTGGCTATTTCAATCTAGGCAGAATTACCTACCTGAAAATTGCCTTTGTATTTTGAGGAGAGAAGCTGTGCGTATTGTTTTATTGCTCAAGTGCCAGTAAAATCTGTTACTACAGTTTGGTAAGTCACTCCTCAAAATAATCAAGACAATGGTAAATATGGGCAAACCTGAGATCTAGAAGCAAGATTTAGTGAGTCAAAATTTCATATAAGAGCAATTGGGGTGACACTAAAAAAAAACCCAAAAATAAAAAACAAAAAAACAGAACCTGTCCTGTTCCGAAGCTAAATGTAACCAGTGTTTGATACATCTGGACAAGTCATCAAAATTAAACAACAAAACTACCATAGAAATTAGTTCCCCTCTATGTCACACATGCAACAATTCCCCCTGCCCCACTCCTAGGAATACTGTGCTGAAGTCCTTTTCAGGGAGGTAAAGATTGGAGAAATAGACCAGGCCTGATATATAATGCGGCTCCTTCTCACCACCTGAAGTGATATAGATGGTGTAAGAATGCAATGTGTACAATATATGCCTATTGCCTCTATGCAGAATGTCAGTTATGCAATCCTAGATAGGGAAAAGCTCACTTGACATTAGCACAAAAGTGGAAGAAAGGTTAATGAACATGGCACTTACCTATAACATCCAGCTGGATCCATTTGCCACTTTTCTCCTCCTCTTGTCTCCTTAATCTGTACAGGCCTCGATCTGCCAGTTGCAATTTCAGTCCCAGGGTCCAGTTGGACATGCTAAATACAACACGATCCTTATACTCTGGTAAGATGTCCGGTTCCCGTGATGCCACATAATAAAGTACGACAGTCAGTTCAGTGTCATTTTCATTTTGTTTATACTCCCACCGTACGAACCCAGTGGTGTCAATGTGATCTGGTCCAGGGAGCACCACAGTGCAGCCCACGGCACCAACCACCCTGCCTCCTGTTGGTGCAAGACCAGTGGATTGACATGCAGAAACAATCCCCACTGCAAGAACAAAACAGCAACATTTAAGGTTAGACTCAGTTACTATGGTGAAGTAGAAGCCACCCCACAATTAAAGTTGTAACCTGCCTTCCATTATAATCCAGATTTTGCCCCCACCCACCTCACAAGATAATTTTTGGATCGTATTTTGCATGTAATCATTATGCTAGTTAGTTGTTAAGCACAGTCAACGTGTGTGGTGCAGTAAAAGAAAATTAATCATCATCCAGAGTCTTTGGCAGAGGTGGATTTACAGTAAAACACAGGGTGCCCTGGAATAGGGCCCTCAGGGCCAGGCCGCTGCAGGGGCAGAAGCACGGTCCTGCCAGCACCTGGAGCTCCGGTCCTGCTGCAGGCTCCACACCCACCACCAGCCATCCTTCCCCCTCCCCCTCCTCTTCCCCTGAGTGTGCCGCATTCCCGCCCCTTCCCCTCACTCCTAGCACTTCCCCCACCACCAAACAGCTGTTTGCCAGTGCTCTGGTCACTCTGGGAGAGAGGGGGAGGAGTGGGGCTACAGCACGCTCCAGGGAGGAGGCAGGGAAGAGACAGGGGTGGGGGCTTGTGGAAGGGGTGGGGGGAATTGGGGCAGGGTGGAGCAAAGGTGGGGCCCCCGCACTCCCCCTACACAATCCCCCCCAACCCCCTGCCATCAGCTGCTCAGGGTAGGGGGCTGGGGTGGGGCAGGGAGCACCCCCATGACCCCAGCCCACACCCCCAGCCCTCTGCCCTGACTCCTGCACCCTCCTCACACACTCCCAGCCCTGATTCCTGCACCCTCCCATGCCCCCAGCCCACCCTGACTCCTGCACCCCCATATCCTCATCTGCACCCCTCGCACCAAAAGGGAGCTGCCCCAGGTAAGCGCTCCACACCCCAACCCCCTGCCCCACCCGAGCCCCCTCCTGCATCCTAACTCCCTCCCAGACCCAGTACCCCCAGCCGTGACTCCTGTACCCCCCTCAACCCTGACTCCTGCACCCTCTCACACACTCCCAGCCCTGACTCCTGCACCCTCTCATCTCCCAGGCTCCTGCCCTCCCTGACTCCAGCCCCTCACACCTCCTGCCACTCATGCCCCCAGCCCTCCCTGACTCCTGCACCCCCTCACACATCCTCAGCCACCTGCCCTCCCTGACTCCTGCAGCCCCCTCACAAAGGTATGCGGGAACTTCTAATGCTGAATCGTGATGATATATTTAGCAAAGAGCTATGCTCTGTCAATCACCACCCTCTCCGATTGCTGGAGGCTAGATTGCATATTCAGACAGGCCTGTAGTGGAGCGGCAGACGGAGCTCTTGGCGTGGGGCTCACCCATCGCGGCAGAGAACTGCTTTAAACACAGACAAACGCAGATCACTCTTGAACTAGTCCAATAGTTGATTTTCCAAACTTAGTACTAAGGAAAGGAGAAAAGACCTGCCGCCGTGCGGGGCTTTTAGAGGCAGCCCAGGCTCCTCTCTCCCGGGCCGCCTGAACCCCGCGCACCGGCCTGAGCTCCCCACCCGGGACCGCCCCGGCCGCGCAGGGCTGGGCTCGGGCACTGGCCGCCGCATCCGCAGGTGACCGAGTCACTGAACGGAGCCCTCCGGCTTCCCCAACTTTGCAGCCCCGCCAGCGGCCCCCTCACCTGACAGCAGCGCCAGCGGCAGCCAGCCCGCAGGGCGCATTGCGGCGGGGCACCGCTCCGAGCTCTGCTGCAGTCCGGAGCTGCGTGCCCCAGCCTGGCTCTGCTCCTCTCCCTGCAGACCGGAATGAGCGTCAGCCCAGAGTCATCCTCCCCTGCGCCAGCGCCAGCCCTGTCGGTACCTGCTTTGGGGAACTGGGAGTTTTAAACTCTGCCTGGAAAACACATGGCTGGGCTCTGCCCCAGGCGCCTGCAGGATTATTGAAAGGTATTTTGCAGAATGGGCAGCTTCTACAATTTTCTTTTTAATGGCACTTGCTAGGATTTAAACAGTTCATTCTGCATGTTTTTTCCAAAGGAATGAACCTGTGTTTCATGATCAGTTATTTTAGGTAGCTGCTCCTTCATGACGGGATCGAACAAAGCCAGGTATTCAACGAATTTTTTAAAAAGTTTCCATTACCTGGTGTGTATAATTTTTCATTTCTGCCATGGCGGCAGAACGCTAAATTTTGCCCAGCGAGAACTCTCACTAAAGCAATCAGATGCTCTAATATTGTTGCTAATATTCTTCTTTTTCCTTGATCACACTTAAATTTTCTTCATCAGTAGTTTTTCCCTTTTTTTATTGTGATTCAAGTTCTTTCCCATTCTGAAAACATTCCAAATGTCCTGTACTGCTTTCACATGAAGAGAATTGAAGAGATGTTTTTCCAGTCCTTTGAACCATTTTCAGTAAGTGATGTATCAATTGCTTGATTTCTAAACAACTTGCAGCAAAAGCAAAACACAGAGTCCTTTGACACTTAATATTGTAACCAATTTTGATGAATTTCTTTCCCATTAATGAGTTTCCTCTTGTAATGCTGAGCAGAGAATTTCCTTTTATTTCCATCCTTAGGGAAGGGAAATTAATGAACTTGTTCAGGTCCATGTTCCACAAGAATTTGCCGCACATTTAATCACATCTGGATCATGAAGCTGGGTCCCCATACTGTAACTTGTTTGAAACTTCCTCATCCTTTCTTCCTTCTACTTCATTTACTTCAATTTCTGCATGTCTCTCTGAAGGTGAATACATTTTCTCCACTTCCATATCAGTCTGATGCTGTGAGCTGCCTTCATCTAGAAGTAGGTTTCTATCATCTTGAGTTTCCAAACTGCTTTTTTGTGGATGTGAGCTACCCTCATCTCGAAGTAATATACCTTCATCTTGATGTTCCAAACTGCTTCCATGTAGATGTGAGCTAACCTCCTCTCCAAGTAAAATTCCTTCATCTGGATGCTATGAACTGCTTCCATCTTTATTTGGATTAAAGAGAAGATATTTCTCTGCTTTGTTCTTTTCCTTCTCAGCCTTTCATTTACAATACTCAACTCCTGAGGGTTTTCTTTTTCCTCTTTCTGCCATGGGGCATTTGAATATTGTTATGTACTAACTGTGCTCCCGACTGCAAGCATTATAGCGTCAAGGATGGCTGACACACCCACCACATGGTTGATGATTTAAACCACATTGCAGCCATCCCAACACGTCTTTTCACTGCTTAAAGGTTCAATGATCAGTAACATACACTCACTTACCTATTAAAACAGTTAGTTACAGTGTTTACATTGAAACAAAATGACCTTTTTTGACGTTATACCAGTTGTTTGGAAAGTAATCCCCTTCCTCACAGTTACCCTCTTGGAGTGTGATGTCATCACTTTTGTAGTCTATCTATTAAGCATCAACACTGTTACTTTTCTTTTGTGGACCTTATTTATTACATGTGAACCAGTTATAACAAAGAAAAGTTCATAATTATACAGCCCAATAATAATGCTAGGGTTTAATAGCACATAAAGATATAAATCCAAAATGTGAGTAATGCTGAAAAACGTTATTCGTTGGCACCAAGAAACTCAATTTTCTACAGTATTCACTTGATTCTTCACCATCTACCTGCGACATGTATTAAAATGACCGTTTGACATGTATCAACTCGTGATATCTCCATTCTACATGAATATCTGGTTATGGGAGCTTGATGTATATTCAAGTTAGGTGTCACTAGCATTGCCGCTCTTGTCACTGATGGATGTGTTTCATTGTGGCTGAGTTATTTCTTATCAAAATCTTGACCCTATGTCCCAAATTGGAGGAAAAAAATCGCTAAAATATTATTTATTTTTGCAGTAAATAAAAGAGTCGACATATCAGAAATGTAGAGAAATGAATTATAATTCATATTCCCTCCATACACACACGGGAATTGAAATGATGACATCTTTGTTATTTTCTTTGTATTTGTTTTATCTTTTTCATTTGATTTTTTCCCCTTGAATTTGGTGCCCCATTTAACTTGGCACTCTAGGCAACAGCCTAGTTTGCCTATATGGATAGGCCACCCCTGCACACAGATGGCATAATCTGTGCATTTCATTACACCAAACTCCTGGGATTGGAACCGCCACATTCCTTCTCAAATACAAGGCTGTGGGTCAATGGTGGATTTAGAATTAGTGGGGCCGTGTGCTCAGCTTCATTTTTGGGCCCCTCCTTGGGAGCCAGCCAAGAAAAAGAACATTCTCTCTTATCTGCCCCCACCCCCATTTTTCATTCTTTTTTTCTTCATCCTCCTCCTATAAGTAATAGGAAGTAAATGAAAATAAAGTGAGGTACCTTGATTCTATTTGTAGTCTAACTTATTTTTCCCACAGACCATTTGAAAATTGCGGAGGGTCTCAACAGACCACTTACTGATTGTTCCAAATATTGATTGTACTGTTAGCTAACTATTGTAAAGTGCTTTGTATAAGAGCGCTTTATTTAAAAAAAATGGGAGTGCGGAGTCTTGCCATGATTTAGGGTGTGGGAGGGGGCTCAGGGCTGGGGGTGCAAGGTCTGGGAGGAAGTTAGGATGCAGGAGGGGGCTCAGAGCTGGGGCAGGGGGTTGGGGTGTGGAGCGCTTAGCTGGGGCAGCTCCCTTTTGGTGTGAAGGGTGCAGGAGTCAGGGTGGTCAGGGGGCTGGAGGTGTGGGGGGGTTCAGGAGTCAGAGCTGGGAGTGTGTGAGGGGGTACAGGAGTCAGGGAGGGTAGGTGGCTGGGGGTGTGTGAGGGGGTGCAGGAGTCAGGGCTGGGAGTGTGTAAGAGTGGTGCAGGAGTCAAGGAGGGGAGGGGCCTAGGGAGGTGTGAAGGGGTACAGGAGTCACAGCTGGGGGTGCAAGGTCTGTGAGGAAGTTAAGGTTCAGGAACAGATTGGGGTGCAGGGTCTGGCCACGAGTTAGGATGCAGGAGGGGGCTCAGGGTTGGGCCAGGGGGTTGGGGTGTGGAGCACTTACCTGAGGCAGCTCCCATTTGGTGTGAGGGGTACAGGTTGGGATGTGGGGTGTGTGTGTGCAGGGAGCTCCCATTTGGTGCTCAGGGTGGGGCTGGGGATGTGTGGTGGGTGCAGGTGTGTGTGAGGGGGTGCAGGAGTCAGGGCTGGGTATGTGTGAGGGGGTGCAGGAGTCAGCACAGGGGGCTGGGGTCATGGACTGGGGTTGTGGGGGTGCTCCCAGCTCCCTGCCTTGAGCAGCTCACAGCAGAGGGCTGGGGGTATGTGTATGAGGAGTGTGGGGAGCCTTTGCTCCACCCTTCCCCAATTCCACCCCCTTCCCCAAGGCCTCACCCCCATCTCTTCTCACCAAATCGTATTTTAAATCAATTTATTGTAACGGTGTAAATGCCTGTGTGGACACACACAACCTGAGAACCAGCTCAGATTTAGTTTAAGTGCTTAACTTTAAACATACGAATTATCCCAGTTAAATAGAAGGGAGTACTTGTGTGCCTAAAGTCAGCATACAAGTAAGTCTCTCTCAGAGACTTAACAACGATCATTTACTACTTTTCTCTGGAGGCCGTGGCCAGTGTCAAATACAGTGTCTCTAAGCACAAGCAAGTTACATAGGAAAACCACAACAAAATATGCCAAATGACAAAGAAATTTATAAAAGTCGGAAGCCAGCCTTGCAGATTAGAAGTGTTTGCTGTACGTGAGGCCCTAAGAATTGTATTAATTCCTAAAAAGGAACAAGGAAAGTCTCCAACGGGGGCAGAGGTTAATCTTATTCTCTCATAAGAGAAAGTCCGTTATTAAATAGATCTAGTGTATACCCGGGCCCGGCAATAGGGTTATCGGAGAGGAAGGATGGCCCAGGGGCTGGGCACTGAGCTGGGTTCTAGTCCCCTCTCTGCCACAGACTTTGCATGACCTGCAGCAGGTCACTTATCCTCTCTGTCTCCGTTCCCTATCTGCGAAAAGGGCCCAGACTTGAGGTGGCTGGTAGTGTAGGTATTAAAGGCAGGGAACTGACAGAAATCCACTAGGTGCTGGAAACCGGAGCAGAGGAACAGGGTTCTGTATGCTGTGGTTGGGCTTGTTTTGCCATGGCACAAATTTTTAAACATTAAACAGAAATCTGTCTGCTTCCTCTATCCGCACAAAGAAACTAAACATGCGGCAAAAGCTTTCACAACTGGCGTTTGTCAAATGTTTCCTAGGTCCAATCCTTCCCTGGAAAGACACCATTCAGCCAGATCTGGTAAACTAATTGAGGAAACCAGATGTGAGCAGCAAATTCCAATGGTAACAGACTCATCAGAACAGCAGCCCTTCTTAACATTAGCTACTGAACTGATCTATTATGGTAGTGTTATGTGATGATCAAGAATAACCCAGGTCTAACAGTGTCAGATTTGGGGACCTTATGGAAACATAAGACTATGCAGTACAGTACAGACATTTGTCAATCCATACGATGAATCACTATACATTTATATTTCATAAAAAAAACCTTTGTATTAGAGATACAGTAATGCAGCCTCATCCCCCAACACACACAGGGAGAATAATATAAACCTACAGTTCAACAATTGCATTCAGTTTTGAAAATAATCTCTTATCGACATACAAATTAAATAGATCAATTAATTCTGTTTCAAAGACACAATTTAACATTGAAAATCGGTATACACGTCTATTGGTCAGACTCAAAACAGGGCCAGATTTACAAGGGGAGATTTAGAAATTGTAGTAATCCAAGTCATTTATTATTTACATTATTTACAAAAATCACAACATGTGACAAAAATATATTTTATGTCATTGTCCTCAAATATTCTTTTTTTAAATGGGTCATTAACAAAATACCTCCAAGAGATTATTAATCTGCCAGATTTTGGAGATGATTAGGAAATCATACCTACATTTTATTAGAAGTTAGTCAATTACATCCACAGCCAGGGTTTTAATCTTTAGACCTACATTGCTGTACTTTCCCCCGCCCCCCCTCTGTGTTTGTGTAAATTATACAAAACAGGGGGGAGAGCCAGGGTGATTCTATAACTGCTTCTGGTTGTTCAGGATTTCTAGCAGGAGTGGCGTTCATATTTAACCCACAACAGCTACTCCCTTGGAGGAGAAATAAAGGTGCATTTCCCAGTGTGAATTCCTTGCTCGAAATTGACACATTTGTCAGCTGGGCAAAATTTTGGAGCCCAGGATTAAAACAACCAAAAGGGACTAGTTTGTGCCTCCATGGAAAGATTCTCTCAAGTCACGCTATATTCAGAGAGGCAACGTAGCAGCAGGAATTTCTTGAGGGTAAAAAGACAAAGGGGGACGCTGATTCTGCTTTTTGCGGGTTTCAGTGGGAGTAGGTTCGGACACGAGCTGCTTCACATGAGTCCAACAGGATTAATAAACAACTTTCATGCGGGTCAACTGAGGGAGCAGAGTTTGAATAGCTGGACAGTATTTGTTGTAGAATTTTTTTAATCCCTGTCATTTTGGGATGCCACTGTTCCTCGTACTAGGACCCCAGTCCCTCAGCACTCACCTACTAAGTCACTGCCTAAATAGCTGACATTAATGGAACTGCTGTGTGTTCCATACCGAACGCTCTCTTCACACCCGGGCTGTGTGTAGACCCTCTGTAGTGGTTAGCACAGGGATGGGCAAACTATGGCCCGCGGGCCGGATCCGGCCCTTCAGGGCTTTGGATCCGTCCCTTCAGGGCTTTGGATCCGGCCCGCGGGATTACCCCTGGTGGTGCTGCAGGCCTGGCGCTGCTCTCAGAAGCAGCCCCCGGGCCGGGAGGCAAAGGGCTCCATGTACGCACGCAGAGCCCTCTGCCCCCCCCCACCCAGGGGCCGCAGCACTTCCTGGAGTGGCGTGGGGACAGGGCAGGCATGCAGGGAGCCTGCCCTGGCCCTGGTGTGCGCCACTGCCACCCCGGAGCCACTTTAGGTAAGCGGCACCGGGCTGGAGCTCAAACCCCTCCTGCCCCCCGCCCCCCAACTTCCTGCCCTAAGCCCTCTGCCTGTACCTCGCACCCCTCCTGCACCCAACTCCCTGCCCTGAGCCCCTTTCTGCACTCCTGTGCATTCCAACCACCTGCCCTGAGCTCCCTGCTGCACCCTGCACCCTGTGCACCCCAACTCCCTGCCCTGAGCCCCATCCTGCACTCCGTACCCCTCCTGTACCCCAACCCCCTTCCCTGAGCCCCCTCTTACACTCTGCACCCCTTCTCTGCCCCAATCCCTTGTCCTGAGCCCCTTCCTCCACATCCCACACTCCACCCGCCCTGCCCCGACCCTGCATACAATTTCCTCACCCAGATGTGGCCCTCGCCCCAAAAAGTTTGCCCACCCCTGGGTTAGCACCTTGAAAGTGTCAAATGATAACAGACAAAGAGAAGTGACTGATCCAACTGAATTCAGCTCCCTCGAGTCAATGGAAATAATCCGATTGACTTTCCTGGCAGCTGGGAAAAGAAGCATTGAAATTCCTGCCCAGGAAAGTAGGGAGAGAACCCTGTATGGCAGGGGTCGGCAACCTTTCAGAAATGGTGTGCCGAGTCTTCATTTATTCACTCTGATTTAAGGTTTCGCATGCCAGTAATACATTTTAACGTTTTTAGGTCTCTTTCTATAATATATAACTAAATGATTGTTATATGTAAGGTAAATAAGGTTTTAAAATGTTTAAGAAGCTTCATTTAAAATTAAATTAAAATGCAGAGCCCCCCAGACCTGTGGCCAGGACCCAGGCAGTGTGAATGCCACTAAAAATCAGCTCACGTGCTGCCTTTGGGTCACATGCCATAGGTTGCCTACTCTTGCTGTACGGTTACATTGCGTTAACTACTTCACACACAGACCTTCTTTCCCAGCGCCAGTGCACCTGTCACAAGCCCAAAGATTAGTGTCCTGGCGGTTCTTTTGCTCTGAAAATCATAGCAATTGAGCAGATTAACAGAAACAGCGAAGTTAGATTTATTTGCTCAACATAGTCAAATGCAGCCGCGTGTTGTATGGTTAGCTGTTTATTTCTGATCACTTTGCTGCTGGGACTCTCTACCAACATAGTTACGGCCCCATACATTCGTAACTACAAGCAAACAACTGCCCTAGTGTATTGTGTAATTGTCTGAGCAAGCGGACAGAGAACCTTTCCATGCACACTGTGCAGTATGCACTACTAACGCTCCTAATTGCCTTGAATGAGTTCATACAAATTTCACCAGACATGCAAATTAAACAAACACAGACTCAGCAGGGCTAAGCCATCTCCCACTCGTTACAACCAACCAGAAGGATTGCACTTAGATTTTAAAACCTGAGAGCACCCCTCCCTCCTCCGCAGTCTGGAGAGCAGTTTCTGGTCAGGATATCTGCTGTGGGAATCACATAGGATTCAATCTCTACATAAAAATAGCCATACCGCATCAGACCAAAGGTCCATCTAGCCCAGTGTCCTGTCTTCTGCCAGGTACTCCAAAGGGAATGAACAGAACAGGTAACCATCAAGTGATCCATCCCCTGTGGCCCATTCCCAGCTTCTGGCAAACAGAGATTAGGGACACCATCCCTGCCCATCCTGGCTCATAGCCATTGATGGACCTACCCTCCATGAACTTATCTAGTTCTTCTTTGAATCCTGTTATAGTCTTGGCCTTCACAACCTGCTCTGGCAATGAGTTCCACTGGTTGACTGTGCGTTGTGTGTAGAAATACTTTCATTTGTTTTAAACCTGCTGCCTATTAATTTCATTTGGTGACCCCCATAGCACTTATTTACTTTCTCCACATCAGTCATGATTTTATAGATCTTTGTCATATCCCTCCCCCCTTAGTCATCTCTTTTCCAAGATGAAAAGTCCCAGTCTTAATCTCTCCTCACATGGTAGCTGTTCCATACTTGTAATCATTTTTGTTTCCCTTTTCTGAACCTTTTCCAAATCCAATATATCTTTTTTTTTATGTGGGGCAACCACATCTGCATACAGTATTTAAGATGTGGGCATGCCTGGCATGCCTGAGGGAAGAGTTTAGGGATTCTATAAAGAAGAAGGAAGATGTGTGTTTCCAGTTGAGGGAAACTGAGAAACAGCTGGATAACCTAAAGGGGCACCTCAGAGTAGCGCAGATCATGAGACCTCCCTACCCCCAAGGGTTGTAGGCTTGAAGGGAAGGGTGTGTAATGGGACACCTGCCCCACACTGGGCTCTAAGGGGTTACTAGAGCCCTAGGAAGGCTGTGCAGGAGGCAGACAATCAGGGCTAAGCAGGCCCATATAAAAAGGGAGCTGCAGGGAAGAGGAGGGCAGTTCTCTGCTAGGAGCTCAGGGAAGAAGGATTGTGTTTCTGGAGGGTTGAGAGCACTGCCAGCACCCTGGGCAGAGCAGAGCTGCTAGCAAGGACCGAGGGAGTGAGAGACAGCTCCTGGTTGGCTGCTGGGATTTGTGGGCTGCCCTGAAGCAAGGGCAAAGAGGATGCTGGGGCCACGAGGAAGTGGGCAGACAATTCACTGCAGTAGGCACTAAGGGACATGGCTGAAGAGTGGACTGCAAATCCCCTGGAAGGGGGGAGCACAGTGTGAGGCACGGCCAAAGGGCTATGTCGTTGAAGAGGATCCTTGGAGAGATGTGGGTCCTAGAGCAGGAATGATGGTGGCAAGGCACCACCCAAAGAGGGCGCACTAACATGCAGAGCTACTTCCCATGACAGCCAACAGGAGCTGCCAGAATGGTGCATGAACCCCATTACATCTGGGTAGTTCTGAAAATCCCACAAGGACCTACCTGCAACTTGAGGTGCCTAAATGCCTTTAGAAACCTGCCCCCTATTGCTTTTTCTAAGTATCAGTTTGTTCCAGCTCCCTTCCCTCGCCCGCCCCCTCTCCTCCTGCAACACCTGAATCTCTAAGATAACCTCATTTTTATTACCAGAAAAGAGCGAGTCTGGTGTAGTATCTGCCTAGCATTCTCAGTATGAAGAAATCATTTCACTTCTCAGCAATATCCTTTGTTTCTTTAACCTAGTGGGCCCACCAAGTCTTTCACAGGCTCCCTGCTTCTGATGTACTTAAAGCTTCTCTTATTGTTTGTCATTACATTGTTTGCAGGGATTTTATGCTTTTTGTGCTTCTGAAGGGTTAAAATCCATGTGCATTTTATAAAACAACCACTCCATTGGTATATGGATTGTGCCAGCTCTTTCTCAGACCCAAAGTCCAGAGTTTGGTCTGGAGACCAGAGGCCTAGCAAACAGTGATCAGCTAAGAGAAAGCTGGGGTAAATAGATAATCTTGTTTTTGCTAAAAGAGGCCTGGTCAGCAAATTGCCAGGTGTTGGAGCTAAGAACTAAATAATTGTGTCTTATTCAGAGTTTCAAATTGAACAAAGGATCCCTGTTCCTATTGTGTCAGTCTCTTCTGTAGGGAACATTCTTTCCACAGATCCAACCTTGAGTTTATGAAAAGTTGGCACATGTCAGTATAAGATATGGCATCCTTCCACCTCCCTTCCCAGGGACCAGTGCCTACCTTAAGACATAAAGGAGACAATCTGTATTGTAATATACTTTCACTGTTTCTTTGCTTTAACCCCTAGGAATGTACCTGTTGGACAAATCAAAGGAGTTGCTCTATTCCTATGGACCCCAAATCAGAATTCAACATATATATTTTATACTAATAACATTCCATCAAAGTATTAATTAAATGTTAACTTGCTAACTTGAGACCATGGGCGGAGACATTATGTAACCTTTTAACCATTGGCTAATGTGCTATCTTGTCTTGCTGAAAAACCTATCCCGGGGCATGGAACTGCCTACCCCATCACTTTCCCCCGCCCATGGAAAATCTATATATTCTATTGTAATCCATTAATTGACAGTGTCTCTGAGCCTAATAAGACAGGTGACACTCCGCCAGCGCTGTGTTTAATAAATTCCTATGCTTGGCCTCTACACGGTGTGGATTTATGTCCTTCACTTCAAAATCCATTCTGATCTTTCTAATTTCCCTCTGACATAGCACCTGCTGTAATTAATGTTCTTGTTTACTGGTTTCACTAGGGTCATAGAATATCAGGGTTAGAGGTCATCTAGTCAAACCACCTGCTCAAAGCAGGACCAATCCCCAACTAAATCATCTCAGCCAGGGCTATGTCAAGCCTGACCTTTAAAACCTCTAAGGAAGGAGATTCCACCACCTCCCTAGGTAACCCATTCCAGTGCTTCACCACACTCCTAGTGAAAAAGTTTTTCCTAATAGCCAACCTAAACCTCCCCCACTGCAACTTGAGACCATTACTCCTTGTTCTGCCATCTGCTACCATTGAGAACTGTCTAGATTCATCCTCTTTGGAACACCCTTTCAGGTAGTTGAAAGCAGCTATCAAATCCCCCCTCATTCATCTTTTCTGCAGACTAACAATCCCAGTTCCCTCAGCCTCTCCTCATAAGTCATGTGTTCCAGCCCCCTAATCATTTTTGTTGCCCTCAATCAAATACATTATCTTGTATAATGTTTCCAGCCTGATGAAGGAAAAACATATTTCCAAAAATTTGCTCTCTTTACTAAAAGGACTGTGCTTGCAATTTGAATCCGCTTTCCCATTAAAGTTTATTTCCAACGTTCTATCATACAACATCATTCAAATAAAATTATTTAAACTACAGGCATCGTGAACTTGGGGGGCTGGGAAAATTTTATTTAATATTTTTTAAATCTTTGACTATTTAACAGATACGATCCTGGAATATGATTTAATGCTAAAAAATGCATTAAAATGATACTCTTAATTTATTTTGTGTAATTAACTGTTTCCGAGAAAACTGTTTACAAATTTTAATCTGCTTAGGTGCTTAGAATGATACAAACAATTTTACTTATTACTTATTTTTCAACTTTGGAACCATACATTTTAAACGTAATAATAAATAATAACCACAAATTATTAACTTTTTATGGAATATAATATTACCTCTCGTAGCCAGGGGCAGTCGATGACAAGCCTTTCTTGAAATATGAAATAAAAATGACCAACCGCCAGTTCGGGACGCCTATGGTTTAAATAATTTTGGCTAATGTAATATGGCAGTACATACTAATGCTAAGACACAGACATAATTTCATTACTTTATATTAAAGCATTTTTGAGCTATTAATCAGAAATTAACTTTTCATCACCTCCTGGAAGGGACTGTAGCTCCCTTAGGAAGAATTTTAGGACACGTGTTCACAGAAACATTTTTTCTTAAAGTGACCTAAGGATTCACCCTCAAAGTTGTTTTGGACATTTTCCAATCACAAAAATCACTCCTAATTTGTGCAAAAATGTTTACTGTATATTTATATGCCTGCTGAATGCGACTTTTTCAGTAAATTTAAAATTACAAACAACGCTACCAAAAGACGGTTGAACAGATGACATACAAAATAAGTCTGCCAGAGTGATACAGGAGCATGTACAAATGAACAAATGTACCAGTAACGGGAGCCCATGTGAGAAATGAGCTTAAGTGGTTAATATCTCTTGCAACATCTTAATATAGCAATAAACAAAAACTTTTTTTGCAATATACCTGTTTGTGATATCTTAAATGTTGCGTCTTGCATCACACTTTTCCGTAATCGCAGCACTCAATGCATCTCATTGATCAACCCTTACAAAAGAAGTATCAACACATACTTATCTAACTAATCTACACAAGTACGTACTCGCCTAACCTTGGCACAAGGGTGGGAGCAGTCTGCAGTGTTGCCGGATGTCTGATAATTATCTGATTATTTAATAAAACATATCTCCAAAAAACTTTGTAATTTTGTATTTGTACATTAAATTTTGATGTGTAATTTATTTAGACTTTCAATTGGCTTTTGCCACGGTCCCTATCAAGAGGCTACTAAAGTACCTAAGTGTCAAGAGGAAGGACCCACAGCTAGCCTGCTTACCAGCTAGCTCAGGGGTGGGCAAATTTTTTGGCCCGAGAGCCACAGCTGGGTGGGGAAATTGTATGCAGGGCCATGAATGTAGGGCTGGGGCAGGGGGTTGTAGTGCGGGAGGGAGTGTGGGGGGGGATGCAGTGTGCAGGAAGGGGCTCAGGACAAGGGTAAGGGGTGGAGGAGGGGGCTCAGGGCAGGTAGTTGGGGTGCAGAAGGGATGTGGGGTGTGGCACGGGGCTCAAGGCAAGAGGTTAGGAGGCTCAGGGCAGGGGGTTGGGGTGCGGAGTGCAGTAGGGGTGCTGGCTTCGGCCCGGTGCTGCTTACCTTGAGTGGCCCCGGGGTGGCACCAGGGCTAAGGCAGACTCCCTGCCTGCCCTGGCCCTGTGCCGCTCCCGGAAGTGGTCAGCATGTCTGGCAGTGGCTCCCGGGGGTGGGATGGGGTAGGTGGTTCTGCCATGCGCTAGTCTTGCCTGTGGGTACCACCCCCGAAGCTCCCACTGGCCGTAGTTCCCCGTTCCTAGCCAATGGGAGCTGTGGTGGGCAGTGCCTGCAGGTGAGGGCAGTGCTCAGAGCCCTCTGCCCCCCTCCTCCCGGGGCCACAGGGACATGGGGCACAGAGCCTGCCTTAGCCCCACTGCACCATGGGATTGGCAATCCCGTGGGCTGGATTGAAAGCCCTGATGGGCTGGATCCAGCCCATGGGCTGTAGTTGGCCCACCCCATGGGCTAGCTTAACCCTCAGGCACTCTAACAAGCACAGTGGGGCCCCAGTTTAGCCAGCTGATTGCCCAAACTGCCTGACTGGCTGAAGAGATCAACAGGCCTCCTGTTAAGACCAGCAGCACGGTGCTGGCTGCTCTATGCATTTGTCCATGCCTGCTTGTTCCCAGCCCTGTCCCTGCCTTGCCTCACTCTATGTAACCTGGGTCTGACCCTCAGCTCCAATTCCTGACTTCTGATTTCGGTTCTACCCCTTGGCTCTGGCATCAGGTCTTACTCCACTTCTAAGCCTCTGTTGTGAGTCCTGACTTCTGCCTCCAGCATTGACCCTCAGCTCTGATTCATGAGTACCTGACACATGCTCTATCCACTAGGCCTGACTGTACACATTCTGGTCACTGACACTAAGTAATGGTGGGCTGAGAAGCAAAGTATTTTCATAGATCAAGAACTGGCATGGCAGTGGACAGCAAAGAGTCAGATTAAATGGCCAACCTTCATTGTGGTAAAAGGTTAAGATGAAGAGTGCCTCAAGGTTCTGTACTAAAGAGGTGTATAGCAAAGTAGCAAGATCCGTAGATAATGCTGAGCTATTTAAGTTAGTCAAATCCAGAGAGGACTGTGAAGAACTTCAGAGGGACCTAAGTGAGGTCAATGGGCAATACAATGGCAAATGAAGTTTGATGTTAAATGCAGAATAATGCAGGTGGGAGGGGAAAAATTAAACTACTCGTACACCACACAGCATTCCAAATTAACTGCATCAGGTCAGAACAGGGATGGGGGTGTCATTGTGGACAGAGTGATCAAGACCTCTGCAGGGTCAGTCAAAACAAACTACCAATGTTAAGTTGCATGAAGAACGGAATAGAGAATCAGAGACTATTATAATGCCTTTATATAAATCAATGGTGCAGCAGCATCTGAAATATTTTGTGCCTCATTGGTCACTCCATCTCAAAAAGGATATAGCAGAATTAGAGTGAGTTCAGAGGCAGGTGGCAAGAATGATTAGGGACATGAAAAACTTCTCAAAGACTGGGATTGTTAATCCTAGGAAGGAGATGAATAAGAGGGGACACGATAAGTATATAAAATAATGACTGGTTTAGAGAAGGTTGAGCAGGAATTTCTGTTCTCCCTGTCTCATAAGAACCAAGGAGCCATTCAAAGAAGCTAAAAGGTGGGAAATTCAAAAAAGATCAAAGGAATATGTCTTTGCAAAATGTGTAATTAGACTGTGGAAATCATTGCCACAGGTGTCACTGAGGCAAAAATATTAGCAAGATCCAAAGAGGGATTGGACATGTGTATGGATAACAAGACTATCCAGAGTTACAAGAGTTGGTGCTCACAAACATTTTTGGAAGGGATGTTAAATCTCCTGGCTCCAGGTTTAAGTCAAACTCCAAGGGATCAATATGGGACCTAATGTGGAAGGGATAGATTACCTCACATCTATCAATTATGAGGTTCTTACACCTATCTCTGTTACTGGTTGCTGTTAGAGACAGTATTGTGTGACTTGACTCTGAGTCAGTCTGGCAATTCCTGTGCTCCTCTCTGAGAACATAAGAATGGCCATACTAGGTCAGACCAATGGTCCATCTAGCCCAGTATCCAGTCTTCTAACAGTGGCCAATGCCAGGTGCTCCAGAGGGAATGAACAGAACAGGTAATCATCAAGTGATCGATCCTGTCTTCCATTGCCAGCTTCTGGCAAACAGAGGCTAGGGACACTTCAGAGTATGGTTATGCATCCCTGTCCATCCTGTCTAATAGCCATTGATGGGCCTATCCTCCATGAATTGATCCAGTTCTTGGCCTTTAAAACATCTGCTGGCAAAGAGTTCCACAGGTTGGCTGTGTGTTGTGTGAAGAAATACTTCCTTTGGTTTGTTTTAAACCTGATTCCTATTTATTTTGTTTGGTGACCCTAGTTATTGAGAAGCAGTAAATAGCACTTCTTATTTACTTTCTCCACACCAGTTATGATTTTATAGATCTTTATCATATTCCCCCTCAGTCAGAAAAGTCCCAATCTTTTAAATCTCTCCTCATACGGAAGCTGTTTCATATCTTTAATAATTTTTGTTGCCCTTTTCTGAACCTTTTCCAATTAATCTTTTTTGAGATAGGGCGACCACATCTGCGTGCAGTATTCAAGATGTGGACATAACCTTGATTTGTATAGAGGCAATATGATATTTTCTGTCTTCTTATTTATCTCTTTCCTAATAATTCCCAACATTCTATTAGCTTTTTTGACTGCTGCTGCACATTGAGTGGATGTTTTCAGGGAACTATCCACGATGACTCCAAGATCTTTCTTGAGTGGTAACAGCTAATTTATCTCCATCATTTTATATGTATAGTTGGGATTATGTTTTCCAACGTGCATTACTTTGCATTTATCAACATTGAATTTCATCTGCCATTTTGTTGTCCGGTCATCCAGTTTTGTGAGATCCCTTTGTAGCTCTTCACAGTCTGCTTTCGACTTAACTATCTTAAGTAGTTTTGTATAATCTGCATTTTTTGCCACCTCACTGTTTACCCCTTTTTCCAGACGATTTATGAATAAGTTGAGCAGCATGGGTCCCAGTACATACCCCTGGGGGACACCACTATTTACCTCTCTCCATTCTGAAAACTGACCATTTAGTCCTACCCTTTCTTTCCTGTCTTTTAACCAGTTATTAATCCATGAGAAGACCTTCTCTCTTATCCTATGACAACTTACTTTGCTTAAGAACTTTTCATGAGGGATCTTGTCAAAGGCTTCTGAAAATCTAAGTACACTCGATCCACTAAAACAACGAGGAGTCCGGTGGCACCTTAAAGGCTAACAGATTTATTTAGGCATAAGCTTTCATGGGTAAAAAACCCACTTCTTCAGATGCATGGAGGAAAATTGCAGTTACAGGCATAAATATACTGGCACATGAAGAAAAGAGAGTTACCTTAGAAGTGGAGAACCACTGCTGACAAGGCCAATTCAGTCAGGGCGGATGTGGTCCACTATCAATAACTGAGGAGGAGGTGTCGATACCAAGAGAGGGAAAATTGCTTTTGTAGTGAGCCAGCCACTCCCAGTCCCTATTCAAGCCCAGATTAATGGTGTTAAATTTGTAAGTGATTTGTAGCTCTGCAGCTTTTCTTTGAAATCTGTTTTTGAAGTTTTTTTGTTGAAGGATGGCTACTTCTAAATCTGTTATTGAATGTCCAGGGAGATTGCAGTGTTCTCCTACTGGCTTTTGTATGTTACCATTCCTGATGTCTGATTTGTGTCCATTTATTCTTTTACATAGAGACTGTCAGGTTTGGCCAATGTACATGGCAGAGGGGCATTGCTGGCACATGATGACATGTATCACATTAGTAGATATGCCCCTGATGGTGTGGCTGATGTGGTTGGGTCCTATGATGGTGTTGCTAGAGTAGATATGGGGACAGCGTAGGCAACAGAGTTTGTTACAGGGATTGGTTCCTGGGTTAGTGTTTCTGTGATGTGGTGTGTATTTGCTGGTGAGTATTTGCTTCAGGTTGGGCAGCTGTCTGTAAGCGAGGACTGGCCTGCCTCCCAACATCTGTGAGAGTGAGGGATCATTTTCCAGGATAGGTTATAGATAGCTGATGATGCGCTGGAGAAGTTTTAGCTGGGGGCTGTATGTGATGGCCAGTGGCATTCTGTTACTTTCCTTGTTGGGTCTGCCCTGTAGTAGGTGACTTCTGGGTACTCATCTCGCTCTGTCAATCTGTTTCCTCACTTCCCCAGGTGGGTATTGTAGTTTTAAGAATTCTTGATAAACACCTTGTATGCGTTTGTCTCTGTCTGAGGGATTGGAGCAAATGCAGTTGCATCTTACGACTTGGCTGTAGACAACGGATTGTGTGATGTGTCCTGGATGGAAGCTGGAGGCATGTAGGTAAGTATAGTGGTCAGTAGGTTTCTGATATAGGGTGGTGTTTATGTGACCATCAATTATTTGCACTATAGTGTTCAGGAAGTGGATCTCTTGTGTGGACTGGTCCAGGCTGAGGTTGATGGTGGGGTGGAAATTGTTGAATTCCAGGTGAAATTCTTCAAGGGCCTCCTTCCCGTGGGTCCATATGATGAAGATGTCATCAATGTAGCACAAGTAGAGGAGGGGTGCTAGGGGAAATCCATCAACTTCACGAAAAAACTCACAGATACAGACAGAATCATCTTCCTCTCCAAGTGCAAACAGATGGACATAATACCAAATGGACTGAAGATAAAAAATCAGTTGCAATCGACATACTACACTGACTATGGTGAGAGACTGTGCCACACACTCTCAAAGAAACCGAGGAACAACCTGATCAGTATTTTGTACAGTAAATAGGAGAAGATCAAGAATGAGCTCTCAAAACTGGAGACTCTCATACAAAACCAACCTTCCACACAAACTTCCACATGGCTGGACTTTACAAAAACGATACAAGCCATTTACAATGCACACTTTACTTCTCTACAGAGGAATAAGGACAGTAAACTAGGAGCTGATGGAGGGCCAGCTGCACCGGTCACGGCAGAAGTCACAGAGATCCCGGAAAGTCACCGAATCCATGACTTCTGTGACCTCCATGACAAATTGGCAGCCTTATCTATGAACCTTGTGTGACAGGTTAGATCACCAGAACCTCCCTTGAGAGCTGCCACCTGATGTTCCAAGACTACCTCTGCCCCTGCCTTCCTGCCCTGTCAGCTTAGGACTTCAGTGCCCTGCCTGGTTTTAGCTATACTTGCTAGCCTGCTGCAAACCCAGACCTAGGTCTGAATCCCATCCCCTAACAGCTGTAGGCTTACCTGAAAACAGCTAAGAGAAGTGTTCTTGTCTTTAACACTCAGATGCCCAACTCCCAATGGGGTCTAAACCCAAATAAATCCATTTTGCCCTGTATAAAGCTTATACAGGGCAAACTCATAAATTGTTCGCCCTCTAGAACACTGATAGAGATACATGCACAGCTGTTTTCCCACCCAGGTATTAATACATACTCAGTTAATTAATAAGTAAAAAGCGATTTTATTAAATATAGAAAGTAGGATTTAAGTGGTTCCAATTAGTAACAGACAGAACAAAGTGAATTACCAAGCGAAATAAAATAAAACACGCCAGTCTATGTCTAATACAGTAAGAAACTGAATACAGATATGATCCTCACCAGTTCCAGAATGCTTCCTTTTACAGACTAATCTCCTTTTAATCTGGGTCCAGCAATCACTCACACCCCTTGCAGTCACTGTCCTTTGTTCCAGTTTCTTTCGGGTATCTTTGGGAGTGGAGAGGCTCTTTCTTCAGCCAGCTGAAGACAAAATGGAGGGGTCTCCCCTGAGCTTAAATAGACTCTGTCTTGTGGGTGGAGATCCCCTTCTCTCTCCTATGCAAAGTCCAGCTACAAAATGGAGTTTTGGAGTCACCTGGGCAAGTCACAAGTCATTGAATGACTGAGTTCCTTGCCAGCCAAGCCACATTCCTAGGAAAGCCTAGATGTGGATTGGTGTCTCAAAGTTCATTGTTGGCTTAAGTGTTTCTTGATTGGGCACTTTCTGAGAATAGTCTTTTCTCAGGAACCTGTCCAACTGCTTCACTACAGCCTACTTAGAATCAAACAAGTATGCAGCCAATATTTATAACTTCAAATACAAAAATGATACATGCATACAAATAGGATTAATAAATTCAGTAGATCATAAGCTTTACAGAGATATGTTACATGGCATATGTAGCATAAAACACATTCTAGTTATGTTTTTATATATGTATATACACATACACACACACATACATAAGCATATTTCCATAAAACCTTATGGGTGGCACCGTCATACCCTGGCCCTTAGGCAGGGTGGGGCATCTACCATCAAGGGGCTCTGGCCTACAGTCAGGGAAGAGCAGCAAAGGATCTGTGAGCCCAGGTCCTCAGTCATGGCAGGGCAGCAAACAGACCTCAGAGAGGTCAGAGCAATAAAGCATCTAGCATGCTCTAGCTCCGGTGGATGGTAGACTAGCACAGACCTCCTGGCCTCTGGTGGGGAGGCTGCCACCCCAGCAGGGGGTAGGGGGGAACCTGGGCCCACCTAACTCCACCTAGTCCCAGCCCAGGGCCCTAAGAGTGGCAGTGTTCCACCACTGGGGTCAGCGGGAAGTCCAGCCGCAACACCCTGACCTATCAGCAGGCAGCACCATAGCCAGACTACAGTCAGCTGTCCCTGGGCTACTTCCTACCCTCCCCCTGGGGTGTACCTGCATACAGGGGTTGCTCTCCTTCTCCCCGGGATACACGGCCAATGGTAGTCCCAGAAGCTCCTCGGTGTCTGTAGTGGCAGGGTGCTCTGGAAGCTCAGGCAAGTCCTCAGGACAGCAGTGCTCCTCCTCAGCATCCTGCTCTGGCAGCAGGGGAGAAGCATCTGTCTCCCTTGGCAGCTTCAGCCCAACTGAGCTGCAGAGCTCACCTTTTATACTTCCGCTTCCTGTCCCATGCCTTAGCTTCCAGCAGGGCAGGTGGGGCTTTCCTGGCTCTACAACCCAAGTGGTGGGTTGTGGTCCCTCCTGGTCCATCTCTGAAAGACACCATGCCTCCTTTCTACACTTCTTTTAATATTGGTTTAAAACTGTTCACATGAACATTCCTGACAGTAAATTGGAATATTTAAGCAAAAGGAAAAAAAAGTGGGGGGTGGGAAGGGAGGGAGCACATGAACACAACCAAAACAAATTCAATATTCAAGACAATATTCACAGAAGGTGAAGGTCACCTCTGTGCAGAAGGGCTATTAAGGTTTATGCGCTACTTAAATCTTCAAAATAGAGCTTGTGAAGAATGCACGTGGTGCACAGGCTCTGTCTCATGTTGCTAAATGGGAGCTAAGAACCTCCTCTCACTAAGCTGGAACCTGAGTAGGGGGAGTCCTGGCATGGAAAACATTGTGAAACTGACTAGACTTGGAAGGATTATATTGTTATTGGTAAATGTCAGTTTCACTGTAAGGGACACAAGGTGGGTGAGGCAATATCTTTCTCACCAACAGAAGTTGGTCCAATAAAAGATATGACCTCATCCACCTTGTCTCTCTGATACCCTGGGACCAACACAGCCACAACAACAATGGAAGAGATCAGATTTTGCCCTCTGAAATGGTAATTTCACTGTACACCCACAAACTGACCCAAAATATTTCTATCGCAAATCATTGAAATTTACAGGTAGGCAAAGTAAGAAAAATGCTGCTTGTGAACATAGTAGAGTCTAACTGAAGGATGTTTACTTTGCATATTTTCACATGTGATATGGACAATTTGTGTTTTAATGGTTATAAAGCTTTAACTCTTGAATCTCAACATCTACACTCATTAAATAACTGTCTGACACCCCTCCATAATTTCACACAACAGCAGGAGTGTAGTAAGCAAGACACGAGAAGTAATTCTTCCACTCTACTCAGGCCTCCGCTGGAGTATCGTGTCCAGTTCCAGCTGCCACATTTCAGGAAAGATGTGAACAAACTGGAGAAAGTCCAGAGGAGAACAACAAAAATGATGAAAGGCCTAGAAAACATGATCTAAGCGGGAAGATTGAAAAAATTGGGTTTGTTTAGTCTAGAGAAGGGAAGACTTTGGGGTCGGGGGGCAGACATGATGACAGTTTTCAAATACATAAAAGGTTGTTACAAGGAGGAGGGAGAAAAACTGTTCTCGTTAACCTCTGAGGACAGGACAAAAAGCAATGGGCTTAAACTGCAGCAAGGGCTGTTTAGGCCGGACATTAGGAAAATCTTTCTGTCAGGGTAGTTAAGCACTGGAATAAGTTGCCTAGGGAGGTTGTGGAATCTCCATCATTGGAGGTTTTTAAGAGCAGATTGGACAGACACTTGTCAGGGATGTTCTAGTTAATACTTAGTCCTGCCATGAGTGCAGGGGACTGGACTAGATCACCTATCAAAGTCCCTTCCAGTTCTGCAATTCTGTGATTGCAGTGGAGAGGGAGGACTTGATTTAGGCAGTACGTTAATATGGCTGTACGCAGGACTCTTCTGAAATCCACGGGACTCATCTGCTTACACATCAGTGGACTTCTGGGGCATTATCAGTGAGGACCAAACCCTCTATCAGCACCAATGCCTCTCACCCTGTGCCAGTCCCTGCCATTCCCTAAGGAAGTTTGACCATACAAAGTGGAATAACATGGGTATTAATGCTCAGAGGATCAGTGTGGCAGACTAGCACTCACAGAGGGCTGTGCCTAGGGAGTTCTTTCAAAGAAAAAAAGAAAGAAACCAGGAGTTTTTCTTCATGGGCAGAGATGGGGGGGCATGTAGGGGCATTCCCCCCCAAAAAAACTGTATACCAGAGGTTTTCAACCTGTGGGCTGTGACCCCTAGGGGGGGTGCAAAGGAATGGCAAGGCATCATGTCCACCCTGACTCACCTCAGGGGGCCACCCAGCCTGTGAGTCAGTGTCAACATCCGCCAGGGCCATGCCAATTTCCATTCCCAGAAGCCTCGGAGCCCATGCTGCCTCTGTCCCCAGAGACCATCGTACCCTGAAAACCCAACGAAGGCAGGTATGGGGGGGTGCAACCCCCAATAGAGAAGTCAAGCTACATCCTGCCCCTCCCCCTGCCAATATAGAAGTCAAACTATTCCTATGTTTTCCTTTCTCCCAGACATGCCTGCTGAGATATTCTGAGGCACGGCAGTCAAAGTTCAAAGCAAATAAACTACAGCCTGACATTAAAGTTAAAAAAAACCTCTCTCCCACAAGCCAGTTCCTGTAGGCGTTCCAGCCTGACCCCAGAGATCTGGCCATCAGTGTCCAAAGTATAAACAGAATTGCCTTGGCTCTGAGAGAATCTGTCAGCAGCCCCAGTTCCCACCATCATCTCTCCCTGTTTTGAAGGAGGAGGCTGCTTACATCCTGCTGCGTGGAGGCCTACACACTCTTACAGCCCTGTGACTCCACTTTCCAAGGGTTCCTTCTGGCTGAACAAATAGGGGAACTTTCACCCACCCTCTCTTCGAGGCTCCAGTTCCTGGTCCTAGATAGTCGTCAGCCTGGATTTCTTCACAAAACACAAATTACTAGTCCCAAATTACTTTCCTCCTCTAGATCAGGGGTCGGCAACCTACAGCACGCGTGCCAAAGGTGGCACACGAGCCAATTTTTGATGGTACGTGGGGCGGGCTGAGCCGCTCAGCCCACCACTGCTCTGGGATTCCCGCTGCTGGCCCCTTGCCAGCTGGGGTCCCGCTGCTGATCCCACTCAGCGCCCGCTGCTGGCCTCGGGGAAGGAACCCCAGGCTGGCAGCGGGCTGAGACCCCATCTGGCAGGAACCAGGGGCAGAAACCACTCAGTCGCTGCTCTAGGGTTACGGCTGCTGGCCCCTCACCAGCAGGGGTCCCCACTGTGCAGCTCCACTCACCTTGCTTCTGGTTGGAGGCCCCCTTGCAGGCAGGGTCCAGGCGTCCAGCCCTGCTCAGGCCTACAAGCCGCCAGCACCACTCATCACAGCTGCCAGTCTTGGGTTCCGGCCGCTGACCTCCTGCAGCCGGGGTCTGGATCTCCAGTCTTGCTCAGCCTGCTTTCCAGCCTGGAGTCCCTGCAGGCCTCCCTGGGCTCTGCTCCTGGCCTTGGATCAGTGTTCTGCAGCCTCCCCGCTGTGGCCCACTGTCCCCAGCTGGGACAGTGAGGGTTGCACACCAGGCAAGAGGGGGTGCAGCTCAGCACCCCCATCTTAAAATTGCTTATCGCAGACCACACTGCGTTTGACCTTGTGCCTGCCTTCTATCGCCATTTTTTTCCCCCACTGATAGTTGAAGGGAACATTTGACAATATGGCAGCTCCTAAGAAAGCGAAGCTAGATGTCGATCATTTCAGCCTGCTTGGACAGACGCATTTGGATTTATTGAAAAGAAGGCCCGTGCTATTTGTGCTTTCTGTTATGAAAGTGTTGTTTGTCACACGTCAAGTGTTCGATGACATTTTGAAATGAAGCACGAGAAAACCTTTCTTGATGAAGCAGACAAGACTGAAATCGATCAAAAAGGCAGTAGCAGCCTATGAGAAGCAAAGCAGTGTTTTTAAAAGCTTAAGTGTAAGTAAAAATCAAGCTACAGAAGGAAGTTACAGGACTGCACAGTGCATTGCAGAAAGCGGAAAGCCGGTTACAGATGGGGAATATATAAAAGACGTTTTTCTCAGCCGTTTGGAGATTTTGTTCAATGATTTGCTAAATAAAGATACAATCATATCTAGAATAAAAGAACTGCCCATCCCTGCCAGAACAGTTGAGAGATGCATAAGTGAAATGGCAGAAAACATTAAGGAAAAGCAGACGACTGCACTGAAAGACACAGCAGTGTTTAGCGTTGCAGTTTATGAGAGCGTGGATATAAATGACGTTCCACGTTTGGCAATTGTTGCAAGATATTGTGCTTCTGATGAAATCCAAGAGGAACTTCGTTGCCTAAAACCCCTGCATGGCACAACAAAGGGGGACGATATAATGGAAAGTTTTGTAAACCATTTTGAAGAACAAGGAGTTGACATCAGAAAAATATTTTGTGACACAACAGATGGTGCTCCTGCCATGGTCAGAAAACAGAAGGGATTTGAAAAGTTACTTGAAGATCAAATTGGCCGTCCGACAGTCAAATTTCACTGTATCATCCATCAAGAAAACCTGTGTGCTAAAGCTAAGCTAATTCAGAGCTTAATAAAGTGATGAATACAGTGGTGTAAATTGTGAATTTCCTTGTTGCTTGATCTGTTTTGACTCACAGACAATTTCAAGCACTGCTAGAAGAGCTGGACAGTGCTTATAATGACATCCCACTTCACAGCAACATTCAGTGGCTAAGTCATGACAAGGTTTTGGTGCGCTTTGTAAACTGTTTTGAGGCAATCAAGGCCTTTTTGTCGGAAAAAGAACAAAACTACCCTGAACAGGATGATGACAAATGGCAGTGTTAACTCATGTTTCTAACTGACATCACCACTCACCTAAACGAACTCAACCTCTGTCTCCAGGGTGCAGGACAAACAGTTCTGGATCTTTATGAAGCCTAGAAAGCATTTGTTGTGAAACTAGCAGTTTTTTCTAGGGATATTCAATCTTCTACTTTCCGCTACTTCCAACATGTAAAAGAGCTATCAACACGTTGCAATGTCAGTGTTGATGAGATTGGAAAGTACATGCAAGAACTGGAATCAGAATTTTCTGACAGATTTCAAGATTTCCAGCGATTTGGCCCAATGCTTTATTTTCTAATTAAACCTGAAAAGTTCAACAAAAGCGACTTGGATTTGTCTGTATTTCAGTGGATGGGTGCTGAAGATTTCGAAATGCAGCTTATTCATTTAAAAAGCTCAGAATTGTGGACATCAGAGTTTGTGGATCTGTGGAGTGCACTTAAAGCTACCGAGAGAGATCATGGGCCCTCTATTCTGACCTGCTGGACATCCCTGCCAGTGAAATTTAACTGTTTGGAGAAACTTGCGTTTGCAATGCTTTCAGCATTTGGATCCACATACCTGTGTGAACAGGTATTTTCACACATGAAATCTGTCCTCTGTCCCTCTCGGAACCACTTAACAACTGATCACTCAGGGCTTGGCTACACTTACAAATTTGCAGCGCTGCAGCAGGGTGTGAAAACACACCCTCTCCAGCGCTGCAAATTGCGGCGCTGCAAAGCGCCAGTGTGGTCAAAGCCACAGCGCTGGGAGCACGGCTCCCAGCGCTGTCCGTTATTCCCCACAGGGAGGTGGAGTACGGACAGCGCTGGGAGAGTCTCTCCCAGCTCTGGCGCTTCGACTACACTTAGCGCTTCAAAGCGCTGCCGCGGAAGCGCTGCCGCGGCAGCGCTTTGAAGTGCTAAGTGTAGCCACAGCCTCAGAAGCCTGTGTGCAGCTTAAACTATCCAAATATGTGACAGACATTGGAAAACTCAGCAAGGAAAAGCAAGGGCAAGGATCACACTAAACTGATAAGATCTGCATTTTAATTTACTTTTAAATAAAGCTTCTGAAACATTTTGAAAACCTTGTTTTTACTTTACATATAACCGTAGTTTGGTTATAGACTTATAGAGAGACCTTCTAAAAAACGTTAAAATCTATTACCGGCACGCGAAGGCTTTATAGACTCAACACACCACTTCTGAGAGGTTGCTGACCCCTGCTCTAGATGTTTGTTTTCTTTTTCTGATGGATCTGACTTGTCAGTACAACCCCTGGAATGTGGTGGCATGGCCCTAGGGACTTCCCCTCTCTGACTTAAGGGGCCAGTATGTTACGATCTGCATTAGTTCTCACTGGGATTTCCCCACAGGTTAGCTAAGGAATGTTCTTGTTGAGTTTCTGCTATTTCCTGCCCATTTCCTGCCCCACCTTTGAGTAATCACACAGAGTTCAGACAGAGTTTTCCGGAGTGTTCAGTGCCATTCACTCATTTCGCTGCCCGCTCATTCTCCTCCCACACAAGACAGTTGGGCATTTGAGTGGATTTTTACCATAATTTCATTCCCTTCCAGTTTCTCCTTAACAGCCTCATTTGATTTAACTCTATGCATTCAGGCAGGATAATATCAAACAAGTAAACTGAGCGGCAGATGATATTTATAAAAAATAATACCCAGCACTCTGTCATTCTCCATGGGGTGCTGCAAGGAGTTAACTAGAAGCAACAGGATTAAACTAAAAATGGATAATAGAGACTTAACCAGCAGGAAAGGTTTTCGGCTGATAGTTGTCTGTTCCACAGCCCAATGAAGAGAAGAGTCAGAAGTCCCATTGCTTGGCACACTTAAAATAAGGCTGGACCATGTAATAGTGAGTGTGCTGTAGGACCACTCCTACACTGGCAGAGGGACAGGCGAGATGATCTCCTTGTTATTTCCAGCTTTATTTCCATGTGATATAATCACAGATTGCTTTGACAACTGGTGTGGCTCTGGCACAGTCTCTCTCTTGGCAAGATTTGCTGACACTCCCAAGATGTTATCCTAGGCTCCTCTCTGGCAGAACATCAAACTCTGTCTCCTGTCCTCCCAGATACACCAGAACAAGGATGTAAAATCAGCTGTGCCTCACTAAGCATAGGTGCTACGGAAACACAGTTAAACAATAATAGAAAACCATTTATTTAAATATTTTGGATGTTTTCTACATTTTCAAATATATTGATTTCAATTACAACACAGAATACAATGTGTACAGTGCTCACTTTACATTTATATTTGATTACAAATATGTGCACTGTAAAAAACAAAAAATAGCATTTTTCAATTCGCCTAATACAAGTACTGTAGTGCATGAAAGTTCATCTTACAAATGTAGAATTAAGTACAAAAAACCTGCATTCAAAAATAAAACAATGTAAAATTTTAGAGCCTGCAAGTCCACTCAATCCTACTTTTTGTTCAGCCAATTGCTCAGACAAACAAATTTGTTTACATTTGCAGAAGATAATGTCTGACCTGAAAGTGAGAATAAGCATTCACATGGCACTGTTGTAGTTGGCATCGCAAGTTATTTACATTCCAGATGCGCTAAAGATTCATATGTCCCATCATGCTTCAACCACCATTCCAGGGGACGTGCCCATGCTGACGACAGGTTCTGCTCGATAACAATCCAAAGCAGTGCAGACCAACGCATGTTCATTTTAATCATCAGAGTCAGATGCCACCAGCAGAAGGTTGATTTTCTTTTTTGGTGGTTCGGGTTCCGTAGTTTCCGCATAGGAGTGTTGCTCTTTTAAGACTTCTGAAAGCATGCTCCACACCCCGTTCCTCTCAGATTTTTGGAAACCTTGGGTCGAGTGCTGTAGCTATCTTTAGAAATCTCACATTGGTACCTTCTTTGCGTTTTGTGAAATCTGCAGTAAAAGTATTCTTAATACGAACAACATGTGCTGGGTCATCATCCGAGACTGCTATAACATGAAATATATGGCAGAATATGGGTAAAATCAGAGCAGGGGACATACAATTCTCCCCCAAGGAGTTCAGTCACAAAATTAATTAATGCATTACTTTTTAAACAAGCTTCATCAGCATGGAAGCATGTCCTCTGGAATGGTGGCTGAAGTATGAAGGGGCATACGAATGTTTAGCATATCTGGCACGTAAATATCTTGCAATGCCAGCTACAAAAGTGCTATGCAAATACCTGTTTCTCACTTTCAGGTGACATTGTAAATAAGAAGAGGGCAGCATTATCTCCTGTAAATGTAAACAAACTTGTTTGTTTTAGAGATTGGCTGAACAAGATGTGGGACTGAATAGACTTGTAGGCTCTGAAGTTTTGTTTTTGTTTTTGAGTGCAGTTATGTAACAAAACCAAACCAAACCAACCAACCCCCCAACATTTGTAAGTTGCATTTTCATGGCACAGAGATTGTACTAAAGTACTTGTATGAGGTGAATTGAAAAACACTTTCTTTTGTTTATTATTTTTACAGTGCAAACGTTTGTAATAAATATACACTTTGATTTCAATTACAACACAGAATACAATATATATGAAAATATAGAAAAACATTCAAAATATTTAATATTTCAATTGGTATTCTATTGTTTAACATTGCAATTGTGATTATTTTTTTTGCATTAATTGCGTGAGTTAACTGCGATTTACAGCCCTAATAATAATAATACTTACCTCTTAAAGAGTTTTTCATCCTTAAGCTATGGGAGAAGTTGATTAGTATTGTTATCCACATTTCATAGCTGGGGAAACTGAGGCACAGAGCAGTGAAGTGACTTGCCAAGGTTCACACAGAAGGTCAGAAGCAGATCCAGGAATAGAACCCAATACACCTGCCCTCCAGTCCAATACCTTATCCACTAGATCTGTGTAGTCCTGGCATATGTATCTTTTCCCATATATTACTTCCACTCCACTCAATTGTGTTTCAAAGGACTGAAAGTTGCCATGAGTCATTTGATTTAAACAGCATCAGCTCACCATCAGTAACACTTTAGCATGACTGTACATCTTTTAAAAGAAAATGTTAATGTTAAAATGTGTTTATATCATTCAAATATAAATACAACATAACAAATACATTTGTGCCCCTCCAGTTGCTGGTGGTATTATTTTCCACAGAAAAGCTATGATGTAAAAATGGTGCCTTCACACTCAAAAGATCTACTTCCCCATTCAGATGCAGGTCTGTTGACTTCAATGACAGATGTAAACTATTTTAACTTGTTTGCCCTGCAGACCGAACACACTCAGAAAGAAAGAGCTGGAGTCTATGCTGTCTCCTGCATCAGCAGCAAATTTATTAAGTGCCAGCTGCAGAACTTTTACTGCTGGGGAAGATTGGTTCCTAACTGGACTCTCAATCCCAGGTTAGTTTTTGTAGATTAAAAGATAAAAGAGATTAATGTGTATACTGAGCAAATATCAGCTGGCTGGAAGTGTTGAGATCATCAATCAACCACCATTATGTGCAATTTTTGTTTCTGTGTCCTTTGAACAGCAGTTTTATAAAAAGGACATGAAAAGTGGCTAAAAAACCAACAGTACAACACAGCCATGCTAGTGCCTCTGGACAGATGTCCAAATGTGGTAACAGTTCCTTAATAGGATGTAGGATTTTACCCATCCAACAGATGCCTCTTGAGAAGTTGGCAGACAACAGCTCGACATTTGTGGAGGAATGTTGGGGGCGGGGCTAACCAGCTGCACCCCGACCTCTCCCAAATTCTGCGGCTCCCCTGTGGGTCAGGCCCAGGAGGTGTTTGCTAGTAAGTGGAAGAATGGGGAGGGGGGTTCTGGGTGACCCCTGCAATCTCTTGCTTAACCTTTCAACTTCGGAAAGCTGCGGGGGTTGAGCATGATCAGCCTGACTATGCCAATCGCTGTGCTGATTTCTCCCCAAACGCCCCAAACAGCGGCAGAAGTTGGAGGAAAATAAATCGCACCCTGCGATCCGCTTTTAAACCTTTCAAACAGAGCGAGGCAGCTATGAACTAATATTCCCGGGCCACACCCCTGCCTCTCAAACGGGCTGTTCCTAGCATCAGCCCAGTCGCCCGCGCGGGGCAGCCCCACTTCGGAGCCGCAGGGGGGGCCGCAGCGGGTAGTGAAGTGGCGTCTGGCTCGCACAGCGCCTGCGGGCCGCTCCCTCTTGCGGAGAGGTCTTGGGGCTGCGAGTTGCGCCACTCTGCTCCCAGCGCCGGCAGGGCCCCACCTCCCTGGCCGCTCCCATTGACCCCTCGCTGCCCCCGGCGCGGTCAGTCCCAGCCTTTGCGCCGCCTGCTGTTGGGCGTCCCCCCACCTGGAGCTGGGGGGAGCCCGGTCCCAGGCCAGCTCGCCCAGTGCCGTTGTGGGGCTGCAGCCTGGCTCCTAGGACAGCCTGTGCCAAGGGCACGGCCGAGGGCACGGGGGAGGGCAGGAGAGACTTAATGGAGCTTCTGCTGCTGCTCTGGTGCGGTTACCCCACTTTTGGGGAGCAGGGAGTGTATTGGGTGGAGAGCCAGGCTGCCTTGCCCCCTACTCCAGCTGCCCTTGATAAGTAGAGCCCAGGCCAGGTTGGCCCTGCAAAGCTGTGGGCCCCGCAGAGAGTCCTAGGCAGCTCCCCCAGCCAGCCAGAGTCTGATCTCAACCATCGCCTCTTAGGCCTGGTCTACACTAGGACTTTAATTCGAATTTAGCAGCGTTAATTCGAACTAACCGCTCAACCGTCCACACCAGGAAGCCATTTAATTCGAACTAGAGGGCTCTTTAGCTCGAATTTGGTACTCCACCCCGGCAGGTGGAGTAACGCTAAATTCGACATGGCTATGTCGAATTAGGCTAGGTGTGGATGGAAATCGAACTTAGTAGCTCCGGGAGCTATCCCACAGTGCACCACTCTGTTGACGCTCTGGACAGCAGTCCGAGCTTCGATGCTCTGACCAGCCACACAGGAAACGACCCGGGAAAATTTGAATTCCTTTTCCTTTCTGGACAGTTAGAATCTCATTTCGTGGTTGGACATCGGGGCGAGCTCAGCAGCACCGGCAGCGATGCAGAGCTCTCCAGCAGAGGAGTTCATGTAATCTCTGAATAGAAAGAGGGACCCGGCATAGACTGACCGGGAACTCTTGGATCTGATCGGTGTGGGGGGCGAGTAGTCTGTGCTTTCGGAGCTGCGCTCCAACGAACGGAATGCAAAGACCTACGAGAAGGTCTCCAAAGCCATGATACAGACAGAGGATACAGCCGTCATGCAACGCAGTGCCGCGTGAAAATCAAGGACCCCAGACAAGCCTACCAAAAAATCAAAGCGGCCAACGGATGCTACGGAGCCTGCCACCACTGCCCCACCAGTGACCATGGACTCTGATGATGGGACAGTGTCGACGGACAGTTCCTCGACGATGTTCACGGACGGGGAAGATGAGGAAGGGTTTGTGGAGGACGAGGCAGGCGATAGCGCTTACAACGCTGGTGTCCCTGACAGCCAGGATCTCTTCATCACCGTCACGGAGATCCCCTACCAACCCTCCCCGGCCATGAACCCGGATCCTGAATCAGGGGTAGGAGCAGTCGGTAAGTGCTTTAACCATGTTAACTTTTATTCTTAATATAACAGGAATCTGAAGTGTGTGAAAAGGAGGTCTCTGTATATATGGTGATAGAACAGAAATCCTCCTGGGAGAACTCCACGAAGCTCTCCTGCCGTTAATCGATAAGCATCAGCAGGAGGTTCCTGGGGAGAGCTGCCTTATTGGGTGCTCCGTGATAGCACACTTTTCCGCGCGAGGCTTTCATGCGGTATTCAGGGAGCACTGCCTCCCAGAGCATGGCTGCATAGGTCCGTGGTTCATGCTAGATTTCACGCAGCATGCGCTCTCTATCTCCTTCAGTGCCCGTCCTCACGGTTATCTCGCTGGGAGACTCCTGCATCTAAGTAGGGGAAGAAATGTTACGTTACGCCTGGTCCAAAGTATTTTTAATAAATAAACGGACAGACGGCATAGCACAGACTCAGCACGCAGCTGCGTGACGAGCGTAACGGAAAGCCAAAGAATCAAATGGACGCTCATGGAGGGAGGGGGGAACGAGGACGCAAGGTATCCCACAGTTCCTGCTGTCTCCGAAAAGCATTTGCATTCTTGGCTGATCTCCAAATGCTTCTAGGGTCAAACACAGTGTCCGTGGTGGGTCGGGGCATAGCTCGGCAATTTACGCACCCCCCCGACCCCCAGAAGTTAAAGGGAAAACAATCCTCTGTTGACTCTTTTACATGTCACCGTATCTGTACTGAATGCTGCAGATAGACGCGATGGTGCAGCACTCAACACCAACATCCTTGCTCCCCCCACGCTATGGATGGCTGATGGTACAATAAGATGGAAATCCATCCTCATCATCAGCCTATTGGCACATGGGGCAGTGCAAAAGGACTGGTAACCATGACAACCATACCAACTTGCTTGGGACCGGTCGGTCAAGGCCACCTGGTGCTAATTTTTCATGGTAGATGGTGCAGTATGGCTGGTAACCGTCCTCATCATTGCGACAGGGGGCTGAGCTCCATCAGCCCCCACCCTTCATTGTAAAGAAAAGATTCAATTGCCCCTGGACTAGCAGAGGGATGAGTGGCTCCCTCCTCCACACCCCTTAATGTCATCTCTGGACTATCATTGCAGCTGGAGGCTTCCTTCCACTCATTTCTCACAAACGACTACCTGTGTCTTATTCATGCATTCTATATTACTTCATCACACAAGTGGGGGGACAATGGTATTGGAACCCAGGAAGGCTGGGGGAAGAACGGAATGAACAGCTGGGGTTGTTTCAGGAGCACACCCTGTGAATAGCGTTCAGCTCAAAATTTATGCAGGATTGGACAGAGAGCAGCTGTGGTCTCTGGTTCTATGATACAGTGGTTCTCTAGTACAGTTGCCCATATTCTAGGCAGGACTGATTCTATTTTTAGATACCCAAAAAGGAGGGATTGACTCGGGGAGTCATTCCCAAATTTTGCTTTTGCGCCCCTGGCTGATCGACCAGGGGCACTTATGACAGCACCAAATGGCGCAGTGCAAAATGACAGGTAACCATGACCATCTTATTACCGTCTTCTTACCAGTTCATGGTATGGTAGACGGTGCAGTATGCCTGGTAACCATCGCTGCTGTCATGCAAAAGCAAAAGCATGCTGCTGTGTAGCGCTGCTGGTCCGCCTCTGTCAGCGGCATCCAGTACACATACGGTGACATACACAAAAGGCAAAATAGGGTCCATTGTTGCCACGCTATGGCGTGTGCTAGGGCATTTCATGGAAAACGTCCTCGAAATGATTGTCTGCCGTTGCTTTCCCGGAGGAAGGAATGACTGGCGACATTTACCCAGAATCCACCGCGCAAATGATTTGTGCAACAGCAGGCACAGGGGTCTCAACAAAAAATTCAAAGAGACAGCCTAGACTCAGTTAATTGTTCGCAAAAAAGTATCATTGCAAGGAATTCACTAACTGTTTCCCATCTCACAGCCTCCACTGTCTCCAGACCTTCCACAGCATCCACCTCGCAGAGGCTGGCGAAGATTAGGCGGCGAAAGAAAAAGACAAGGGACACGATTTTCGATGAATGTGTGGGCTGCTACCTAGCCGAGGCGGACCAGCAGAGGCAGTGGAGGGAGAAAGTCTCTCTGTACCAGCGCTCACACAGCGAATGGGAGGAGAGGTGGCGTGAGGAACACAAGCAGGCAACTCAAGCAATGCTTGTACTACTGAGGGAGGAAACGGACATGCTCCGGCGACTTGTGTATGTTCTGCAGGACCGCTGCAGGACAGAGCCCCCGGCAGTATCTCTGCAACCGCCCTCCCCCGCCACAAAGTCACATACCCCCCCTCACCCTAAATAACCAGGAGGATGCCCGCCCTGGGCCGTGAATACTGTCACTGCACCCCAGCAGAGTGCTCAAGTAACCAAAAGCTCTCATACCCTACGTTTGCATAAGTCCTTCCCTTCCGGACTCAAACAAGTCCCAATCCCAGTCCCATCCCATAACTGTGTACTTAAGTAATAAAAATACTTTGCTGTTAAGTACTGTTTCCGTCATGTTTCTTCACTGAAGACTGTGTTTGAATGGGGTGCATGGGGAAGTGCGTTGCTAATTGCATAGGACAGGCACCTTTCGCAGGGTACAGACACGGGGGCCGGATCAGCAGCGGGTAACACACACAGTGCAGTCAGCAGGCACCGTGGTCGGTATGGGAGGTGGTTTCCAGGTTCTGTGTGGGCGGTGGGGATGTGACTTTTTAGCGGGGGAGGGCGGGTACAGATCTTATACAGTGGTCCTTGTCGTGGACCGCTGAGTCACGCAGCAGAGGAATCTGTATCCGTCCTCCTCCGCCACAAGGCCACATAGCCCCCCGCACACAGAATCCCAAAAAGGAGGGATGGCAGGCTCCGTTGAAACAAGCAGTCCGGCAATGCGGACCGCTGTAGGAGCAGGAGCCTGTCATTCCTTGAGTTTAGAGGCGGTCTTTACATCAGCGCACACCCTACCCACCGCAGTCTGCGTTCCAGTTTCGACCCTTTAACGAAAAGTCATGAATAAAGAAACCTCTCCTCAGTAACAGTGTGACATGTATTTTATTTTTACACGTGTCTTGGAAGTGGAGGAAACGGGGAGAACGGGGTATTTAACCGAAGAGGAGAGTCAACATTAAGTGGGTAAAGAAACAGGGGCAGGTTCAGCTTCTCTGTAAAGAAACTGAACAGTCACAGGTCACGCTGCTCGCTGCTCGCTGGTATTTAAAGAGTTCCTTGTCGCTGTCCCAGGCGCCTGTATAGGGCTTCATGAGCAAGTGCATTAGCGGGCAGGCTGGGTCACCGAGGATCACTATAGGCAAATGCACATCCACAACAGTTATTTCGTGGTACGGGAAGAAACTACCTTCCAGCAGGCGTCTGAGCAGCCCACAGTTCCTGAGAACACACGCATCAGGAACCTTGCCCGGCCATACGACGTTCATGTTGGTAAAAAGGCCCCTATGGTCCCCCAGTGCTTGCAGAACCATTGAAAAGTAGCCCAATTTCTCAGCAGCTGAATGTGGAAGAGGTGGACGATAAAGTGCGAGGAGGAGAAAACGGCGAGGATCGCAGCGGGCTCCATGCTTGCAGTGCTGTGGCGTCCACGCTGTCACTGACCAGAAAAGTGCACGAACAGATTGCCCGCAGGCGCTTTCAGGGAGGGAGGGAGTGAGGGCGTGATTGACGGTTCAATGACGACAGTTACCCAAAACCACCCTCGACACATTTTTTCCCCCAGCAGGCATTGGGGGCTCTACCCAGCATTCCAATGGGCAGCGGGGACTGCGGGAACTGTGGGATAGCTTCCCACAGTGCACCGCTTCGAAAGTCGACGCCGGCCCCGTTAATGTGGACTCAGAAGTTCGAATTAGTGTATTTAGTATGGATACACAAATTCGACTTCATAAGGTCGAATCCACAAATTCGAATTAAGTAGATTTGAAATAGTCCTGTAGTGTAGACAAGGCCTTACAATCCTGCTCATTGTTGTTCTTGGCTAAGACCCTTTACAGGGTTCAGAATAGCTGGGAGAGGCCTCATCTACAAATAGGCACACAAGTAGAGTGACATCTATTTTAGCCGCTGAAGTATAAATAAGAAGGATTGTTTTTAGTGGACACACAGTGATAGTTTATTAAAGGCAGCATTTAAACCTGCAGAGAAATGTGGGAAAAAAAGGAGAGGGTCAGGATTTAGCATAAGCATAATTTGACTTCTGTATTTTTGGGGGGCCAGTCAGGCCAAGGGGACTGTTTGTGAGGGGGTGTGTGTGCAAATTCCATGCCTGCCCACGGGGGCACCATTTCAGATGGGGGGCAACTTTAACCAGGATTCCAGAGGCTACTTAGGCAACTGAAAACTCTAGGGTTTTTTTGCAGGTGATAACTTAGAAATGATCTGACAGGAGCACTGTATCTAGTTCCTATATAAAGAAAGAAACATAAATAGACACTAGACCAGGGCAGGCAAACTTTTTGGCCTGAGGGCTGCATTGGGTTTCAGAAATTGTATGGAGTACTGGTTAGGGGATGCTGTGCCTCCCCAAACAGGCAGGTGTGGCCTGGCCTCCACCCCCATCCAACCACCCTCTGCTTCTTGCCCCTGACAGCCCCCCGGGGAGAACGGTCCCATAGACCGGATGTGGCCCACAGGCCGTAGTTTGCCCACCTCTGTACTAGACCCATTCAGCTCTAATACTAACAAGTTCTGACATCCTGTGGCAAGTCACTTAATGGACACAGGTTAGGTTTAAAATTATAATGTATATTCCTACTCAGATACTCTTACTAAAGTTGGAAGGGACCATCGTGATCATCTAGTCTGACCTCCTGCTCATTGCAGGGCACAGAACCTCACCCACTCACTGCAGCAACAGACCCCTAACCTCTGGCTGAGTTACTGACATCCTCAAATCATGGTTTAAAGACTTCAAGTTCAAGAATTCACCATTTACTCTAGTTTAAACCTGCAAGCGTAAGCCCCCAGGCTGCAGAGGAAGGCAACAAAAAAACAAACAAACCAACCAACCCAAGGTCTCTGCTGATCTGACCCAGGGGAAAATTCCTTTCCAATCCCAAATACAGTGATTAGTTAGATCCTGAGCATGTGGGAAAGGCCCACCAGGCAGATACCTGGGAAAGAATTCTGTGTAGTAACTCGGAGCCCTCCCCATCTAATGTCCATCACCGGCTCTTGGGGATTTTTGCTACAGGAAGTCACTGATGGGCCACATGCCATTGTAGGTAATCTAGTCCTACCATTCCCTCCATAAATTTATCAAGCTCAGTCTTGACCTCAGTTAGGTTTTTTGCCACCAGTGCTCCCCTTGGAAGCCACTTCCAGAACTTCACTCCTCTGATGGTCAGAAACCTTCATCTAATTTCAAGCCTAAACTTGTTGATGGCCAGTTTATATGCATTTATTCTGGGGTCTATATCAGTACTTAAGTTAAATAACTCCTCTCCCTCCCTGGTATTTGTTCCTCTGATGTATTTATAGAGAGCAATCGTATCTCCCCTCAGCCTTTGCTTGGCTAGGCTAAACAAGCCAGGCTCTTTGAATCTCCTCTTGTTAGGTAGGTTTTCCATTCCTCAGATCATCCTAGTAGCCCTTCTCTGCACCTGTTCCAGTTTGAATTCATCCTTCTTAAACATGGGAGACCAGAACTGCACACACTGTTCCAGAGGTCTCAGCAGTGCCTTTATCAAGGCTGATTACTCACTCTGGCACTGCATGTGCAGAAGGTGGGGGCCCTTAAGGACTCTAAAAATTAATACTGGCCACTCCAGGCTTGTATTAAACTCCCAAGGTCACAGCTTTTCTCTGACCTTGGATTGGTAGATGCTGCCACCACCCAAGTGCAAAACCTCTTTGAGAATCCAGGAAGGCGCACTTGGGAATTCTTTCCTCAAGCCCTTTCACTATCCCCCCACCACAGTGAAGAACTGAGAAGGGTGGGGGGGGAGGGAAATCAGCTGTTGCCACCAGCTAATTAAACATGTGCACAAACCTCTTAAGACACTAAAATCAAATTCTGTTCTTTAAAAAGGTAAAATTTATTAATAAAAAAGAAAATAAATCTGAGAATTTAGGCTTTTGCTACATTTAAAAAAAACCTACAAGGATTAAGCATCAAGATTAGCTCTCTTGAGGTCCAGCTTAAAAGTTACTGTACAACCAAAACAAAAGCACCTGGAGTTAGCACAGAGGAATCCACAAGCCATAAAGAAATAAAAGGGATAAACCTAATCACATCTTCCTAGACATTTCCTGATCTACTTACATATCTGGGGGTTTGGATGAGTAGTTTCTAGGTATGATACCGATGATTTTTCATACGAGACCCAAGCTTCTCACAGCATAACTACTCCCTGTCTGCCACTCCCCAAGAACAGACAGACAGACAAAAGGGGAGTCTTGTTTTAATTTTAAAAAGTGCTTGTGGCCTGATACATCCTAGGACTGCATTAGTCCTTTTCACTGCTGCATCACATTGACAGCTCATAGTTATCCTATGATCAGCCAATATACTCAAGTCTTTCTCCTCTGTCACTGCCAATTGATATGTCCCCAGCTTATAGCAAACATTCTAGTTGTTAGTCCCTGAATGCATGGCCTTGCACTATTAAATATCATCCAATTTATATTACTCCAGGTTTCAAGGTCATCCTCCTCCATAATGGCAACACCTCCCAGCTTTGTGTCATCTGCAAATTTTATTAGCACATTCCCACTTTTTATGCCATGCTCAGTAATGAAAATGTTAAATAAGATTGGTCCCAAGACTGATCCCTGAGGAGCTCCACTAGTAACCTTCCTCCAGCCTGACAGTTCACCTTTCAGTATGACCTGTAGTAGTCTCCCCTTTAACCAAGTTCTTATCCACCTTTCAGTTCTCATATTAATCCCCATCTTCTCCAATTTAACTAATAATTTCTCATGTGGAACTGTATCAAATGCCTACCTCTTAAATACAACAATTGAAACAATTGTAGAAAAATCTACAATTACTTTCTCAGTGGTTTGAGCATTGGCCTGCTAAACCCAGGGTTGTAAGTTCAATCCTTGAGGGGGCCATTTAGGAAACGGGGGTTAAAAAAAAATCTGGGAATTTGCCCTGCTTTGAGCAGGGGGTTGGACTAGATGATCTCCTGAGGTCCTTTCCAACCCTGATATTCTATGATTTCTATCATTTAGGCTACCTACTTTTTGCAGTTCACCACGCTTGGAACAGGTCATTTAACTTTAGGAAACATCCTAACAGCCCTTTCTTATCTTCATCATGTTCCCATTACGCCTCTGGCATTTAGGGCAGTGACGAAGCTCCTCCATGCCTGTCTGTTTCTGACAAGGCTTTCAGTGGTTCCCCAGCCATACCCCAGGCTTTTCAGGTCTGCTTCCACAGCTCTTCACCATGTTGATTTCGGGTGACGTCATTTTTGCTTGCCTTAAGGTGTCCATCTTATTGCTACTCTGGTGATGGAATCAGTTTCCATCCGAAGTACATGACTGATCCATCTCCTCCTGGCAATGATGGTGCTCAGATCCTCTTAGCTGCACGGTGTCAATAGATCTTGGTTTGAGATTGTTCTGGGCCAAAAGATACAGAGGATTTTTCTGAATCACCTATTAAATCACTCTGTTTATAAACAAAATTCTGAATCCCTACCTCGGGGGGCGCAAGCTGAGAGCAGCTCATCTCCTGTCTCCTCTACAGAACTCATTACATTGCACACTCAGGCTGCCTGCCTGAGGCTAGCAGTTTGGAGAGGCAACACCCGACCCCCTCATATCCTCCAAACCCTGCCCATGGGATTTAGGCAGATGAATGAAATAATTGATTTAATTCAACCAGCTTTCAAACTGATCTTTCCCCTCGTAAATCCACTTAAATGATATATTTATTCTCTTCAAACAAATATATACTTTGATGTCTCTAGGTTTGGCTTCTTTCATTTCAGAAATTAATTACGAATAGGCTACAGATAAGAGCATTGTCCATGGCAAGTTAAAACAGCTGCACAGTAACTAGATTTTCGTGAGTTTGTTCCCCACACACACTGAACAATTATTTACCTTCATTTATGTTTACCTTAAGCAAAGTTGTGAGTACAAATTAAAGGCAATGATATTTCAGCTCTTAACAGTTACATACACAGTGTCTTTTCAAATACATAATTGTGGGCCTGATCCTACAGATTTGTAGCCTCATGTGAGTAAGTCTGGGGCCTAGAAGTGAAGGGGTGCTATCATATTGATCATTCTTTGTCCAGCTGAAGTCAGTGACATGTTTTGATTCCACTAGTGCAGGGTCCAACCCACAGAGTGCCCTTAGTTTTTAAACAGGTCGCCCCACGGAGTTCAGTTTTGGAGGGTCGTGTGTGTCATTCAGAGTCTGACAGCAGCAGATCTGTTCCTCACTTACTAGGTTTCTAGTTCTCATGGATGGTTTGAACTTGCCCTTTATAGCTGGTAACATTGGTTTCACTGAAGATAAAAGAACACAGAAAAGTGTCACTTTGAACCCAAAGCAGCCCTGGTGACCTTCTAGAGAGGAGACACTGGATGTCCAGTGAACAGGAAGGGTTTTTCTTGTGGCAGGGAGGGTGGTGGGTACAACCCCTCTCATACCTAACCTTCCTCCAACAGCCTACCAACCAACCCCACTCCAAGGTAGTCCCCCCTCGGATTTTGGACTGTCACCCAAAAAAAAAAAAACCTTGCTAAATTGCAGGATATTATTGCCCAGACCCAGCCTTTCCTCCTCCACCATTATACACAGCAGCAATTGTGCTCCTTTAGCTACCGGTTCAGTAGTGCTTGACTTAGGCCTGGTCTACACTAGGAGTTTATGTCAAATTTAGCAGCGTTAATTCGACTTAACCGTGCACCCGTCCACACCAGGAAGTTAATTAGTTCGACCTAGAGGGCTCTTTAGTTCGAATTCTGTACTCCTCCACGACGAGGGGAGTAGCGCTAAATTCGACATGGCTATGTCGAATTAGGCTATGTGTGGACGGAAATCGACCTTAGTAGCTCCGGGAGCTATCCCACAGTGCACTACTCTGACGCTCTGGACAGCAGTCCGAACTTGGATGTTCTGACCAGCCACACAGGAAATGCCCAGGGAAAATTTGACATGCTCCGGCGCCTTGTGGATGTTCTGCAGGACCGCAGGCAGGAGGAGAGAGCACCTCTGCACTGTATCTGCAACCGCCCTCCCCCGCCAAAAAGTCCCAAACCCCCCTCACCCAAAGTAACAAGAAGGAGGGGCGACAGGGGCCGTGAAAACTGTCACTGCACCCCTGCAGAGTGCACAAATACAAGAAGGCTCTCATTCCCTAAATGTTGAGAAGTCCTTCCCTTCCTGGCTCACCGAAGCCCCAATCCCAGTTTCATCCTCTAAGTGTGTAGTTGATTATTAAAAGTAGTTTGCTGTTAATTACTATTTCCGTCAAGTTTTTCTACAGAAGACTGTCTGTGAAGGGCGGGGGAAGGGGGTTGTTAATTGCATAGGACAGTCACCTTTACCAGGGTACAGACACGGGGGCAGGATCAACAGCAGGTCACACACACAGTGCAGTCAGTAGGCACCCTGGTCGGTCTGGGAGGTGTTTTCCATGTTCTGTGTGGGTGGGGGGTACGTGACTTTGTGGCATGGGAGGGCGGTTACAGAACTTATGCAGCGGTCCTTGTCCCGGACCACAGAGCCACGCAGCAGGGGAATCTGTAACCGTCCTCCCCCGCCACAAGGTCACGTAGCCCCCGCACACAGAGTCCCGAAAAGGAGGGATGGCAGGCTCCGTTGAAACAACCAGTCCGGCACTGCAGACCGCTCTAGGAGCAGGAGCCTATCATTCCTCGAGTGTAGAAGCGGTGTTAACATCACTGCACACCCTACCCACCACAGTCTGCGTCCCTGTTTCAACCCTTTAATGCGAATTCATTAATAAAGAAAACGTTGTTAATTAACAATGTTCCATTAACTTTATTTTTAAACGTGTGTTGGAAGGGGGGAAACGTGGTGAACGGGGTATGTAACCGCAGAAGAAAGTCAACAGTAACTGAAGCAGAGGCAGGTTCAGCTTCTCTGTAAAGAAACTGAACAGTCACAGGTTACCCTGCTCCCTGAGGAACCTAGCTTTCAAAGCCTCCCGGATGCATAGCGCTTCCCGCTGGGCTCTTCTAATTGCACGGCTGTCTGGCTGAGCGTAATCAGCAGCCAAGCGATTTGCCTCAACCTCCCATCCTGCCATAAAGGTCTCCCCCTTGCTCTCACAGAGATTGTGGAGCATACAGCAAGCTGCAACAACAATGGGGATATTGGTTTCGCTGAGATCCGAGCGAGTCAGTAAGCTCCTCCATCTCCCCTTGAGACGTCCGAAAGCACGTTGAATGATGACAGTTACCCAAGACCACCCTCGACACATTTTTCCCCCCAGCATGCATTGTGGGGAAATCCCAGAATTCAAATGGGCAGCGGGGACTGCGGGAACTGTGGGATAGCTTCCCACAGTGCACTGCTTCCAATGTCGACGCTTGCCCCGTTAGTGTGGACTCACAACGTCGAATTAGTGTCCTTAGTGTGGACACACAAATTCGACTTTGTAAGGTCGATTCCACAAATTCGAATTAAGTTAAATCGAACTAATCTGGTAGTGTAGACATACCCTTACTCTATAGCTGCAGCATAGTAAAAACAGAGACACTATGAAACTAGAAAGCTCAACTACTGGGGACTCAGAGCTAGCGTTTTCATATCCAGTGTGCAGTGTCAGATTTCACTTCCGCCACTGGAGCGGGGTGGAGGTGTGGGGGGAAATCTCAGCCTGATTCTGTTACTCTCACAACTTGAATCCCTTGTGCTTTAGATGCTCGTATAGTTAGTAGCCTCCACTCTGCATTGCTATTCTTAGCAGCTACTGCTTGTCCCCCTGCCAGAGGGCAGGGATCCATCCACCTGCGGCATTTGCCTTCGCTTAGACTCCTTTATACTTTGTTCAGCCTAGTCCTGCAGTGTTAGTCCATCCCCTCTCCAGACGTCTCAAGCTAAGCATTCAACAGGCTCATCGAACCCCAGCTGAGAGTAGAAGTCACTTCCGCAGATTTGGTCCAGTTCTCAGCTCTGTTGCCAAACTTCAGGGAGTGTTGGATATTTAAGAGATTCAGTCCCCTCATCTACAAACCTTACTCCTGAGTAGTTATTACAGCCGTAAGGGTTACTCGTAGAATAGGGTGACATACGTCCTGTTTTGGCTGGGACGGTCCCTGTTTTAAGCCCTGTCCCAGCCTTACTGACTTTTTTGGCAAAACTGGGCATTTGTTCCATGCAGTTTTGCCAAAAAAAGTGGGGCACAATCCCTAGGGAGGCATGGAGGAATGTGTGAGTGTGGTGGGGGAGAGGCAACACCAGCCCTGTGCGGGATGGAGGGCTCAGGAAAGTGGCTGCATCTGGGCCAGCCCTGTGCAGTTAGGTGGCAGAGCTGGCTGCAGGGTTTTTGCTGCCCCAAGCAGCAAAATAATAATAATAAAAAAAAGCCGCGATCATGATCTGCGGCAATTCGGCGGCTGGTCCTTCGCTCTGAGAGGGCGTGAGGGACCTGCTGCCGAATTGCCACCAAAGAGCCGCTGTCCATTGGCCGCCCCAAGCACCTGCTTGCTGGGCTGGTGCCTGGAGCTGGCCCTGGTCTTGGGCAGGCTCCATGTGCAGGGGGTCAAGGGGGGGTCTCAGGCCGGCCCTGGGCAGGTGGGGCTTGGGCCTATCCCATGCATGGGGAGGATAGGGTGGCCTCAGGCAGGCCCCACCGGCAGGGGGAGAGGGGGCCTTGGGCTGGCCCCCTGCAGTGTCCTGTTTTCCCTTTGGGAAAACATGGTTATTACCCTATCAAAAAAGCAACGCTTGGGGTTTCCCCGACTGAAAGGCTTCCACATATATCACAGTACAATGCTGCCACCAGGTGGTCATATTAGTTGTCAGGCATTTTACTAGAGGGAAAATAGTTCAATGTCTGTCAAAGCTAACAGCATGTTTTTAAAAAGTCCTCTGCACTCACACGTCTTTGAGCCATCAGTTTTTAACTGGGGTGAAGAATTTAAGTGGATCCTTCCCTTCTCTTTGAGGGCCACCATAAAACATAGTGAGCTAAAGATCTGAAACCTTTTCCTATCCATTAGATCAGGGGTTTTCAAACTGGGGGTCAGGACCCCTCAGGGGGTCATGAGGTTATTACATGGGGGGTTGTGAGCTGTCAACCTCCATCCAAAACCCCACTTTGCCTCCAACATTTATAATGGTGTTAAATATATTAAAAAGTGTTTTTAATTTATAAGGAGAGGGGGTCACACTCAGAGGCTTGCTATGTGAAACCAGCAAAAAAGTTTGAGAGCAACTGCATTAGATGTTTGAAAATTCAATGCAATTATGTTGTTTTTCCCCATCAAAGTTCTATTAAACTAGCTTACTTAATGCTCCAGTAAAGGATTTACATTTTAAGCAGAATGACAAGGATTTTGTATTGTTAGCAAGACTTTGCATTACACAGTATTGAAAAAAAAGTGACTTCTCCTCTCATGGAACTGTGGTATAGTAAAATATGGACAATCCTTGTAATGGAAAAGCTTTCACACCAAGTACGCACACAAGAGAATCACCAAAGAGAGGCTACATAGCTAGAAATGTGGTCATCCTTTTCAGTGTACTCAGAGGATAGCTCCCCACCCAGCAACCAGAATCGCTATCCAGATTCTTTGAATATTAGTTGGATCCTGGACAAGTAGTAAGTAATGTACAAAATAGTGTGTTAGAATTTTATTGTAACTTTGCCTTAAGAAGATGGAATCTGAGTCTAAGGCCAGAAGGCACCATAATGATCATCTGGCCTCCTGCAAACTTCAGGCCACAGAATATCACCACACACTCCTGTAACAAACCCCTAACCTCTGGCTGAGTTACTGAAGTCTTCAAATCATGATTTAAAGACTGCAAGTTACAGAGAATTCACCATTTACTTTAATTCAAAACTAGCCAGTGACCCATGCCCCACGCTGCAGAGGAAAGCAGCGTGTCTCTACCAGGGGCGGCTCTACAAATTTGGCCGCCCCAAGCAGTCATGCCCGGGAGGCGCCCCGGAGCCGCGGGAGCAGCGGACCTCCCGCGGGCATGACTGCGGAGGGTCCGCTGGTCGCGCAGCTCGGCTGGACCTCCCGCAGCTGCGGGCGGTTCGCTGGTCCGGCGGCTCCGGTTGAGCTGCCGCAGGCATGCCTGCGGGAGGTCCAGCCGAGCCGCGGGACCAGCGAACCGTCCGCAGTCATGCCTGCGGGAGGTCCAGCCGAGCCGCGGGACCAGCGAACCGTCCGCAGTCATGCCTGCGGGAGGTGCAGCCGAGCCGCGGGACCAGCGAACCGTCCGCAGTCATACCTGCGGGAGGTCCACTGGAGCCGTGGGCCGAGCGTCCCCTCCGCAGTCATGCCTGCGGCAGGTCCGCTGCTCCCGGGGCTCCGGTGGACCTCCCGCAGGCATGACTGCGGCAGGTTCGCCGGCCCAGCCTGCCGCCCTCCCGGGAAAGGGCCGCCCCAGGCGGGTGCTTGCCCCGCTGGGCTCTGGAGCCGGCCCTGGTCTCTACGAGTCTGACTAGGGGGAAATTCCTTCCTGACCCAAATATGACAGTCAGTCTCAGTTAGACCCTGGGCACATTGGCGAGGACACCCGGGAAAGAATTCTCTGTAGTAACTCAACGCCCACCCCATCAAATGCCCTATCTCTAGCTGTTGGAGATATTTGCTCCTGGCATATGGCCCATCTGCCACTGCTAGTCTCATCATACCTCCCTCTTCATAAACTTCTCAAGCTAAGCTAGAAGATCTGTTTCTACTTTCCAGTGAATGACTATCAGCCACCAAGGGGCAGGAAAATTTAAAATATTAAATACCCCACTCTGATTGCTCTTGGAGGCAAACTGGTGGTGAAACTAGCTGTCAGCTTCTTGCAGAGGTCACCAGTTCTATTTTAAAATGATTTTCATCAATAAAAAAGAATCGGGTTCTCCTATTTGTGTGGTCATACTACTTGTTGCTTCTGACTAGGCACATCACTCCCAAGTATTCATGAAAATGCAAGTAAGGGAAGAATTCAAACAATTTGTATAGGAATTGCATTATTCACTATTCCTCATTTATTATTATTTTAAAAGTTTACCACCATGTGACTCAGGTGAACAAGTCAATAGCAAGTAGTCAAAGGGGACAGTATTCAAGGTTATAAGACAGAGCCTACAGACTAGAGGAAAGTCAGGGGCTTATACTCTGTCTGTAATAGTGCCTGCATTTTTCAGTATTCACTTCCATGGAGAATCTGGAAAAGCTTCTTCCATTGTACTCCACAAAGCAGCAATTAAAGCACTACCATACAGACTTCCCCCCACAAAACTTAGCAGCCAGAAAGACCTTGAGGAGAGACCTTTCTCTGGCCTGTATGTACTCCTTAAGTGAGCAGGCCCCAGGTTTGTGTTTCCAGAAAGCAGCGGGCAAATTAGAATCATAGGACTAGAAGGGACCTCAAGAGGTCATCTGCACTCATGGCAGAACTAAGTATTATCTAGACCATCCTGGACAGGTGTTTGTCTAAGCTGCTCTTAAAAACCTCCAATGATGGAGATTCCACAGCCTCCCTAGGCAATTTATTCCAGTGTTTAACCACCCTGACAGTTAGGAACTTTTTCCTAATGTCCAACCTAAACCTCCCTTGCTGCAATTTAAGCCCATTGCAGAAGCCAGTTGTGAAATTGGAGCATGCAGACAAGAGCTTGAACAATCCCATTCCAAATGACTCAGCAGGGCAAGTGTCAGACACAAGTGGTGGACAGGAGATGGCACTAGATGATGCAAGAGCCCTTGGCAATATTTGTGTGACAGTATCTAGTGTCATCTCTCCCAGTTCCTGCCACGTAGGCTCTACACACACATCTCTCGGTTTGCTGGCATTCATATCCCTAACAAGGCCTCCAATCCGGCTTTTGTTTTGACAATGCTGCCATTAGCAGCCAGAGCAGAAGTTGCAAGTGCCATGTAGAATGGAGACAAGTGGCAGGTGCCAGTCTTCCACAGAGCCCAGCAGTCCCACCTGTTGTGGGATCAAACCCTCCACTGGGGTGATACTTTGTACTCTTCTACACTTGAAGATAGCGCTGTCAAGCAATTAAAAAATTAATTGTGATTAATCACAATTAATCCACACTTTTAAACAATAATAGAATACCATTTAAATAGCTTTGGATATTTTCTACATTTTCAAATATATTGATTTCAATTACAACACAGAATATAAAGTGTACAGTGCTCACTATTTTTTATTACAAATATTTGCACTGTAAAAAACAAAAGAAATTGTATTTTTGAATTCATCTAATACAAGTACTGTAGTGCATGAAAGTTCATCTTACAAATGTAGAATTATGTACAAAAAACCTGCATTCAAAAATAAAATGTCAAACTTTAGAGCCTGCAAGTCCACTTAGTCCTACTTCTTGTTCAACCAATCACTCAGACAAACAAGGTTGTGTACATTTGCAACAGATAATGCTGCCTGCTTCTTGTTTGCAATATCACATGAGAACAGACATTTGCATGGCACTGTTGTAGCTGGCATCACAAGATATTTATGTGCCAGATGCACAAAGATTCATATGTCCCTTCATGCTTCAACCACCATTCCAGAGGACATGCATCCATGCTGATAATGGGTTCTGCTCAATAACAATCCAAAGCAGTGCCGACTAACACATGTTCATTTTCATCATCAGAGTCAGATGCCTCCAGCAGAAGGTTGATTTTATTTTTGGTGGTTCGGGTTCTGTAGTTTCCACATTGGAGTGTTGCTTTTTTAAAACTTCTGAAAGCATGCTCCATACCTAATCTCTATTTCTTTTGCTTGCCATTTTTACAGTGCAAATATTTGTAATAAAAATAATATAAAATGAGCACTGTACACTTTGTATACTGTGTTGTAATTGAAATCCATATATTTGAAAATGTAGAAAAATATCCAAAAATATTTAATAAAATTCAGTTGGTATTCTAATGTTTAACAGTGTGATTAAAACTGCGATTAATCGTGATTAATTTTTTTAAGTGCGATTAATTTTTTGAGTTAATCACGTGAGTTAACTGTGATTAATCGACAGCCCTACTTGAAGAACAACTCTCAGCTCTGATCCATCCCTCCTGCCACTGACCTCAAAGCCCCTTCTCAAATCCTCCCTTCTCAGACTTGCACTCCTCCTTGGGGGTCATCCAGCTTTGCAAGAAACTTTCCTCTCATCCTTGGCATTGATGAGCAGCCTCGGGCACAGATGACAACTCAAATGCCTAGTGGGGCCCCATGCACAGCTGCCTATGCAATGCCTACCACCACTGCCCCTTTTGTTTCTGTGCATACCAGGCTAAAGAGGCAGAGCCTGTTGCAAAGGGCCAGCACAGGACATGGAGGTACCTTCATAGATGTGTCAAATCTGGCTTGGAAAAAGCAACAAAGAGTCCTGTGGCACCTTATAGACTAACAGACGTATTGGAGCATGAGCTTTCGTGGGTGAATACCCACTTTGTCACCCCTCTGAGTCTGACTTGTAAATTCAGGTCTGAAATTGCAACTTTGTTTGATCCAGGAGACCTCAATCCAGGAATGGTGCGAGGGGGAGAGAAGGACACAAATATTACAGCTACACAAGCTGTTCTCTGTGCTTAGACCAGAGACCATGAGCCTGCCAGTGGGGATAACTCAGAACTAGTGTTGCCAACAGTCCCTTATTAGAAGGGACCTCCCTTATTTGTTCATCTTTGTACAAGATTGGGAGTTGCTGAGTGCTGCCCTAATTTACACCCAGCTGCCTGAGGCCCCAGTGGTCTGTTCCAGTAGCTGGAGAGTAGAAATACTTTTCCCCTGGCCACACCCCACCCTCCACACTGAGCGACCACTTTGGCCCAGCATAGCACCACTTCAAAGTCTCTGCGAGGGGCATCCCTGGGCTACATCAGTAAATCCTGTGTATCCAGGAAAGCTGCCTTTGCACTCCTTTGTACCAACAGAGCAGAGGGGATGTTGCAGCCCTGAGTTCTTGTCTGTGGTGGCACTTGCAGTTAAGGTATAATATTTCTCACCATATTTCTCTCTTGTGCAGATGATGTTTTGCATTTCACTCAGCTGGAGAATGGAGCTAGAAGATTGTCTCAGGGTCAGGCTTATCTCTGGGTTGTGGTTGGTAACTTATTCCCTGTTCCTTATTCAAAACCTGAAGTTAGTTAGTTCCCAGGATCAGAAGTCAGTTTTTAAATCTTTCAGCTACCACAGTGCTGTGGAATTCTACAGTCCAGCCTACTTGTTCATGCTTGAAGGAGCTCACTGTCCCATGACACACCAATAGCCTGCAGTGCATGCATTGAATATATAAGGTAGGTCTGAAGAGGTGTAAGTGACAAGATCTCTCTCCAGTCACCCCAAGTACCATGTCTAGGTGATCGTTGGGTAGTTCTGGACAAGTAGCCCCACTCTTCTCTCTAGAAGATGCTTGGGTTCTACCCACAGTTCTCTGACAGATACATACTCGGGAGTGAGCAGAGAGATGGTCAGTAAAGACACCTTCAGATCCCAGTCAGTCACCTGTTCAAAACCAAGGCTGGGGTTAGGGTTAGTCACCGAAATCAAAGCTGTGGCTGATAAGAGGAGCTGGACTGGACACTAGCCATCGGCACTGGGGGAGGGATGGCTGGAGAAGTCCCTGCATTCCCTCACACCACTCCCCCTCCGCAACTGCCTGTTCCTGGTGATGATGAAAAGAGCTCTGTGCAGCCCTGCCCATACCCCATCCCTCTACAATCCCCCCTTGGTGCATAAGAACTGCACCAGTTCCTCTGCCAGGGGAATCTCTGTATCCTTGAAGCAAGGAGACTGGACACCGCCCTCCCTCACTGCAAAGCTAGAAAAACAATTTCTTACCCTCCAGGGAGGCAAAACCCCTCTCTCCTGCTGCTAAGGGGAACAGGACTGCTGTATGGGAAGCAATGCAGAAGCTTGTATCCCACTTCCTTCATGGGGCCTCAGCACTATGAGCTAGGTTTATGCAAATGGATCATGCAGCACAAAGACTCAGTTTCATTTACTGATTAATAGGTTGGTTACTTAGAATTTTGCTGATTCACAGAAAGGATAAGTTAATTTGAGATGCAGCTTTATTCCATGAAGACAGGCAGTGGGGTCTCAGATACAGCCTCTTTTGGGCATCACAGTAGACTTCCCCCTGCTCATCCCACCAGCCTCCCAGGAACTGACAAGAAACAGAGTCGTGAGTCATTTTCCATTAAATAAACAACTGCAGCAAAGCCTTTGATTTGGGGCTGTGATCTGATAGGAACCTCTGCATCTGTCACCTTCCAACTCATTTTACTGGCATTCAGACATATCCTTCCTCCCCCACAACCAAAGACCTTTCAAGCACCTCTTCCACCTTGAAAACAGACTCACACCCGGCTGTGTCTGACAAACACAACATGGTACCCAACCTCTTAAAGGGACACTGTCCACTCAAAAATAATCAAATCAACAGTTAATGAGTTGTGTTCTTAACACCCAGAACCTCAACGAGGAGTGGGTTTTCAAACCAGATCTGCCCCCCTTCTGTTCTTAAGCTTGCTTCCCATTGTTAATTATTGTGCCAACTTGAGAGTCTGTGATCAGATTGTGGGACTTGTATGTGTACAGGGGCCAGATTGGAGGCAAAAAATTCATCAGGGCTGATCCCCCAAGCTCCTGCCACTTGGCATCAACACCCCATGCAGCACATTACACCTACATTATGCCCCAGGGAACCCCAATTTATGTGACAGGGTCCTTGGATTTATGCAGCACTGCTTCCCACCTTCCCAACACCACCCACAAGCTCTCTTCTGCTTATTGAAACATTCATTGCCACCCTACCTCACCTTAAAGGGCAGAGAGACCATGAAGGACAGAGCCCCAATGCTGTGCATGTATTTAAATGGTGGTGGTGGTTGGTGGACTAGGCTGGGCAGCAGTTCCTGGCTTCTTATCTACTATTCTTTTTTAAGGCCAAATTTCAGAAGGGAACACCATGTCAAAACAAACCATTTCCAAGCTGTGAAAACAAAGTGTTCCTTTTTCAGCTGCAAACCCCCCACATCTTTTCAAATTGGAGATATACCAATCTTCTAGAAGGGACCTTGAAAGGTCATTGAGTCCAGCCCCCTGCCTTCACTAGCAGGACCAATTTTTGCCCCAGATCCCTAAGTGGCCTCCTCAAGGATTGAACTCACAACCCTGGGTTTAGCAGGCCAATGCTCAAACCACTGAGCTATCTCTTCCCCCTATAAATGATTTGTCAAATTTCGGAGACACCCTTCTGATGCATTTTTCAGCAAACATTCTTCAAAATAATTGTCACCCAGCTCCAAGTGTTACAACCACCCTCAGTTCTCCTTCTAACCAGCTTTTTAAGGGGTTCCCCATGACACTGCATTTTGATTAGGGGCCCCACTGAAAAGAAAAGCATGCTGCGTAAGCAGCTGCCCCCCCTTCTCTCACACAGAGCTCTCATGGGCAACTGCTTCTGTTATATCCTTGGGGGGGGCAGCCGGTTTAGGAAGAAATCACTTGAGGCCAGACAGCAGACAGCTAACAAAACTACCATTTTATTTACAGACACAGAGCTCACCCAACCGGCCGAAACCGGCTGGGCTATCCCCTAATAATCTAACTCAGTTGCCATAGGAACAAAAACCATGACAACCAAATACACAACAGCTTCCTATACTCTTCCCTGTCTCTCCCCACCAATAGGGCCAGGAGTCCCTGCGTTCCAACACCTCTTCTCCCAGACTGAGCTGTGCTGGTGTCAGCGCTTCAGGCCTGAAGTAGTTCTTACCCTCCAGCACAGCCCCACAAACAGCCAATTTTGTCCTTTTGGGAAAGAGTTAGAGGTGGCAGCAGCCTGGCCTGCAGCCCTGTGGCATTGACAAAGATCTTTAAAACACCAACATGGTAGACCCGTCATAAACACACATTTCAGACCAAAATGGAAAGACAGATAGTGGGGCTACCAACTCTCATATCATCTGATCTCTCTGAGCCCAGCTCCTGAAGTCAGGTTATTTGCTGAGAATCCCAGGGGATTTTTGTTTGGTTGGAGTAAGTTTCTAGTCCTCACAGACTTGTGGAAAAGGTTGAAAAGGGGACCCTAAATGATCCAACAGTACAAAGCATTTGGGTTTTTTATATCTTAAGCGCTTGGAGTTGGCAATACCAAGATCAAAAGAGACACAGCTTCCGAGAGATGAGGCATTCCAACATCTAAAGAGTCAACTAGAATTGACACGGTCCTGTAAGTTCTAGGAAAGAACATTTTTGCGGAGGCAATGGTCATATTTCCATTGAAACACTCATCAAGGCTGAAGTGCTGAAGGTGCTCCCTGCCTTTCCTCATGTGTCATCAGTAAGTTAAACAAGAGCTTACATAGGTGACAATACCCCTTCTGAGAGGTCTAGTTTATTAACCAAAGACCTAATGAAAATACAAGCAAACCTTCACACCAGCAGCTTAGGTAGGAGACAGTCTCAGTTAGGCATTCTCACCTGGGTCCATCACTCCCCACCAGCAGAGTTCTCTCAGCTCAGGTCCTCTCTCTGAAATCAGGCCTCTTCCCATGTCTGGGGAGAATTCTTCCCCAGATCCAGGGGTCTGCAGAGACCTGCCAGCTGCAGCTCTCCTCTGGGAGATCATGTAACTTCTCACAGTCTGGGCTTCTTACCCTTCAGCAAAGTCCTGGCTCCACTCCCCTGCAAGTTCCTGTCTTTAGGATCCACCTCAGCTGACCCCGGTAACCCTTTATCAGCTGCTAAGCAGTCACCTAGAGAAGTAATTACTTCCAGGTGGGTCTGAGTTGGCTCATTCTCCCTTACAGGAACATCTCACATGTAGGCTGGCCCTTGACTCCCCTGAAAGGGCCAGCCACCATGAGAAAGCTGTTTCCTGTTCATTGTGCCATGCCTGGCAGGCTCTTTAGGCTGTTGTGGGATATGAGGCCTAGCAACAGGCCAGTTCTGACAACACTGATTTATCAACAGCATCTTCCGGAGGCATCCTCAGGAACTGAGGACGTTGGGTTCTTTAACCCTTTCCTTTAGGCTGGTGATTTACATGTTTGAGGAGAGAAAGGGGAGAAGAGGCAGAGGTTTGGATACTTCACGGCAAGATCATCAAAACCCCTTAGAGACCCAGGCACAAGGAAAATGTTGTGCAGGGTGGTCAGGTGACCACATGGGTAGGGGAATTCATCTCTGCACCAGGGAAAGGACAGAACAGAGGTGGTTTGCCCTTCCACATTCAAGGGCTGGGTTGGGGATGCTCTAACATACACATAGGTGGCTTGTGGCACAGTCCACCAGGCTGCACCACACTGGCCATTTCTTCCTGTGATGAACCCACAATAGAGAGGCTACAGCCAAAATAACCCCCTGCTCCCCAGCCTAGGACCCTGGAGATATACTGTCCGGTCCTGGTCAAAAACCTGACCAATATGAATTTTATTACCTGGTCCACCACTTCTATGAAGGTAAGTGGATGTGCACCAGGTTAGCTTTTGCATACACAGGCAGGCTTTCTTCTTTCCTGCCTGGGACCAGCACTTCCCCCCTGCCACTTCAGTCTTTTTTTCCTCTGGTGTTTTCAGGTGTTGTGTTGTAGGGAGAGTGAGGTCCTGTCATGATGTCACTTCTCCCTTTTATATCTTCTTCCAACTTGCTGGAAAGTTCTTTTGCTGTGACCTGGGTCAAACAGTCCTCATTGTGTAGTGCTATCTCTGAAAGTTTTCTATTGTACATCGGGTAATCCTTGTGATTGTGTGTATTTCCTTAATAAGACATCAACATCGTTTGGCCTTTTTACTGATGTACCTGAAAGGCTGCTTGTGGGTGTTCCCAACCTCACAACATGTTTCAGTAGCACATACATAGCCTAACTTCATATACAATGAGAGCACATATCACTTAACAGGATATTAATGTTCAACAGATTAAGACTTTTAAAATGATACCTCACAAGGTATACTTTGTACAAAACATATCCTAATTATATCACCATGGTGAATATGGGCTGCAGGGTGTCACACCAGGGTGCACCACACTGGCCACATCCTCCCTCCTCCATTCCCCCTTCCCTTCTTCAGCATGCCCCAACATCTGCCTGGCCCACCCCAGCAGCCCCTTTGAACAGGCTAAAGGGCCGGGCATAGGAATCAGTCTTCACCCCCTCTACAGGAGTGTGCAAAGGTAGACAGTCTCTCTCTCTCTTTTACACACACACACACACACACACACACACACACACACACACACACACACACACACACATACACACACACACACACACACACACACACACTCTCACTCTTGTTTGGCAGCAGACAAAACACTAACAAGGACCTTGTTCTGACCAGTGCTGCGAAGGTTTCTAGTCAGGAGGACTTCAGAATTGTCTAAAATGACTGCAAGTCCCTGGATCTGCCTACACAATTATTCCCATGGCAGGTGTGTGGTTGCCTGATAACCAGCTGCTAAACACACTGTAAAATAAGTTTGTCTGAACTATACAACAGTTTCAAGTGTGATTCCTCAATGGGAAAGATGTTCTGCAGTGTCTAAATAAAAGCAAACAGATTTTCACAAAGGCACTGTGCTGCTACCGAAGAGCAGAATTTGCAGGTATTCAGCCCCCCTGGAAGTCAGGTCACTTGTAGTTAGGAGTGTGTGAAGGTGGCTTGATCTTAGCATCAGGCATAGGTGAAAAAATTGAAGTGGCCAGGGTGAGGGAAAAACAGACAACAAAAGACACACACCTCTCTGCATGGAGCCTCCCTGCTTTGACCAGCTAACAGAGAGCCTCAGCTTGGCTCAAATGGGATGGTGTCACTGCCACAGTCAGGCAGCCTCACTCCAGTTAGGAGCAACCTAGACCCTTGTAGTTTAGAGGGGATGTGGGAAGAAGGCCAGTCTTCCCATAAGGGCCAGGCAGGCTAGGCTCTTTGTACCTGGCAGCCTCCTGCTATTATTACCCATCCTCAAGGGGAGAGTAGAAAGGCAAGTATAGTCTCTTCATAGGGTCTTCATACTACCTGGATTTTCAGACTGAGGGGATCTCCTGGGGCTTCAAGAAAGGATTCTTGGACCCTTTCTCTTTAGCTACTTGCCTCAATGAGCTCAGCTGGAGGATCTCCCTTTCCACCAGCAGCCTACCAAACGTCGTCTAGGTGGGGCAGGCTGCCTGCCTCCTATCTCGGAAGGCAAAGAGCCTCCTCCCTGCCTGACTTAGGCCCTGAGCCCACAGTGAGCTCCACACAAGCCCAGGGGCCTGCCCATGTGGAGCTCATTGCAGGATCAGGACCATGGTCTGGGATCTGTAGTTTCCATCGCAAGACACTTAAAATTGCCTCTGTGTTTGTACAGCACCTAGCACAATGGAGTGCTGAGCTCTGACTGGGGCCCCTAACACTACTGCAATGCGCATACATAACCATTTAGCTGCCTGACTTTAAGCACTCACATGTAAAAATTTGGGCTTTACAAACATTGCTAAGGGAAAATGAGAGGTGCTGAAAGAAAACATGAACTGATCTGACAGCCTGGGCTAGTGATGGCAGCAGGAACCTAAATGATTTTTGAAAGACTCACCAAGTTGCCTTTTATTTGGCACATTCGTCAGCTTATGGGACACACAGGGCAAACCCCTGTGGTCTGCAGTGACTCTAGTGCTGCTGCTTTGAATCTAGCAGAGGGCATGGCAGATTCAGTATCTGTACTTCTCATGTAGCACATTGAACTAGGCCTCCAGATATAGCATTGCAAAACTGGAGAGGTGCATGAGATGGTTGATAATTTGCCGTAAAAACAAGCTACTACAAACTGAATTCATTGACTGTTTTAGGTACCTCCTGGGACTTGCCGGTCTTGTGAGGGTCATTGGTGACAACCGAGTGCCCAAGATCTTTCTGTACAATGTACCATTATTGAGCTATAAAATAATTTGTATCTACTTTTCATTATATTTCCCTACTTGCAAAGTAGACAGGCTTATTCCTCCCACTGTGAACTATAAAGAGGAGTGTTTTCTTGATAGGAAGCATCTTTATGTCCAGAAATGATATCCTACCTTCCTTGATGTTCACATGAACCGAAATGCATAGAGCAGACAGAGAATCGATAACTAGATTTGCTAGGCAAGTTTTGGAGCAAACTTTAATCTTTACAATTGACTTTGACCCTCTCTTCACTCATGCACATAGGCTCCACATTGTCTGACGAGAAGAGATGCTGGATGCCAAAGGCTGTTGTGAGAAGGAAGTGTGAATGGTGTGTCCATTATAATGAAGTCAGGTCCAGACAGACTTATCTTTACCTAGCACAGGGGTAGGCAACCTATGGCACGTGTGCCAAAGGCAGTACGTGAGCTGATTTTCAGTGGTACTCACTGCCTGGGTCTTGGCCACCAGTCCGGGGGGGGTCTGCATTTTAATTTAATTTTAAATGAAGTTTTTTAAACATTTTAAAAACCTTATTTACTTTACATACAATAGTAGTTTAGTTATATATTATAGACTTATAGAAAGAGACCTCTAAAAACGTTAAAATGTATTACCGGCACGTGAAACCCTAAATTAGAGTGAATAAATGAAGACTCGGCACAGCACTTCTGAAAGGTTGCCGACCCCTGACCTAGCAGGTAGTTCACCCTTGGTTATCACTGTGCACATCTTTACTGACTCACATTGGGTCATCAGGCAGGTTTGAACATCAGGCCTTGAAGGCTAAACCATGAGCCTCTACGATTTGAGCTAAAGATTAGCCAAAGGCTATAGTAGACTCTTATCTTCTGAAGTGGAGTAGCCATTAGAGGTGGACAAAGATTCACACACTGCCAGTGCATGTTACACATTCATATCAAAACTGCTTACACCACACAGCAAGACAACAAGAAAGTCGGTGTTTGATGCCCTCGATAAGGTCTGGTATCCCATAGGACAAAATCCAACACTCAGGCTAGTCTATACTAGAAAAGGTCTCTTGCTGTAGTTGTACTGGGAACGCCTCCTAGTGTAGGTACAGCTTAGGCCAGCACAGGAGTGCTTTTGCTCATAGGCCATGGAACTGGGGATCTAGCCAGACCATGACCTGACCAAATCTGAGGGGCATTGTGACCCCAGGTGCCAGGTCTCAATGCCACTCACTCAGATTTGGAGGGGGTGAATATAGGGACACATGGGCTAGGGGGCAGGAGAAGGGGGCAGGTTGCTGGTGGGGGAGTATGAAATCTATCCCACCCCCTTTCAATGGTGCTCTACAGCCCCTGCTTTTTCTGGTATAACTGATAGCAGCTCCCCAAGCAAAATAAGCTATACTGGCAAAAGGACTTACGTCAGTGTAACTATCTACGGATATTACCCCAGGATATTACCTCATCCATTTGGTCTCTGATATCCTGGGACTGGCACAGCTACAACAACGCTGCATACGCCCCTATGTGACATTACTATACCAGCAACAGTTTAAGTGTAGATCTAGCCTCACTCTGCATGGATGGAAAGGTCCCTATTAACTATGAGCAGACAGCAGCACCATGTTGAGTACAAAAGCCATAGACCACGGTCAGGTACCCCATCTTTCCACTACATTAACCAGTTTTGATAGCATGTAGCAGTGCTTCCCAGGCTTCTGAAAACTGAGCTCTTCCCAACCTCACCAGGAAAATGAAGCCATTTACACCTTCCACCGTGTGTTGTTAAAGGCCTAAACATCTAAATGTATACATCTTCTGTCCCTTCACTTTGAGAAACACCCATGTAGATCTTCATAATAAACTTAAATTAAATTAAATTAATTAATGGAGATATACCTATCTCCTAGAACTGAAAGGGACCTTGAAGGGTCATCGAGTCCAGCCTCCTGCCTTCACTAGCAGGACCAAGTACTGATTTTGCCCCAGATCCCTAAGTGGCCTCCCCTTCATCTTCTTTCTCACCTCTGTTGATGAACAGTGAGATATCTTAGGTGTCAACACTATTAACTATTATCATTGACATCTGAGTTAGCATCCATTGAAGTAAAGTGGGGCAGCTCACACCTCAGAGCTGTTGTTTCAGGCTCTCTGCAAAGTCAGGTTTGTCTTTCTAATTGGTTACACTCAGGTCACATTTTCAAGATTGTCTTTCCCACCATGACTAAAATTGTCTTTAATTCTTTTTTAGAAGTTGAGACTGGAGGACAATTGACAGGCCTGTCTTCACCTACTCAGCTAGTCCTCTGCCACCCCCAAGTGGGGACACTCCACACTTGGAGAAGTGGAGGATAAATAGCATCTCACCCTTACATTCCAGTGCCTTTTTTGGCAGTGTCCTGTGTCCTTTTTGATGTGATGAGAGCTGGGTTTTGGAAGGGAGTATAAATTTCATCCTCAGAGGTGCATCCTCTCCAACAAAACAGGTTTGGGATTTGTCACTGGGATTGTTTAAGTGTTATTGCAGATTTCCCAAAATTCAATGGGCTTATGCAGGGTGTGACTCAGCAAATAAATGTTTCATGGCGTCAGACCTATTTACCATTTCATGTAAAGCAGTTAATTAATCTGATGCATCTATACTACACATACAGCACAGGCCCTTAAGGGGGCGCTGGGTATCAGCCATTACAACCTACATGGATTGAAATATATAGAAAAGAATAATACAACAGGTCATAAATATCAATACAATGGGAAATTAAGTGTCCAGTAATGTCCATATTGGCTAGTAGAAGTGACCCTGCTATCTCTCCTCATTTGTGCTACTTAAAGTGGAATTTATTTACACCAACGCTGTCAAGCCAGGGTTGGACACTACTCCAGTCATGCATCCTGTAAGAAATGCCTGGTCTGAACCTTCAGCAAGGTAACCTACTCAGTTTGCCTAGAATCATGTGAGGACGAGAGCTCCTGAGTCAATGGTACTAGGGTAGTGAATAGACAATTAGCTAGATTTACTACAGGCTGGTTTTGTGGTTAAGGTACTGGATGGGGACCCAGGAGAACTGTGTTCCATTTCCGGCTCTGCCACACACTCCCCTTGGGCAGCCATGTAATCTCTCTGGGCCTTGCTTCCCCCATCTGAAAGACAGGAATAATATTTCCTCACCTCACAGAAACATTGTAAGGATAAACCCCTAAATACTGAAGCAGTGTTCAGAGCCTGCAGTGATGGTGACTGTGGCAGATACTTACACTAATAGATTTTCTAAGTCATCCCATACTAGCCAGTGAGACATCCAGGAAAGAGCCCTCCTGAGCCCCTGAACTACCTTTCCCTCCCGCCTCCCAGTTACATGGCACAATCTCTGATGGGGTTATTAATATCTATCTCAGTCACCATTGTGCAATTTTGGTGCAGGGCTTTGAGGCAGGGTTCATCTTTGTGATGCCCCCTGGTGGCCTAACATGGCATTACTCACCCTACCAAAGGATCTCTCAGAAGGTCAGTCACCACCTTTCACAGGGTCTAGGCTTGTGGAGCCTTAGCCCTGCAGCTACGACACTGTGTTCAGTTCCAGCCGTTCTGGGGTGTCAAAGGCCCCAAACAAGGTAAAACAGAGTGTGACAGTTATCTGATAAAATATGACCATGTAGATCATTGTTGCTATCATTGTTTGTGGCAAATTCAGGCCAATTAGCTACCTGAAGAGGGGTAACAATTAGCCCGGAAGGCTTAGCCAGCAAAATAAGGTTCAGCTGGGGCAGGGGTTAGGAAGAAACTAATCAGGTTCAGCTGGCCCCAGTTGCTAGAGACCTTTTTAAACCCTCCCTGACAAGGAAGAGGGGGGGGGGAAGGCGGATGAGAGAAGCAGGGCAGCTGCCAGCAAGGAGGGACAGCTGAACTCTGAGACTCGCTGCAGGACGGAGGGCATTCTCCCCAGGGGGGGAAAAGAAACTAGAGCTAGGGGGCTGGCTGAGAAGGAATCAGCCCGGCCTTGTGAGATTGAGAAGGGTTTTTTTTCCCTTGTGCCCTAGCCTGTGCCTCTGAGGCTGGGAAGGACTGAGCTAACAAACAGAGGGGCAGGTATTTTGCCACACGTGGTGTCAGGAGTGGGATCGCCCAGTGGGAGAGGCTCCATGGCAAGCCGTAACTGGGCAGGGTGAAGACCACCAAAAAAAAAAAAATTTTTTTTTTTTAAATGGAGGATGTGCTGAAGGCACTGATGCAGGCCACTGCGGCCCAACAAGAGGCTACCAGAGTGCAGGTGGCTGCCCAGCGGGAGTCCGTACGGGTACAACAGGAGACCAACCAGCTGTTGATGAGCCAGGCAGCCCAAGATCGAGCAAACCTGACCGAGGTAGTGAATCAGTTGAAGGCCCTGACCACAATGACGCAGGGGAAATAGGGGGACCGTGCGGGCTAATCAGTCTGGTCGGGGACACGATGGTCCCTCATAGATACACTCGGCCCGTTAAGCTGAACGGCATAGGGACCACAGCATTAATAGACTCAGGCAGTGCGATTACGCTGGTCTCTGGGAAGCTGGTCAGCCCGGGCCAACTATCCCAGGCCAAGCGCTCGGGAATATCCTGTGTACATGGGGATGTCGGCTACTACCCGACCGTCCCTGTACGCATTGAGGTGCTCGGAAACCCCACCGAGGTGACGGTAGGAGTCGTTCCGAAACTCCCTTACCCTGTCCTTATCGGACGAGACTTCCCGGGATTTGATGGCCTACTCCCCGGGAAAGAGGAGGAAGGGTGGGAGAACCCTGGGGCCCCAGGGGCGGCCCAGATGGGGGACCCTCTCCCCGCTTTCCACGAGTTTGGCCAGGACGTGTTCTCCCCACCGGGGAAGCCCAGGAAACCTCGGAGGGAACGGAGGGCCGACAAAAGGAGGGGGACGAGGATCCTGACCCGGTACCTGACGCCTACATTGGCGGGGGAAAGAAGGGGCGCAGCTGACAGCGGGGCCAGGCCAGCCGACTCCAGCCCATTTGTTGGGCCGGGTTCCCCGAAGGCTATCTCTGAGGGGGAGGGGGAGGAGGACCCCCCCGAAATGGGGCCCATAGGGGCCGCACGTGGGACTTTTGGTCAGGATCAGGCCAATGATCCCCTATACCACAACATTTTTAAAGAAGTAGTCGAGGTGAATGGGGTCCCGGTGGAGGGAAGAGCTAAGGGACCAGGACCGTATTACATGATTAAAAAGGATTTGCTGTATAGAGTAGTCCGGGTCCAAGAGCGAGTCATCGAACAACTCTTGGTCCCCCGGAAGCATCAAAGGGCGGTAATGGACCTGGCCCACAGTCATCTGTTCGGGGCCCATCTAGGGATGGATAAGACCCTCGACCGGGTTCTACAGAGGTTTTTTTGGCCTGGCATTTATGCAGCCGTCCGGCAGTATTGTTCCTCCTGTCCGGAGTGCCAACTACATGGGCCCCGACCATACTTACGGGCCCCTCTGGTCCCTCTACCAATTATTGAGATCCCGTTCGAGCGTATAGCTATGGACATAGTGGGGCCATTAGAAAAGTCAGCCCGGGGCCATCGGTACATCCTAGTAGTATTGGATTATGCCACCCGATACCCCGAGGCCATCCCCCTGCGGAATACCATGTCCAAGTCCATAGCCAAAGAATTAGTCCAGATATTCTCCAGAGTAGGGATACCTAGGGAGATCCTGACAGACCAAGGGACCCCCTTTGTTTCCAAGCTGATGAAGTACTTGTGTGACCTGCTCCACATACGGACCCTCCGAACGTCGGTCTACCACCCCCAGACCGATGGCCTCGTTGAACGCTTTAACAAGACGTTGAAAAACATGTTGCGGAAGGTGATCAGCTGCGATGGAAAAGACTGGGATACCCTGCTACCATACGTGCTGTTTGCCGTCCGGGAAGTTCCTCAGGCCTCCACGGGATTCTCCCCCTTCGAGCTGTTATATGGTCGGCACCCCAGGGGCATACTGGACCTGGCTAAAGAAGACTGGGAAGAGCAGCCAAACCCGGGGAGAAACATTGTGGAACATGTGCTACAAATGAGAGACCGAATCGCCAGGGTCACCCCCCTAGTACGCGAACACATGGAGTAGGCCCAAGGGGCCCAACGGACCTACTACAACCGTCAAGCAAAGGCCCGGAAGTTCCAGGTGGGGGACCGGGTGATGGTGCTCATACCCACGGCAGAGAGCAAGCTCCTGGCCAGATGGCAGGGACCCTATGAGGTAATTGAGGCAGTAGGGGAAGTTAACTACAAGGTCCGGCAGCCAGGTCGCCGGAAGCTGGAGCAGATCTATCACACAAATCTGCTGAAACCCTGGCAGGATAGAGAAACCCTGGTAACGGGGTTGGGGGCGCCACCCCCTAAAGACGATCAGCCCAACCAGGTGGGAATATCCCTGGAGCTGACCCCAGAACAACGATCCGAGGCGGTCAGCCTGATCGAACGCAACCAAGACGTGTTCTCGGAGAAGCCTGGTAGAACTACGGAAGTTCACCATCACATCTTCACAGAGCCCGGGGTGAAGGTGCACGTCAAGCCATACCGGATCCCGGAGGCCAAAAGAGAGGAAATTCGGAAAGAGGTCAGGAAGATGCTGGCCCTAGGGGTTATTGAAGAGTCTCATAGCCAGTGGTCCAGTCCCGTGGTTCTGGTGCCAAAGCCAGACGGCAGTATGAGGTTCTGCAACGACTTCCGCAAGCTGAACGAGGTATCCCGATTTGACGCCTACCCCTTACCCAGGATCGACGAACTGATCGACAGATTGGGAAAGGCCCAGTTCATGTCTACCCTGGACCTTACCAAGGGCTATTGGCAGATCCCCCTGGCGAAGACCGACAAGGAGAAGACGGCCTTTGCAACCCCGGAAGGACTATATCAATACACCGTTCTTCCCTTTGGATTACATGGGGCCCCCGCTACCTTCCAGCGGCTAATGGATAAGCTGTTACGGACCCATAGGGAGTACCCATAGGGAGTACGCTGCTGCCTATCTTGATGATGTCATCATATATAGCCCCGACTGGGAGACGCATCTCGGCAAGGTAGAGGCAGTCCTAGGTACCCTGAGAAAGGCCGGACTGACCGCGAATCCCTCCAAGTGTTCGATCGGGTTAGCTGAAGCCAAATACCTGGGGTATGTAGTGGGGAGGGGCGTGGGGAGGCCCCAACTCAACAAGCTAGACGCCACACTGAAGTGGCCCCGGCCACTGCGGAAAAAGCAGGTCCGAGCATTCCTGGGACTCGTGGGGTACTATAGGCGGTTCATTCCCCACTTTGCCACCAGGGCATGCCCCTTAACGGACCTGACCAGGGCTCGGGGCCCGGACATAGTGAAATGGTCTGCTGCGGCCGAAGCCGCTTTTGTGGATCTACGAACGGCCCTCTGCACGGACCCTGTCCTAGTAGCCCCAGACTGGGGGCAAGAGTTCGTCCTACAGACGGACGCCTCGGAAGTAGGCCTGGGGGCGGTGCTTTCCCAAATGGTCGGGGATGACGAACACCCCGTCCTCTACCTCAGTAGAAAGCTCCTGCCTAGAGAACGGAAGTACGCCATCGTGGAGAAGGAATGTCTGGCGGTAAAATGGGCCGTAGAAAGCCTCCGCTATTATTTACTGGGACGGAGATTTGCCCTGGTCACGGACCATGCCCCGTTGCAATGGATGCACCAGAACAAGGACAAGAACGCGCGAGTGACGAGATGGTTCCTGTCGCTTCAGCCCTTCCACTTCACGGTTCGGCACCGGTCCGGGACTCAACATGGCAATGCGGATGGCCTGTCAAGGGTACATTGTTTTCCGACCCAAGTGGCCCAACCCCGTAGTGTTGAGCAGGGGGGGGGGATATGTGGCAAATTCAGGCCAATTGGCTACCTGAAGAGGGGTAACAATTAGCCCGGAAGGCTTAGCCAGCAAAATAAGGTTCAGCTGGGGCAGGGGTTAGGAAGAAACTAATCAGGTTCAGCTGGCCCCAGTTGCTAGAGACCTTTTTAAACCCTCCCTGACAAGGAAGAGGGGGGGGAAGGCGGATGAGAGAAGCAGGGCAGCTGCCAGCAAGGAGGGACAGCTGAACTCTGAGACTCGCTGCAGGACGGAGGGCATTCTCCCCAGGGGGGGAAAAGAAACTAGAGCTAGGGGGCTGGCTGAGAAGGAATCAGCCCGGCCTTGTGAGATTGAGAAGGGTTTTTTTTCCCTTGTGCCCTAGCCTGTGCCTCTGAGGCTGGGAAGGACTGAGCTAACAAACAGAGGGGCAGGTATTTTGCCACAGTTATATACTTGCAACAAATATTGTACAAAGTATGACAAGTAAAGTGACTACGGAAAGGTTACGATGTGCTGACTATGATTATGCTATTTGTATGCATGTATCACTTTTATATTTGAAGTTATAAATATTAAATATATGCCTGTATTTCAAATGTTTGGTCATGTGATAACACCAACAAGGCATTTAGTCAGCACATTCTGAAGGAACTATTCAAGTTGAGTGGCCCTTCAAAGAACACTTAACTCCCAACGGACATAGGAGATGCCTATCTACACTTAATGGACTTTCCTGTGATGGCCTCTGCTACGACTAAGCAAAATCATGCATGGACATTTGACTTGCCCATGAGACTTCAAATACCATCTTGTCACCTGTAATTTTCCATAGTGAGAACAATGGGATTCCCTTCACTTGGCAGAAGCTATAAAAGACACTGGAAACACCTTAATTTTGCCACTTTCCTGCTCAAACCTCTGGACAAGAGGTCGGCAACCTTTCAGAAGGGGTGTGCCAAGTCTTCATTTATTCACTCGAATTTATGGTTTTGCGTGCCAGTAATACACTTTAATGATTTTAGAAGGTCTCTCTCTATAATATATAGCTAAACTATTATTGTATGTAAAGTAAAGAAGGTTTTTTAAATGTTTAAGAAGCTTCATTTAAAATTAAATTAAAATGTAGATCGTATCAGTTTAGTGTGATCCTTGCCCTTGGTTTTCCTTGCTGAGTTTTCCAATGTCTGGCATGTATTTGGATACTTTCCAATCTCATCAACACTGACAGTGCAACATGTCGATAGCTCTTTTATGTGTTGGAAGTAGCAGAAAGTAGAAGTTCAAATAGCCTGAGAAAAAATGGCTAGTTTTACAACAAATGCCTTCCAGATTTCATAAAGATCCAGAACCGTTTGCCCTGCACCCTGGAAACAGAGGTTGAGTTTGTTTAGGTGAGCGGTGATGTCAGTTGCAAACAGGAGCTTACACAGCCATTTGTCATCATCCAGTTCGGGGTCGTTTTGTCCTTTTTCCGACAAAAAGGCCTTGATTGCCTCAAAACAGTTTACAAAGCACACCAAAACCTTGCCACAACTTAGCCGCCAAATGTTGCGGTGAAGTGAAATGAATGGACGTCTAACTTTGCTTTCTTAGGAGCTGACATTTTGTCAAAAGTACCCCTGAACTTACAGTGGGGAAAAAAATCGCAACAGACGGCATGCACAATGTCAAACGCAATGCGCTGTTCCACATGATGTGAGTGACGTAGGCAGCAAATCAGGACCATGTACAGTGGTGCTGGAACAATTTTTGAGGTGGGGGTGCTGAGCTGCACTCCCTCTTGCCCCTGTCTGCACCCCTCACTGTCCCACACTGGGGCCAGTGGGCCACACCTTGGAGTGGCTGCAGAGCCCCGGGCCAGTGGCCAGGACCCCAGGATGGCAGCAGAGCGCCTGGGACCGGTGGCTGGAACCCGGGCAGTGTGAGTGCCACTCAAAATCATCTTGTGCCATAGGTTGTTGACCCCTGGCATACACTGTGCTTGTCTTTAATTACAGCCAAATCATTGCCTTGTCTATTGTGAACAATGCTGCCTCTGTTAAAAGTTGTGTTTTGGCTTTACAGATGCAAGCTTGAGATCCCAGCTGTCCTAGTTATCAATGGCCAAAAGACTGCAAAGAATCAGGAAGCGTCCGCGAAGAACCAAAGAGGACCTGCTCCCTTACTGAAAATCAAAAAGTACAGGAGTGTCAGGAGACTGAGAGGAGGCTCCGCCAGCAGAATGCAGATTGCTGGCACCAAAGCACGGAGCGGCTCATCAGGGCCGCCCAGAGGATTCCGGGGGCCTGGGGTCTTCGGCAGCGGGGGGCCCTTCCGTTCTGGGACCCGCCGCCGAAGTGCCCCAAAGACCCGCGGCGGGCCCCCCCCCCCGCCGAATTACCGCCAAAGCGGGACCCACCGCCGAAGTGCAGCCGGGTCTTCGGCGGTAATTCGGCGGCGGAGGGCCCCCACTGCGGGTCTTCGGGGCACTTTGGCGGCGGGTCCCGGAACAGAAGGACACCCCCCTGCTGCCGAATTACCGTCGAAGACCAAGCTGAACTTCAGCCAGGGCCGGCTCCAGACCCCAGCGCGGCAAGCACGCGCGTGGGGCGGCCCTTTCCCGGGGGGGCGGCAGGCTGGGCCGGCGGACCTGCCGCAGGCATGACTGCGGAGGGGGCGCTCGTCCCGCGGCTCCAGTGGACCTCCCGCAGGCATGACTGCGGACGGTTCGCTGGTCCCGCGGCTCGGCTGGACCTCCCGCAGGCATACCTGCGGCAGCTCAAGCGGAGCCGCCGGACCTGCGAACTGTCCGCAGCTGCGGGAGGTCCAGCCGAGCCGCGCGACCAGCGGATCCTCCGCAGTCATGCCCGCGGGAGGTCCGCTGCTCCCGCGGCTCCGGGGCGCCTCCCGCGCATGACTGCTTGGGGCGGCCAAAAAGGTAGAGCCGCCCCTGACTTCAGCGGCGGGTCCCGCTTCGGCAGTAATTCGCCAGTGGGGGGTCCTTCCGCCCCGGAGCAGAAGGACCCCCCGCCAGCGAAGACCGGGAGCAGAAGAAGCTCCTGGGCCTGGCCCCGCAAGAGTTTTCCGGCCCCCCCGGAGCGAGTGAAGAACTCTGCTCCAGAGGCCCCAAAAAACTCTCGTGGGGGCCCCTGTGTGGCCCGGGGCAAATTGCCCCTCTTGCACCCCCCTGGGCAGCCCTGCGGCTCATAAGCATTATGGAGCACCAAGCGGACTCGATACAGGTGCTCATAGCACTGGAGACAGAGTAGATCTGTGCCCGACTCCCGCCTTCAGCCCTCGTCCCAAAGTCTTTCCCTTGTGCACTCATGTCACCGCCAGCCCACTTCCTCCAACATTCGGTTTCTTATCGCCACCAGCTGCCTCCAACACCTGTAGCTTCACCACCCAGCCCTGCAAATTACGACCCTTACCCACTGCACTCAACCCCCATCACCCTGCATTTTAGCCAGCCTGAAGTGCAGCACTCATTGCCTGGCACTCCAGACAGGAAGGCTGAATATGAAAACAGGACAAACACAAATCTGTTATTGTCTCATTCCCCACCCCACCCCCTTCCCTCCTCCCACACGGCACAGATGTGTCATACCCTTTCTGTTTCCCCAGCAGTTGTGTTTCTTTTCAATAAATGATTTTTTTGGCTTTGAAAACATTCTTTATTGCATTAAGTAAAAGATACCGTAGCCCAGGAAAGCAACAGGCACTGCAAGTCAGTGCACCATATATAGCAAACATAGATGCCTACTAGCATTGGAGCCACTGTACTTCACTCCCATGCAGGGCACCAAACATTACTGGTGGCTTTCCCGAGCCCAAAGAAGTGATGTTCCACTATGGTGAGCATGTCTGTGAATGCCACAAACAATCTCATATCGTATGTGTTATGCAAATCGACATCATCGTTGGACTCCTCACTGTCACTTTGTAGCTTAAGGAGTAACTCGACTGCAATTTGTGACGTGCTGGCGAGACCCATCAACATATTCCTCACAAGTTCAGGATCCATTCCCGCAGACCGAAAGGGAAGACAGAGTGTGCAGTACAAAAAACATTGAAAGATAGTGCCAAATGTGGATAGAAGCACAGGGATTGCTGGGATGCGAAGCGATGCATCACAGGGCATTGGGACGGGACCCAGAATGCCCTGCATCCCCCCACCTCCTTCCCACAAGCCACAGTGCAAGAGCATTATGGAATAGCTGCCCATAATCAGGGCCGCCCAGAGGATTCCAGGGGCCTGGGGTCTTCAGCGGTGGGGGGCCCCCGCTTCGGCGGTAATTCGGCGGTAGGGGGCCCTTCCGTTCCGGGACCCGCCGCCGAAGTGCCCCGAAGACCTGCGGCGGGGGCCCCCTGCCGCTGAAGCGGGACCCGCCACCAAAGTGCAGCTGGGTCTTCGGCGGTAATTCAGCGGCAGGGGGGGCCCCCGCCACAGGTCTTTGGGGCACTTCGGCAGCGGGTCCCAGAATGGAAGGGTCCCCCGCTGCCGAATTACCGCCGAAGACCTGGCTGCATTTCGGCGGTGGGTCCCACTTTGGTGGTAATTCGCCGGGGTTGGGGGGGGCGGAATCCCCCACTGGCGAAGACCGGGAGCGGAAGGACCCCCCACTGGCGAAGACCGGGAGCGGAAGAAGCTCTGGGGGCCCGGCCCCGCAAGAGTTTTCCGGGCCTCCCAGAGCGAGTGAAGGACCCCGCTCCAGGGGCCCCAAAAAACTCTCGTGGGGGCCCCGGCGGGACCCGGGGCCTGGGGCAAATTGCCCCTCTTGCCCCCCCCCCGGGCGGTCCTGCCCATAATGCATCGCTCCCAATGCCGCTGCAAGTGCCGCAAATGTGACCATGCCACTGTACTTGCAGCTTACAGTGTGAACACATGGCAGCACTTTCCCTGCTGCAGTCTCCGAAGGCTGGTTTAACTCACAGCGTTCTACATCTGCAAGTGTAGCCATGCCCTCAGTCACAGAGATTTTAGTTGTGTCCAGGTTCTTTTTATATCTTCAGTGTTCTCTGTATATGAGGTGCCCTGATGCCTTTGGTTATGTTCACAGCCGACACTTAGAGAAGTTAGGTAAAACACAATACCCTAGCTGGAAGGCTTCAGTGCAAGACAACTTTATTTCTTATACTCCAGAATGATGCCACACAAGAACCAAAACCAGAGAGAGAGAAAGCAGGCTGCTCCCTAAAAATAGAGAGGCACACCTCACGCCATCCCATTTGAGGCAGGTTGGCTGCAGACTGAAAATCCAGATTTCACACTTCCCTACAGAGCCCTCTGCCTGAAAGCAGAACCAGGAAACCCCATGAGAATTAAAGTGACAGTTTAGAATTCTAAATAATCTACACTGCTATTTTTACCCATGATAGCTTGATTAAAGCCAGCATGGATTTGCCAGCCCAAGCTGCAATCACTCCTCTGATAGCAGGTAAAACATACCTTTTGATTTCACTAATCAGCATTTTCTCTGCATTTTTCCATGGACAATGGTGCTTCTCATATATTGCTGTGGGGGCTTTTGTTTCTATTGCATCATGGCTCATACTGAGAGACACCTTCAGAGGCAGGAAGTAGTCTTGTCATTTCCCCTCTGGCCACATACGCCCCTTATCACTCTCCTCTGTCACCCAGCACAGAGGCCACGCAGACCTGAGTAGGAGGAAGGAAGGTTAGTATTTGTAAACATTTATTTCTTCTTCACTCAGAATATGGACAGAATGAGAAAAGCTATGCTAAGTGATGAGTGTGTCCATCCTCCCAGCACATTGGATCTAAGTCCACTGGAAGGCTCTGCTACTGCACTGTGATTAGAGAATAATCTCTTAGGATGCTTATTTCTTTTCTTTTAGGAGGAGGGATTTGGTAGGTTTGTAAGCTCTAGCAGGGCTCTACTAATTCAAAGCAGACCTCTCGCTGGCTTCAGTAGGAGTTTTGCTTGCAGGCTAATAGGAGGGGAGGGTTCTGCGTTGTACTCCCTATGGTACCCAATTCTGGTTTATCTCAACCTTTTGCCATGTACTCAGGTTCATTTTAGTATTTTTACTCTTACCTATTGTTTCCCTTATTCCCACTCTCTACCTCACATCATATTATCTTCTTCCAGTCCTGCCTGTCTTCAGCACTGCATTATTGTTAAACTGCTTTTGAAATATATCTGCTTATCAGGCTGACATTTCACTTTGCCTCCAAGGCTCAATGATCCTTTTCTTATGCCTCCTGCATGCAGCTCATTTCTAATGAAGGCTCCCATCCTGTATTGAGAAGCATTTGTGTGGACCCTGGCATCTCTACTTCCTAGTGAAGTAAACTGGACTCTGTCCAGTTGCAAGGGTCCATGTTAATCGAGCCCAATGCAGGATCAGGGCCAAAAGTAGGGTTCTATCCTACGACACTTAGTTTATTAATTCCAAAGTGAATTAAGCCAGGGCCGCCCAGAGGATTCAGGGGGCCTGAGGCAAAGCAATTTCGGGAGCCCCTTCCATTAAAAAAAATTGCAATACTATAGAATACTATATTCTCGTGGGGTCCCCTGCAGGGCCCAGGGCAAATTGCTCCACTTGCTTTCCCCTTGCCCCACGGGTGGCCCTGGGAAAAATAAACCTTCTGCATCTCGGCACAAACCCAGTTTTGAGAAAAATTCTTTACAAGGTATCACTGGTTCTCAGCATCAGCTAGTGCTAAAAGGCACTAAAGCTCATTAAAAGGGTTGGACAAATATTTTCCATCAAAACTTTTTTTGGATCAAAAACTAGGAGTTTCTAAAAAGCAGAAAAAAAATCACGGACAATGTCTGCTTCCCTTAAAAATGTGTTGTGGTTTTTTTAATTGAAAAGCTGAAATTCATCTGCCAAAACCTGAATGTGGTTTGGGGTTTCACAAGTGTGTGGCAAAATATTTGCTGCTTGCTGTGTTTGATTGTTTAAAGAAACAATAAAAAAATTCTGCTTAAAAAAAATCCAAAACTTTTGAACCACCTCAGCTTGTGACCAAACGCCTGAGCCCATCCAGTCAGAGATTTTTCCAGGTTTCTGATACTCTGCTGGCTTCCTTGACTCATATCTGTCTCCATAACTTTGGGTTCATTTAGGTTAGAACATAAGAACAGCCATACTGGGTCAAACCAAAGGTCCATCCAGCCCAGTATCCTGTCTACCGACAATGGCCAATGCCAAGTGCCCCAGAGGGAGTGAACCTAACAGGTAATGATCAAGTGATCTCTCTCCTGTCATCCATCTCCACCCTCTGACAAACAGAGGCTAGGGACACCATTCCTTACTCATCCTGGCTAATAGCCATTAATGGACTTAACCTCCATGCATTTATCTGTTTCCTAGAGACTGGCTCCATGGGGTCCCTCACAAACTGGAGACGGTTACTGTGGGTTTGTCTTTAGTGAGCTTATGTACATACGCCACGAACTGGAGCATTTCTTGTTCCAGAATCTGGGATGAGCCTATATTGTGAAAACTGACATGCTCAAAATAGCAGATGCATGTGAATGGACACAGGGTGCTAAAATTAAATTAACCCAGGGGGTCTCAAATTGGGGGTCAGGACCCCTCAGGGGGTCACAAGGTTATTACTGGGGGTCGTGAGCTGTCAGCTTCCACCTCAAACCCTGCTTTGCCTCCAGCATTTATAATAGTGTTAAATATATTAAAAAGTGTTTTCAATTTATAAGGGGGGGTCACACTCAGAGGTTTGCTATGTGAAAGGGGTCACCAGTACAAAAGTTTGAGAACCACTGAATTAACCCCTCTGAAGCCTCAGGGAATGCAGGGGAGAGGGGTCTCCCTTGGTAGGATTGGGAAGGATATTGCTGTTCTCATGTGATCCCTCCCCCAGTGGCTAATTTTAAATGAAGCTACCCTCCCCTGACATGAATCTCCCTATGGCACTGAAATTAAATATAGACTATAATTTGGCATTTGAGAAGTGAAAGGGACAGTAGCCCTAATGGAAAAGCTAACAGCTTGGCTCTTCTGCAAGCCTCAAACTGCTGAATGAGCTTTAGGGTAGGGAAGGCTGTGCCTCCCAAACAGCCTGGCTCTGCCCCCTATCCGACCCCCACCGACTTCATGTCCCCCGACTGCCCGCCCCCCTCAGAATCCCTGACCCATCCCCTCACTGTCCCCCAGAGATTTTCCCCAAGCACCACCCTGGGACCCCACCCCTGCTCCCTGACTGCCCCGCCCCCTATCCACGCCCCCCTGCTGAGTCCTGACAGACCCCTGGAATGCCCACGATCCAACCCCCCCATTTCCTGCCCCCTGACCGCCCTCCCAACCTCTGCCCCCGGGATTCCCTGCCCCTTATCCAACCCCCCTCCCCGGGCCTCTTACAGAATATCAGGGTTGGAAGGGACCTCAGGAGGTGATCTAGTCCAACCCCCTGCTCAAAGCAGGACCAATCCCCAGATAGATTTTTGCCCCAGATCCCTAAGTGGCCCCCTCAAGCATTGAACTCACAACCCTGGGTTTAGCAGACCGGCGGGGCTCCTGAGCTCCTCCCCGCTCCTCCCCGCATGGTAAGGGGGCAGGGCTCTGAGCTCCAGTGGGGTGTGAGCTCCCTCCGCTCGGTGTGGAGCTCGCAGCCCCACCCCCTTATCACACGGCTTTGAGTGGGGAGGAGCTCAGGAGCCCCGCCGGAGCCACGCTGCAGCTGTTCAGGGATGCTCCTGGATGCGCTGAGGCTCCGGAAGAGGGGTGGAGGCGGGGTCAGTCCGGGGCCGGAGCCTCAGCCATTCTCTGGGGGCCCCTGCACGGCCCGGGGCCTGGGGCAAATTGCCCCACTTGCCGCCCCCCCCCCCCCCAGGCAGCCCTGAATTAAGCTAAACAAATTTAAGGTCACTTTAATTCTGAATAAGAGCAATCACACAGTGGTTTCACTAATCCATGCTAAATTCACACCTTTAGCTAATTCAAATTAATTTTCCTGAATGTCCCTATATAGACAAGCCCTTAGAACAGGAATCGGCAACCTTTCAGAAATGGTATGCCAAGTCTTCATTTATTCACTCGAATTTAAGGTTTCGCGTGCCAGATTTTAGAAGGTCTGTCTCAATAATATATAACTAAACTATTGTTGTATGTAAAGTAAAGAAGGTTTTTAAAATGTTTAAGAAGCTTCATTTAAAATTAAACTAAAATGTAGATCTTGTCAGTTTAGTGTGATCCTTGCCCTTGCTTTTCCTTGCTGAGTTTTCCAATGTCTGGCACGTATTTGGATAGTTTAAGCTGCACACCGGCTTCTGGGTGATCAGTTGTTAACCGGCTCCAAGAGGGACAGAGGACATATTTCATGTATGAAAATACCTGTTCACACAGGTATGTGGATCCAAATGCTGATAGCATTGCAAACGCAAGTTTCTTCAAAACAGTTACATTTCACTGGCAGGGACATCCAGCAGATCAGAATAGAGGGCCCATGATCTCTCTCGGTAGCTTTAAGTGAACGCCACAGAACTCCAAACTTTGATGCCCACAATTCTGAGCTTTTTAATGAAATAAGCTGCATTTCAAAATCTTCAACACCCATCTACTGAAATACAGACAAATCCAAGTTGCTTTTGTTGAACTTTTCAGGTTTAATTAGAAAAGAAAGCATTGGGCCAAATCGCTGGAAATCTTGAAATCTGTCAGAAAATTCTGATTCCAGTTCTTGCATGTACATTCCAATCTCATCGACACTGACAGTGCAACGTGTCGATAGCTCTTTTATGTGTTGGAAGTAGCAGAAAGTCGAAGTTAGAATAGCCTGAGAAAAAACTGCTAATTTTACACCAAATGCCTTCCAGATTTCATAAAGATCCAGAACCGTTTGCCCTGCACCCTGGAGACAGAGGTTGAGTTTGTTTAGGTGAGCAGTGATGTCAGTTAGAAACATGAGCTTACACAGCCATTTGTCATCATCCAGTTTGGGGTCGTTTTGTCCTTTTTCCGACAAAAAGGCCTTGATTGCCTCAAAACAGTTTACAAAGCGCACCAAAACCTTGCCACAACTTAGCCGCCAAATGTTGCTGTGAAGTGAAATGAACTGACATCTAACTTTGCTTCCTTAGGAGCTTTTTGTCAAATGTACCCCTCAACTTACAGTGGGGAAAAAATCGCAACAGACAGCATGCACAACGTCAAACGCAATGCGCTGTTCCACATGATGTGAGTGACGTAGGCAGCAAATCAGGACTTAAAAATATCCCAGTACAGTGGTGCTGGAACAATTTTTAAGGTGGGGGTGCTGAACTGCAGTGGGCCACAGTGGGGGATGGCTGCAGAGCCCCAGGCCAGCGGCCAGGACCCCAGGATGGCACCAGAGCGCCCGGGACTGGTGGCCAGGACCCGGGCAGTATGAGTGCCACTCAAAATCATCTCGCATGCCGTCTTTGGCACATGTGCCATAGGTTGCTGACCCCTTCCTTAGACACGACTGCTCGGGTGAGTAAAGATTACTCACATGGGTAACATTTTTAGGCTCAGCCTTTATTGAAGAATTTCTCTGTCTGAATTATTGTGTTCCATGCTACAGTATGTGCCATATGTTATCGTGATCTCTTTCTTCATGGAGACAGGTGTATACTGATTATAAAGAAAGGGGAACACCCATGTCTCTAAAGGTTATCGTTCTGCAAGACTGTTAACCATTCTCTGCACCTCTGTTTCTCCAACCTGCTTCCCACCCTTTTCACAGAAAATGTGACATTAGACTTAGCTGACACTTTGTTACTGATTCTTTTCAAGATGAAATGGATGAGTTCATTGGGGCTTGTTTTTCCTTCTGATTTGTTAACCCTTTCTGGGCCCAGCCCTGTCTGAAGGAGGACTGTAGGATCAGGCCATGAAAGTCTGCAGTGTGCTGCCTTGATCTCTAGTGGCTGTAACGACCAGGAAGCTGAAATCTGGGAAGCTGGTTTCTGGCACTTTTGTTCTAGATCATGTGTGTTCTAAAATGAAGAACTGAAAGGCAGAAGTGGAGCTGCCCCAACCCTTTGCAACCCCAGCTTCCCCTCCACACACTAATTAGAGCTGATACAAACCATCAGGCTGCTCAGGGTGGCTCACAGGCATGAGTACCAACCTCTAGGCAGACTGTCAAGAAGCAGGGCACAAAACCCAAACTGGGTGGGAGTTCTATAATTAGATTTCATTAACCACGTATCAAGTGTGAACTCCTAAAGCACAACAGCAGCCTTGCCAGAGAGTCACAGACAGTGCCCTTGGGCACTCCAATCTATCTGGCCACAAGCCTGCCTGTGTGATAGCTGATATTGTACACCAGCGGTTCTCAAACTGTAGGTCACAACCCCATTTTAATGGGGTCACAAGGGCTGGCTTAGACTTGCTGGGGGCCAGGGCTGAAGTCAAAGCCTGAGCCCCACTGCCTGAGGCTGAAGCCAAAGCCTGAGGGTTTCAGCCCTGTATGTTACAGGCCTCCTGCCTGAGGCTGAAGCCCTGTGGGGCTAAAGCAGGCTTAGGTCCCCTCTCCTGGGGTTGTGTAGTAACTTTTAGTGTCAGAAGGGGGTTGCAGTGCAATGAGCCAGAGGGTGATGCCTGCAGCTTCCTGGGAGTTGCTGCCAACTGGATTTTTAATGGCCCAGTCAACGGTGCTGACCGGAGCCACCAGGATCCCTTTTCAACCAGGCATTCCGGTTGAAAACCAGATTCCTGGCACCCCTAGTCCCCTCTTCATAGGTCTGGGAGAACAAAGGATGAAGTCTTTTGTCCACTAATGTTCCACAATGGCTTCTCTCGTGTCTGTAGTTGTTTTTGCTGCGCAGGAGATAATACTTCTTGTGGTAAACTAGCATTTCACACTTGATAATGTGTCTCTGACTGTGGGGTATTACAGTTTAAGCAAATCCATCTATAGTTACAGAGCAAACACTTATATCTATACTTTAAGGTAATATGTAAGTAAGACTAATACATGCAACATCCTACAAGCATTTCATAAAGTCTAAACATTAAACACAGTCTTATAACAACTCTAATATCTATTTTAACAATGCTAACACAGAGGCGAGGCAGACTGGTTTCCAGCTATGCATATGGCAGTGTTCAGTGAGGCCCAGAGGTCCTGACATGAGCTGACACCTGGTCTGCCAGAGTCCCACATACTACAGGCAAAACCCCTTTTCCTGCATCTGGAGGTGTGTTAGGAGGAGAAAGCCAGCAAGGGATCCAAAGTCAGGGCCCTTTCCTGTTCCCAGCGGAATCCACAACAAACCCCCACTGATTCCAGTGGGAACAGGGTCAGGCTTATATGCAGCATTACAGTAAAGGGAGGCACGGTGGCTTAGTGGACTGGACTGGGATGCTGAAGACTGGATGTGTCTCGCCTGTGCACTCTATGTTCCATTGCTGGTTCCAAGGCAGCATGGAGGAGGAAGAGAAAGCATCCTGACTGGGACGCAGAGGGGTGAGGAATGGAGAAGGGCAGAGGGGGAGAGATGAAGGGCTGGGGGCAGGACGGGATAGAAGATGGGAGGGGGATATGAACAAGAGGGATTGAGAGAGGCAGGAGCTGGGGATGGGGAGGATAGGAGCAGAGGAGGTGGGGGACATGGTCAAGGGCTGGGGACACAGGTGGGAGCAGAGGGAATGCAGCAGGAGTTGGGAGGGGGAGGATGGGAGCAGAAGGGGACAGACAGGCGAAGGCGCAGAAGCTTTGCCACCACTAAAGCACACTCCACTCTCCAGAACCTGGGACTTACCCCATTATACCTGAATCTCAGCATGCCTTTGCTGTCAAACAAATATAGCTACGAGACCCACTGGCAAAGTGCGTGGCTCATCGCCCTGTAGTGGCAGGTGTATATAGAAGATGACAACCTCTTACTGCTAGCAGTTACTCTGTTAGCTGAAGTGGTAAAGTATCATGCTGTGGATCTAAAGAGCCCCGCCTGGCTAATGAATCACATGGGAAGTCAACGTGATTAAATGAAGTTTTTTGTTTTTTCAACTTTTAATGTCTTTAAAAAATGTAAGAAATTCCATCCCAAAGCTATATGAAAAGGATGCTAAGGTTGCAAAGTCACACAGTGGAGAGCTAGGAAATACCAGGGCTGAGGTTGGCAGTGTAACCTGAATTCACACACACCCCCTCCCACTCCTGTGCATATGCATTATGATACAGTTTTTAATTAGACGAGCACCTCACAGATTAAGTCATTTGCCCAAGTGTACACAGGGTATCTTAAGTTAAAACCTGGTTCTACCACAAACACTCAGCTGGGACCCAGGAGGCCAGCCTTCCTATCTGATAGATGCAAAGATAGATTTGTCCAAGAAAACTGCTGTAAAATATGTTTATTAAAGCAACACTTCTCATGCCTTTTATCTCAGGCTCTAGATCTTCTGTAACTTTCCAGCAAGAACATGCACCGGGAAACTCTGCATGAAATGCTGTTTGCTCTTCTGCTCTATCTTGCTTGCCTTCTACCTGGTAAGTGAAGTGACATTTGTGTCTGACGTCAAAGCAACTTGTGACAATAACCATCCAGCAAGAATCCCTTTATCAAATGGGCTTAGTTTTAAAGGTTAGCATGATGAAGGGGGGTGTGTGTGTGTGTGTGTGTGTGTGTGTGTACGTACACGTTTTGAGGACAGAATTAGCCTACTGTTGTGTGATAGAGAAAAGTGTCTTTTGTGCTATTATTGTTCAACAAATTCTTGTTTTTGCATATTGCTCCATGTCTGGAGAACGTATTGATGGGCACTCTTATATACCAAAAATTAAATTAATAGAAGCAAGCGTATTCTGCCTGCCATCGCCACCAGTTACTTCTGGGCTATGAAAATCAAGCTGTATTCACTCTGCATCATATACATCATACTTGTCAATAGAGATTGTGGAACAGAACTGGGTGAATACAGGGTGGGGGGAGCCAACCCAATATTAATATTCTTGCACACAAAACCTGCTGCTCTGTTTTACAATTATTCACAAACCCTTTTATCAACTTTCATCCACTTGCAGGATCAGGGCCTATGTGGGTGGACACTCAAGCATGGCTAGAGTCCCACTGAAGCCAATGGAGTGCAGCTGGGGCACAAAATGACAAACCCCCATCCATGTGGGTCTTGATGAGGAAGGGTTTATTCTCAGAATGTTAACAGAAAGAAAAGTATCCCAAATTCTAGTGTGGATGATTCATAAATTCCAAGGCTTCTCTGAATTAATTCCTGTTTGAACTGAGCAGATCTTTTAGAAAAGCAGTTGCTTGGTTATTTGTTGGCATATGTCTGTGTGATCTGTTACGCCACACTCATCACTGTGGTGTTGTGGGATCACATGCTCATCACATGGCTAATTATTTTAATTGTCACCATCGTCATTTTCATACATATTTCTAAGGAACCCCATTGCAGCAGTGTCTGGGCACCAAAGCCTTATTTATTTTTTAAAAATCACATTGCTCCGGGGTCAACCAGAAGGAACAGGAAATGGTTAAACTGGACACCCAAGGTGCAGAGGCCTGATCCAAAGTCCACTCGAGTCAATGGGAGTCTTTCTACTGACTTCAGTTGTCTTTGATTATGGCCCCAACTGCATTGATCCCAAGGAGCTCAGAATGTATCCACAGGTTTAATTCCCCACTTCCATCCTTATCACACAAAGGCAAATGGGAGGCTGCTTCCCCCTCTCCCATCCCCACAACTCTGGGCAGTTGTATTGGGTGGGGAGATTGGACTCAAGAAGCAAGTGAAAAATGGGGAAGCAAGTGGAAATTGCCCATCAAGCCTTCTCCACGAATCTACTGAGGTGTCCATGTCCTGCAGTAATGGCTGGTTTAGTAAGGCTGATTCTGCCATGATCCAGCATCACAGCAGCCCTATAACAGCTTTGAAGAAAGTTTTTACATTAAAAAGAAAGTGGTTTCCCAAAGAAACTCACCATCTGCTGATGGAGGAGATACCAGGAAACATATCCCACCACACACCAGAAATAACTGAACCGCTTTCAGCCAGTCAGATCACACAGGGCTGGACTGTGACCCTAGATGCAGCCCTGAACAAAGGGTAGTGAGAAAGCAATGCCAAGTTAGGAGAAGCCCCGGGATGCACTGTGACTCAGAGACACCCCTCTGAGTCACAGTTCTACCCCTGCTTCCTCCTGGCTTCTGGGGAAGGGGAAGGAAATACAGTAGTTTGCTGCTTGCCTATACCAGCAACAAATTATGATTTCCCCTATGCCAGTGAGTGGATGAGGGTAGTCATATCTCTGGCCTTTGCTAAAAAAAAAAAAAAATTCCCTACAGGGGGGCAGTGGAGTAGCAGCACCCAACTATTGTTGGCATGTTCTGTACCGGGGTGGCCAAACTTACTGACCCTCCGAGCCACATCTGACAATCTTCCAAAGTTTGAGAGCCAGGGCACACCTGCCGGGGCTCAGGGCTTCAGCCCTGCAGGAGGCGCTTGCCAGGGCTCAGGGCTTCAGCACTGCTCCTGCTGAAGGCTCGAGCCCCGGCTGCCACACCCCATGGGGCTGTAACCCCAAAACACCCCTCCCTGCTGGGCAGAAGCCCCTACCCCACCACTCCGCTGCAAGGCAGAGGTCCCGAGCTTCTCCCCCATACCCCGTCCTCTGCAGTCTGATAGGTGAAGAATGGGGGTGGGGTTCTGAGAGCCACACTTTATCTGTAAAAGATCCGCATGCGGTTTTGACCCACGGTTTGGCCACCCTTGTTCTAGACCTTCTCAGATGCTAAGCCTTAGGAAAACTGTGGGCATGATGTGATGTTTGTCTCCCTTCCCATGTCTTTGCATATTGCTCTGGCCCCAGCACGGTGCCAGCTCCACTCCTTGGTGCATGAGGTGCCAACAGCTGCTCGCTTGCCATTTGCCCTTTGCAGAGTCTGAAAGGCTGGCCCTTGTTGTCAGAGCCAGGAAGTGGGATCAGTTCTGAGAAACATGTGCTGCGAAATGGCTGTTGCTTTGGGCAAGCAGAGGAGGAAAGGCAAAAAGAGGTGTTGATGCCAAAGTAGGAAACGGAGGTGTCAAACCACAGTCACTTGAACAGGAGTAAGGTTATGTGCTTCTTGAAACGGCTTCTAGAGTGATCAAGTTACAGGACTTAGTGCTATGCAGGCAAATCCTATACAGGCAAACAGCAGCAATGGCTAGACTGGGAGTGGCCTCTGCACTAGGGTGACCAGACAGCAAACGTGAAAAATTGGGATGGGGGGTGGAGGGTAATAGGAGCCTATATAGGAAAAAGACCCAAAAATCGGGACTGTCCCTATAAAATCGGGACATCTGGTCACCCTACCCTGCACACAGGATGCTCAAGAAGTTTTTCCTCTTGCATGGCTGCTATGGAGCACAGGGGACGCTCTTTCCTGCTTCTAGTGGGGAGTAGAGTGCTGAAAAAGGGGGCAGCGGGGTGGGGTCTAGGACTGTGGGTCTGCACTGATTTCCATCTGTTTAATTCAGAGAATCTGTACATGGTTCTTTCCTCTGCTCCATATTTATAATTACTGCAGCTGCTTTGATTTGGGATCTGATTTGTGTCCAACATTAGGAATGGCAATATACAAAAAACCTGTAGAACACTTCAATCTCCCTGGACACACAATAGCAGATTTAAAGGTAGCCATCCTGCAGCAAAAAAAAACTTCAGGACCAGACTTCAAAGAGAAACTGATGAGCTTCAGTTCATCTGCAAATTTGACACCATCAGCTCAGGATTAAACAAAGACTGTGAATGGCTAGCCAACTACAAAAGCAGTTTCTCCTCCCTTGGTGTTCATGCCTCAACTGCTAGAAGAGGGCCTCATCCTCCCTGATTGAACTAACCGCGTTATCTCTAGACTGATTCTTGCTTGCATATATATACCTGCCTCTGGAAATTTCCACTACTTGCATCCGACGAAGTGGGTATTCACCCACGAAAGCTCATGCTCCAATACGTTTGTTAGTCTATAAGGTGCCACAGAACTCTAAAACATACCTAAATATCTTTATTAGGTGCTTTTAGGAAAGGAGAGGCTCATTCCATGCTCTGCCCCATCTGTCTTATCTATTTCTAAGGAATCTCTCATCATGGTATCTGTCTTTCTGAGCTGGTCGCATGTCTGGTCCTAGATTTGCTACAGCAAAAGAAAACACACCTGAATCAGTATGAGATCTGGACACATTGTGCCTTCAGTATCTTGTCTGAGATCTTGCTGTCAATGGTTAGAATAGCTCAGCAGGTGGATGAAGTGATTTCAGTTCCCCTTCTCTGATACAGTCTTCAGCCCGATGGTGCATCCGTCATTGGATCATAATGATGAGCAAACCTGCTGGGCAAAGAAAGCACGATGGTGGGCTTGGAAGAGCTTCCTCTTAAATCCCCCCAATTTTTTCACTGGAGCAAACATTTCACTGTCATGCTTCACATTTTTTGACTCCCTGCTTTTCTTCTTATGCAACTCAGAATAAACGCCTGGCTGGCTGCTCTTCTAACTTCAGAGTCCCACCCTTCCCATGGTAGTTGTGCACACTCAGCTGGAGTTGTATGCACACAAATAATGAGGTGACTGGGCTCCGGGTTAATGATGGAGTTCCCCACTTCTAAAGGAGGCCCCGGCGAGGATAGTCCTTGCCGATGCACCCCAGAGCACCAATAATATTCCTTCTTCCAGCACAGCTTCTGACTTCTCTGAGCAAAATGTAAGTTAACTTCTGGCCACCTTCCCAGCACTGCTAACGCTGTTCTGCTTAACTTCTTCTCCTCAGAGGTCACGATGGACCAAAAGACTAAGGAAGTCTATCATCGCTTCAACACCACAGTACTGCTGATGGGGACCAGTCTGAATGCTTCTTTGGTCTTTAATGTGGAGTGGCGTGCACAGCTAAATGGGAGAGAAAAGGTCTCCATCCTAACATTCTCACCCCGCTCCAACAACATCTATATTAATGAAAGTTACAAGAAGAGAGTTGTCTTTTCTCATACCAACTTTTCCTTGACTATTCATTATGTGACTTTAAGCGACGAAGGAGTCTATATGCTGACCATCCAGCTGCTTAACAAGCAGCAACAGATCGACAGGACAAGAGTCACAGTGATCAGTAAGTGGCCTTTTGTAAAATCCTTGGCAGCCCAAGTTGCATGAGCCACCTCTTCTGATTAGACAGTGACAAATTTCCAGTGCATACACCTGCGCTCATTTGATTAGAAAAGGCTGAAGTGGGCAAAGGGAGGTATTCAAGAGAACGTACAGAGAGTTGATAAACTAGCTTTAAACAGAACCAGTTTATTGAACATGGAGACTAACAACAGACCAAAGGGTGGCCCTGTGGTTAAGGCAGGGGCTCAGGACAATTCCTGCCTCTCCTACATATAAAATGGGGCTAATATTAATATTTGCTCTTTCCCACCCTTTGTTTATTGTGTCTATTTGGAGTGTAATTCATCAAAGCAAGGAGCATCTTTACTATGTGTTTGCATAATGGCCAGCACAATGAGGCCCTGATCATGGCTAGACCATCTAGCTGCTGCTACTAATACTGTACAAAAATAAAGACCTGAACCCAGCCTGTTACTGAGGTCTACAAGACTATGGTGATTGACAATGCAGTATAAATGGGGTAGGGAGGAGGGAGGATATGGTTTAAAGAAAACACATCCAAATGTAAAAAGATTAGAAGGTTTTCTTCAGGAAGCAAGGAGAAGCCAAATCCTGTTTGGAGAGAATGTGTGTGTGGAGAATGTTCTAAAAGAGTGAATTCTAAAGAAACCCTATGGACCCTTCATGAACAGTGAATTCTGAATTTGTGGTCATAAATATTTGTACCAGAAATCTTAATCTAAGAGTTACGCTCATCCAATCTGGGAACAGGTGCATATCATATAATATATCAGTCCAATCAAAAATGGCTCAAATTTTGAGTGTCAAGTAGTGAGTGCTCACAATGAACTACTTATAGGGAGCTACAGACCAAGAATTATCACTGAAAAAATACAGAAATTCAGTGTTAAGGTAGCCAAAACCCCTGAACCCTGCTCCCACAGCAATACGATGAGACAATCAGAAACCTATACTATCGTATCCATCCATGACAAACGTTATCATTTGATCAGTGACCACAAAAAAACTAGAATGACTTAATCATAGAGTGGTTGGATCACTTTTCAGCCTTCTTCACAGTCAAACCCAGTGCACTCCAAATAATTGTATGATTTCTTGATAGGTAAATGGCAAAATAAAAGCAGTCATACACCACTTCTCATAAAGACCTTTATCCTACAAAGCACCAAGAGCACACAGCACCTTGCAGAAGGTGCTCAGCACCACACAACATTGGGCTCCAATTCCACATGGCAGATAATCACCCATCAGACACAGACACAACATGCCTCCATACACACACCTCACATGCCCAGATCCTGAAACTGCAGCACTTAGTTGAAAAGGGCAAAGATTGATATGTGACAAATCATCATGCTTAATATCAGAGGCATGAGTGTATGTAACAGATTAATTAAGCCAAAGTTGTGTGGTGCACTGTCATAGGGCAGGGCTTCTCCCCAGCTTCCAAGCATGCCCAGTCTCCTTTAAGGTTTATTGTCCAAACACAAGCAAGTAAAACAAACAGAAATAGTCCCTTAGCTCACCTTTTGTCTTTGGGTTTCACAGACACCTGTCCCAGGCGTCTCTGGTGATCCTGCTCTTTGCAGTTCCCCAGTTTCAGCCAGCTCTTTCTAGAGCACCTGGCCTCTTGCTTCAGAGACCCACCACAGGAGTTAGCTCTACTCCACTGTGGCTTCTCTCCCAGGCACTGTCTGTCCCAAGCACTTCTCCCCTTCCTTCCCTCTGGTAGGTCTGTATAGCCCCAGGTGTTGCCCCACCCCCTTTTAATTTGCTCAGCTGGACCCACCTGTTCTGACATAGGGACACTGGGTCTGCTCTACTTAAAGGGACCAACTACCCTGCGATGTGTACATTTTTGATACTTTGCATGCAAAGGGAATATATAGACAGCTGGTATCTCTATATTGGCAGAGTTAATGTAGCTTGGGTGCCTTAACTGGGGATTTCCAGATAGTCAAAGATTTGAGTTTCTTGTACATTTAAATTTAATGGATAATAGACATTCAAACCATTAATATGTACCTACAACCAGAGCTGGTTAGAAACCTTTTTCCCATCCTGTGGATATTTTCAAAAGTTCACTTTTTTTCCCCCATCTCGAATTGGGATGAAAAGTTGAAATTTCAAAAATATTAATGAACCCATTTGGGGCCGTTTGAAACATTTTGAAATAGACTTTATAAAAAAGCTTATTTTCCAGTCTAATTTGCTTCAATTTCTAAATAAAAAATATTTTGATCCAAAAAACTGGAAATTCTTGTTTTGAAAACGTCCGAGAAAGCATTTCTGATAAACAACTTTTAATGAAACATATTCTGCCCAGCTCTAAGGTAGAGACTAGAATTCAGATGTGTAAAGCAAAGCAGTGGGGCTTTGTGGGAATGTACATACTGTTACCCACAATCCCTTGCTTTCCCCATAACTCTATGTTTGGAGGTCACCATAACCAGGAGCGGCTCTAGGAATTTGGCCGCCCCAAGCGGTCATGCCTGCAGGAGGTGCACCGGAGCCGCGGGACCACGGACCTCCTGCAGGCATGACTGCGGAGGGTCCGCTGGTCCCGTGGCTCCAGTGGACCTCCCGCAGCTGCGGAGGATTCGCTGGTCCCACTGCTCCCGTGGAGCATCCGCAGTCATGCCTGCAGGAGGTCCACCCGAGCCGCGGGACCAGCGAACCGTCCGCAGTCATGGCTGCGGGAGGTCCGCCGGACCCGCCTGCCGCCCTGCCGGAAAAATGCCGCCCCAAGCACGCGCTTGGCACGCTGGAGTCTGGAGCCGGCCCTGACCATAACTTGACAGCTTCTCTTGTGGTTTTTCAGTACCTGTATCGAACGTGTGCATCACCAGTGAGACATCTGCTCCTCATCAGGGGAAAAACATCACTTTGAATTGCCTGGGGACAGCAGGAAATGCCATGTCCTACTCCTGGCAGAAATGCAACCAGCCTTTACCAATTGGAAACCGCACCATCCTGTCTAAGGACAACGCATCTCTGACCCTCATTAACATACAGCAATCCGACATTGGGAATTACAGATGTGTGGCCCAGAATGTACTCAGCTCCGGGCATAAAGACTTCATCCTGCAGCTCTGTGCTGAGACTGGTAAGACGGAAACTCATTATAAATTGTTATCATAATTCTAGCCTATGCTATGACATAGAGATTGAAAGCAGTGAACAAAGACCTACACTATCACGTCTTGAAACCTATCTGTGCTTCAGACACTGTATGGGCACAGACACAGCCGCTGGCTTTTATTTTTCCCAGTGGCTGCTCCATAGGGTGACCAGGTGTCCGGTTTTTGACTGGGTGCCTGGCGGCTCCGGTCAGCACCACCGACCGGGCCATTAGAAGTCCGGACAGCAGTGCTGCGGAGCTAAGGCAGGCTAGTCACTACCTGTCCTTGCTCCACCCTGTGCCCCAGAAGTAGCCATCAGATCCAGCTCCTAGGCGAGGGGGCCACGGGGCTCTGTGTGCTGCCCCCACACCAAGCACTGGCTCTGCACTCCCACTGGCTGGGAACCATGGCCAACGGGAGCTGCAGGGGCGGTGCCTGTGGGCAAGAGCAGTGCGCAGAACCATCTACCACGCCTTCGCCTGGAGCTCGACCTGCTGGCCTCTTCCGGGGCGCACGCGCAGTGCCACACCGAAGGGGAACCTGCCTTAGCTCCACAGCACTGCTGATTGGGAGCCAATCAAGCTAAGTCTGCACCCCAACCCCAAGCCTCAAGCCCGACCCTGAGTCCCCCAAACCCAGAGCCCCCTCCTGCACTCCAAACCTCTCATCCCCCACCCCACCCCAGAGCCCACACCCCCAGCCAGAGCCCTCACCCCCTCCTGCACCCTGAACCCCTCTGCCCCACCCCCAGCCAGGAGCCCCTCCTGCTCCCCAAACCTCTCATCCCTGGCCCCACCCCAGAGCCCTCACCCCCTCCTGCACCCCAACCCCTCTGCCCCACCCCCAGCCTGGAGTCCCCTCCTGCACCCTAAACCCCTGCCCCAGCCCAGAGCCCACACCCAAAACAGAGCCCTCACCCCCTCCTGCACCCCAACCCCTCTGCCCCACCCCCAGCCCAGAGCCCCCTCCCACACTCTGAACCCCTCTGCCCCACCTCCCAGCCTGGAGCCCCCTCCTGCTCCCCAAACCTCTCATCCCCCACCCCACCCCAGAGCCCGCACCCCCAGCCAGAGCCCTCACCCCCTCCTGCAGCCCAAACCCCTCATCCCCGGCTCCACCCCAGAGCCCGCATTGCCAGCCAGAGCTCTCACCCCCTCCCACACCCTAACCCCCAGCCCAGAGCCCCCTCCTGCACCCTGAACCCCTCATTTCTGACCCCATCCCAGAGCCTGCACCCCCAGTTAGAGCTCTCACTCCCTCCCACACCCCAATCTCCTGCCCCAGCCCAGTGAAAGTGAGTGAGGGTGGGGGCAGGGCCACCCAGAGGGGGGGCAAGTGGGGCAATTTACCCCAGGCCCCGGGCCCAGCAGGGGCCCCCACGAGAGTTTTTCGGGGGCCCTGGAGCGGGGTCCTTTACTCGCTCCAGGGGCCCTGGAAAACCCTCGCGGGGCCCAGGCCCCCGGAGCTTCTTCGCTCCCGGTCTTTGCTGGCGGGGGGTCCTTCCCCTCCGGGATAGAAGGACCCCCCCGCCGCCAAATTACAGCCGAAGCGGAACCCGCCGCCGGAGTGCAGCCGGGTCTTCGGTGGTAATTCGGCGGCGGGGTCCTTCCGTTCCGGGACCCGCCGCCGAAGTGCCCCGAAGACCCGCGGTGGGGGCTGCACTTTGGCGGCGGGTCCCGCTTTGGCGGTAATTCGGCGGAGGGGGTCCCCGCCGTGGGTCTTTGGGGCACTTTGGCGGCGGGTCCCGGAACAGAAGGACACCCCGCCACCGACTTACTGCCGAAGCGGGGCCCCCCACCACCAAAGACCCCGGGCCCCCGGAATCCTCTGGGCAGCCCTGGGTGGGGGAGAGAAAGTCACTGAGGGAAGGGGAATGTAGTGAGCGGGGGGGCAGGGTCTTGGGGAAGGGGCGGGGATAGGTTGTTTGGTTTTGTGAGATTAGAAAGTTGGCAACCCTAGTGCTCCACCCCCGCTGGGGCCCAAGGTCCACCCTGCGCCACTCCTTCCCCGAGGCCTCGCCTTTGCCCCCCCTTTTCTGACCCCCACTTTGCCCCCTCCTCCCAAGGCCCTGCCCTCGCTCTGCCTCTTACACACTTGAGCATTCACACTGCACTGTAAACCTGGGCATACAATTTCTGGACCATGCTAATGTGTGCATACTGCACGACGCAGATCTTCTGACTCAGGTCTACAGCTTGAACGGCGTCCGCATCCACACTGCAAAATGACAGGGCTTGGACCAAGTCACAGTGGGACTTAGGCTCTGACCCACTCCTCTTAGCAGGGTTGCAGGACCCAGGTCCTGAGTGCTTGCTGACCCGAGACAAACTGATTTGTGTGTGCTTGGAAGCACAGCTTGTGCTCAAACCTGAGTCAGAGCCCAGGCTTAGTGTGCAGTGTAGACATACCCTCTGGGGCCCTGAAGAGGGAAAACAGAGGGGGCCTTCTGCAAAGGGAACTCTGGCCATGAGGGACCGCTCATGAAGCAGCAGCCCTGTTACAGTTTCTCTCTCACATACCCCCAAAAAAACCCAGGTGTAAATGCAAACACAAGGTTCAAACCTGAAGACAGTTTTGTGAAGCACTTTGGATCATTTACCCTGAAGATGTTTTGTTTGTATTCTGTTTCCGTCAACCCTAACCAGGTGTCTCTCCCTGGCGGAGCTATGGCATTTACGGGTACCCTGGCTATCTGGGCTACGCTATTGTCATCTTCTACATCTTCAGCTGGGTGAAAAGGACCAGGAAAAGCAGCTCCAAAGGCCAGTCAGGTACCAGTACCTCCACCTTGCCCCTCAACTGCTGAGCTTCCCTCCCCTTTGCCTTCTACCAGCCATTACAAGGCTTGCATAGAAGCATCCGTGTGCAAAGAAAAGTGTAATTAAATATTCCTGATGCAGTCATATTTTTTTTCTTTTCTAAGGTGCCAATGCAGGGACTGGTTACACTTTAGCTTGCCAAATAAATGCATATTTTTGAAGTTTCAGCAATGCCTTTCACCATGCAAGCTGGGGGTGAGGCACAAGCTGATACAAAAGAGATGAAAAACGCTGTTCCCACGGGGAATCGGGGAAGCATTCTGATTTGGAGGTGTTTTTACCCTGCTCTGCACAAGGTGCAAGGCTGCGGAGATGAGGCCCATAGCCAGCAGAGTTGAAACACAGAGGCCATTACAAGGATAATGTTGATAACGAGAGAACAGTTAACACAAGAAAAAATGCAGGAAGAGGAAACCCACAGCCCAAGTCTTAGTCCCATGCCTGTGGGCGTGTACAGCCTCACTTCCCACAGCCATTTGCCCCTTCTGCCTCCCAAGCAGTCCTTCATAGTTCACCCCCTGAGCACCTGTGTTTAGCTGAGGGTTAACTTCTTGTTCCCTGAGCAGAGTCCCTACCATCCCATCTTTCACAGCCATTCAGGAAGAGATGGGCTCCATCCCAGTACCTCAAGAGAGCTAATGCTAGGAAGCAGGTTTTATCTAAAATGTGCAAAACATCTGCTACAAAATTACAAAACTGCCCAAATCAGGAGTCTCTTTGCCTTCTGTTACACACACAGGGATGGAGCAGAGCACTGAGAAATGCCCACTTTACACTCCTGAGCAAAAAGTGGTTTTGAAATGCGCAGTTTCAAAATTGAAATCTCTGCATGTTTCAAATGCACAAACAGCCATGTTTCAAATGTTGTAGATTTTTTTCTGGAGAGAGAGACTTGGTAGATTTAAAATCCCCCAGGTTGCTGCGGATTACCATCCTGGCTAGCTTTATTCCCCATGCTGCTGCTAGCAAGCCTTTGATATGACAGGAGGTGCTGGGGAGGGGCAGAGCAGCAATGGCACAACAATACACTTTTACACTCTGCTCCATATCAGCTGCAGATATTCCAGCACATTCCTTACCCCACTGGTCCTGCTACCACCTCTGGAGCAAACAAGAAGTTGATGGCAGGGTTCACTCTGGTATTTAATAAGCCCCTTTCTTCAGGTTTTGGCCATATCTGGTTATCAAATGTGATGGTAGCGCTATCACTTGGCATCACACACGGAAGCTGCTTGATCCATGAAGAGTCATGTTGGAGACTCATGTTTTATTTTCTGTTTTTTAAACAGATACCATTTATGAAAACACAGCTTTTGAAAACACCTCCACAACCAGCAAAAGAGTTCACCCTGTCTACATAAAACGCATCAAGAAGTAATCTTAAAGGGAGAGAGAAAGATTGGTTTCTATTCAGAGTGGCTTTATTATGTGTATAAAATATTCAGCCTGTCCTGCTAGTGTGCACATCCCAGTGCTGATGGTGAGAAATGGCGAAAGAAAGAAAGAAAGAAAGAAAGAAAGAGCTCTACAGATGGAGCAAAACTGCCTTTGTGCACACTAGCTGCATGCACCTGTCTACCTACCTGTGGTACTTACATGAACTTCTCCTTCCAAAGTATCTGAGCACATGACAACTTTTCATTATTTACTTAGCACTCACAACACTCAATTGTTTCCGCATTTTACAGATGGTGAACTGAGATGCTAAGTGACATGCCCCAGATCACATAGAGAGTCTGTGGGCTTGTTTACACCACGCAGCTTTTAGCGACAAGGCTGTGTCGACACAGCCTTGTCGCTAAACGTCAGCGTGTGTAAACGCTCTTTTTCAGTACTTTGTCGGCACTTTTGCCGACAAAATACTTCCAGCCCCGCAAGCGGCATTAGCTTTGTTAGCAGAAGAGCCCTCCGGCCGACAAAGCCGCGTTCACACTGCCACTTGCGTTGGCAAAACTTTTGGCTTGTTTAAGTACCCGTAAAAGACAAAATTTTGTCGACAACTTCACAGTGTAGACCAGCCTTCAGGCAGAGGGAAATTGAATCCCAGTTTCCCAAGTCCTAGGCTAGTCCTCCAACCATTGGACCACCCAGCACCAACCTGTGTTGGTGAACATATGCATTGTCCTTCTGGGAGGGAGACCTCTCCAATGTTTCCATTTTTATGCATATGCATTACTTCATTTACATAAGTGATACCAAGCTACAGCATTGCAAAATAAAGGCACTGTGCTCAGTGTCACCCCAAGTTGCCTCATCCCCCACTATCTTGTAGGTCATTTACCTTCAACTCCACTGCCATGTCCACAACATTCTCAGGAACAATCTGAGTCCTGGCCTCTTGAATGGGCGGGATCTTCTCCATGAAGTGGGATGACAGTTCTTCACAGCGCGTGGTGCTGGGTTCTGCCTAGGCTTGTAGAAAGTCTTTGCTTCCTTCTGTCTGTTTCAACTTTGGTTTTCCCATCATCAACACTCCCGTTTCTACACCTCTGTCTTTGTCTGGCATAGGATGTCAGAAAACCATGGAGTTCTATGGGTGAGAGGAAGGAAGGGACAGTCTGGGGCCAATGCATTGAGGACAGTGCACAAGGGTAATAATTCGGCAGATCCTCGACTCCTTGTCTTGTGCATGGATTGCTCCTGTCCTATTGGCAGGCTTTGGAATTTGGTGGGGTCTTAGGTGGTCAGATCAGACTTGTGGGTCTTTCACAGAAAGTGGGAGAGCTCTGACCCCTATCTTCATGAGGTGATGGTCTAAGAAAGAGGTTGGGCTGTGATGTCCTCCGTATTGACATCTAACCCAAGGACCAGGTCCAAAGTGCGACTGGCTGTGTGGATTCGACCAAAGAGGTGAGAATCATAGAGAGGCAAGTGAGAGGAGTCAACATGCATGTTGAAATCTTCCAGGGCAAGTCTGAAATATTTCACCATCACCATGAGCAAGGTATCTATAAGCTCCTTTATGGGGAGAGGGATAGCTCAGTGGTTTGAATGTTAGCCTGCTAAACCCTGAGTTGTGAGGTCAATCCTTGAGAGGGGCTATTGTGGGAACTGGGGTAAAAATCTGTCTGGGGATTGGTCCAGCTTTGAGCAGGGGGTTGGACTAGATGACCTCCTGAGGTCCCTTCCAACCCTGACATTCTATGATTCTAGAACTCTTACAGACTATCAAAGGCTAAAATCAGCATGACATTTCTAAGCTTGGTTTCTCTTTACCTCTGACCTTGCTAAATCCAAGTTATGAGCAGGCAATCTTAAAACTATTGGTGGCTCCTTCTCAGACTTTAAAATTAATATGGAAAAATCTCCTGCTTTCTCTTCAGCACTCCAGCCCACACAGGAGTTAGTAGAAAAGACACCTTTATGGACCCCCAGTTTAAATATCTTAGGCCTGATTTTGCCCTGCAATAGAGCAGCTTTGCACCTATCTACTAGCAGAAAGCAGCCCTAAAGTTTGCTTCCCTGGACCACGGAGGATCACCCTGTATAATAGCAGACTGTTGGCATTCTGAAGTATTTGGAGGGAAACTGGAGGCTGTCATTCTCCTCAGGCTCTGGAGAATCCAGGGGTGACCCAAGAAACACAAGAGCAACTGGCAAGGAGGTAAAGAGGGGTACAGGCCTCTCATGGGTCTGTTTTTACATTCTAGTTCACCAAAGATTGTCATGTGAGGTCTTGAATAAAAGCCTGAGCCACTCTGGTCATCAAGATCATTGTGACATATATGTATATACTGTGTATATACACTGAAATTATGGCCTTAGTCTGTAGCTACTGGCCACCAGCACAGGTGCAAACAGGTTTTCTGTCAGACAATATAGGGAGTGTGTGTGTTATTTATCCATCTGTTCACATGTAAACTGAGTATTGTCTCATTCTCAATGGGCTTCCTATCAAGTCTGAACTGTGTGCAAATGAAGGATGCTGAAGGAAGGGGGACTTCAGACATATCTAACAGGAAGAGAAGACCAGAAAGGGGAAGGGAACCTTATCTGGGGGGAGCACTTTGAAGGTTTGCTTGACTGTATTTGGGGAGCAAGAAGTTGCCCGAGTACCTTTCACTGGGGAAGTAACAAGCGTGATTAAAAAATGCTGAAGAGAACGTTGAGTGAGATCAAACTTCTATAGACAGGAAGTTAACCTCTTAGTTAAGTTTAGTCTCTAGAAAGCATGTTATGATTTTGCTTTACATGTAACCACCTGTTCCCAGTATTCTCACTCACTGTTACCTGGATCTCTAAACTTTGATAATATATTTATAGTGAAAACAAGAATAAGTTTGTCTAAGTGCTGTGCAAAGTGCTGGCGCTGAGCTGAATCTTACAAGTGGGTGGGTACTGTCCCTTTGGGAATAACAGGCCTAGTAGCTCGGGAGTGTTCAGTGGTTCAGGGGCTGGAAGCTGCAGGGAATGATCTGAGGAGTTGGGGGTTGGTGTGTGCCTAGCGCTACCTGTACAGACAGAGCCAGGCCTCCGGAGACCTGGAAGGCAGGGCTTGTGTTGGCAGGGGCTAGTGGATTCAGGGAGCTGATCCACAGCAGGCAGACAAGACTGTCTCCTGTGAAGGTACCATTGCCAACCGTCCAAATTGTCCTGAAGTTTTCAGGAATTACAGATTAATCTTTAATTAAAGATTATGTCCTGTGATGAAACCTCCAGGAATATGTCCAACCAAAATTGGCAACCCTATGTGAAGGGCAGGTGGTTGTGAGGGGCCTGATAACGGGTCAGTCGTACAAGCACACACTGCGAGACTACACTATAGAGACTGAGAAGATCAGAGAGGAACCTGCCTGCATGTGCTGGGAGGTCAGACTAGATCAGTGGTTCTCAACCTATTTACAGTTGTGGGCCACATCCAATACTACCTATATGACCCTGAGGATGTCACAGGGGCTGCAGCTGTGTGCTGATTGGGCTGCGAGCAGCCCATGGGTTCAGAACCACTGGACTACATGATCACAATGGTCCCTTCTGGTCTTGGAATCTATGAAACCACATATTGAAACGCATGACAACAACAAAGTGGGGCAGTCCATATAAAGAACACCAGTAGGTTTACTGGCTAACTGCTTGGGTTAAGAAGTTACTCAAAAGTCTTCTGAAATCTGTTTGCAAATGTTTGTGTATGTATTAAATATTTGCTCCCTAAGAAATTGTGTGGTAGTCTCTCTCTCTCTCTCTCCACAATGCTGACCGGCAGCTATTAACACCTGCATTCAGGGTTTTGCATACCATAGCTCTGAAGTTTAACGCTGGCTAACACTTTGCTGACAAGTCATGAACAAACCAAACTCTAACCTGTGTTTCGGCAGAGACATAAGCTGAGGTGAAGGAAAAAGGGGAGAGTAAATTAGTCCTACATAGTATAACCTCAGTCAGCACCCCTCTTGCTCATTACATTTACAGCCTAACCAGACACAACAGAGCAAGGGCTGGGGAATGGGGCATAACCTACAAGCAAAGCGAGCAGCGGGATGGTTGGCAAACGACATTGTAATGCTACAATTGGTTTTTGGAGGGTGGGAGGTTGTTTTTAATCCTTGGGGAGGGTTTAGTTAGGAGACTAGCTAAAACAGAAACACAAAGGAAGGACGAGGGGCCATGGAGGGGAAAGGACTAAAGGAAGGGTAGGAAGAAGGGGAGCCCTGGGGGAAGCCAGAGTAAGGCTGAGGTGAAGTGTGAGGGATGCGCAGAAGGGTGCCAGAGCAAAGGGCCAATCAGTACAGGGAAAGGATGTCCAGAGTGAATGCTGCAGTGAGCAGCCTGATGACATCATCAGCATCCAAGGGTCCCACCTGAGGCTGGGCCTTGCATTTGCTCCTGCTGTCTGGAATTTCTCTGGCCCCTGGAATGTCTTTCTTACCAGGCACACACGACTCAGGGACTCACCACATGGGTGCTAGTACCCGCAGAGGGCAGAAGGGACAGCCCTGCACAGGGGGCCCAGGGGAGGGATGCCAGGAAGAGGCCTGGTTCAGGCTGGGCCCCACCTCCATCACTCTGCTCCAGCAATCTCTGTCTTACCTGTGTAAGGTGGGTCTGGGGAAGAGCTGCACTGAGCCATGCACCTGCCTTTATGACTCTGTACTCCTCCATCCTTTCAACCCCTCAGGGGCTTGTGGGCATGAATCACTCTGCCAGCTTGGCAGCCTCTTCCCTGGCTATTCCCTCCACCCAGATCCTCCCATCGTGGGTGTTATGCAGCACTGAATAATCTGAGTTTCAAAGATGACCAGATTCCTGTGGTGGAATGCACAGGCCCAGTACATGTGCTGATTCCCCCTGCTTCTAGTCTGGATAATATGGGGAAAGATCACACCCAGCTACATGCTGGGGACAAGGCCTCTCCCTCCAACAGCACAGATTTCACTGTGTGGAAATCACACAACGCTGGCATGCACCAGGAACTATTTAAACAGTAATTTCAAAGCTTCAGCTGCTGCAGTCAGGGGTCCGATACTGACTAGTGAGCACAGAAACCTCTTCAGTTAACCTGTTCCTGGCAATATTCGCACCCCAGAGCCATAACCGACGTACTACAAGCTAGTAACAGAGCACTGGCTTTCTTACAAGGTCCTGGCAGACTTTGGGACAGTTGCACCAGCTGTCCCATCTGCACTTGCACTGAGGCAGTCACTAACCCAAGAATTTACCACATCTCTAGCTGGTCTCTTTAGATGCCTAGAAGTCAAGGTGAGATGGGGAAGGGTTGCACAATGGATAATCGGAAACAGTGAATATTGTTCAGCTAATAAATGGCAATGAAAAACTAAGTGTCTAAGGTGGAAGTTTGAGGGACCATCTGGTGCTTCTCCAGACTTTTCCAGTCCTTCAGGGTCCCCACTGGTGCCGTTTGTGGACATTTGGACCTCCTTCATACTAGCTGCATTGGAAGTGACTGATGGAAGCCAGGAAATACCCACTCCTCTGTATTGTCCATCCATATAGGAGAATGTGGGTGGAGTAAGGGATGTTGCTATGAAAAGTACATCTGGAGATCAAGCTAGCGGGAGAAGTTGTGGAGTGAGGGTCTGTCATGCTGGGGAGATAACGACAGTGGGACTTACCTTCACCAGCTCAGGATCCTGGTCCTGCAGGAGCAGAAGCCGGGGGACCAGGCTGCAGGTGATGCCCTCATTCACAAAGTGCTTCTCCTGCACTTTAACTGCTCCTGCAGCAGAGTGCACCTCTGGTCTCACCTGGGAGGGACACCCACAAGGAGAGGGTGAAAGGGCTGAGTCACCCTGTAACAGCAGGGATCGCTCTGATGGGGATTTACACTCCACTTGCAGAATGATCTCAGCGTAATGCAATCTAAAGACCAGGACTGAATTGACGAGTAACTCTCCTGGATGCAAGTACTGATAAAGGGCCAAACCTTGCCACCCTCACTCACCTAGTGCAATGCTTCACTCTGAGTCGTCTCATTGGAACGATTGCGACTAGCCCTAGAGCAAGGTACTATGCAGCTTTACTAAGAGTGGCAGAATCTGGCCTATAGTGTTTCCTTTGACAAAACGACTGGCACAGAACTGTCCAGCATGTGCAGCCATCCGACTGTCCAGTTGTGTAGCTTCCCTGTGCTGGAGCTTCCTGCCTCATGCAGATGTTGGCCTGTTGATGTGTAAAACCACAACCACACACATCCTGTGATATTATTGCACCTGAAATACACAGTGTGACAAAGTTCCTCCTCTACCTTGGTGGGTCCTGCGCTTATTGGCAGACTTGCACACCTCAGTGATCTTCCCCACAGTCTGGATCAACTCCTCCTGTGTCTGATCAGGAGTTGGGAGGTTTGGGAGGAACCCGGGCCCACCCTCTACTCCAGGTTCCAGCCCAGGGCCCTGTGGATTGCAGCTGTCTATAGTGCCTCTTATAACAGCTGCATGACAGCTACAACTCCCTGGGCTACTTCCCCATGGCCTCCTCCAAACACCTTCTTTATCCTCACCACAGGATATTCCTCCTGGTGTCTGATAACACTTGTACTCCTTAGTCCTCCAGCAGCACACCCTCTCACTCTCAGCTCCTTGTGCCTCTTGCTCCCAGCTCCTCACACACACTTCTTCTCCTCTGGCTCCCCCTCGCCTGACTGGAGTGAGCTCCTTTTTAAACCCAGGTGCCCTGATTAGCCTGCCTTGATTGGCTGCAGGTGTTCTAATCAACTTGTCTGCCTGAATTGGTTCTAACAGGTTCCTGATTACTCTAGTGCAGCCCCTGCTCTGGTCACTCAGGGAACAGAAAACTACTCAGCCAGTGACCAGTACATTTGCCCTCTACCAGACTCCTGTGCCCCACTGGCCTGGGTCTGTCACAACAGGTACAGTGCAGTAACAGCAAGCCCAGGACCATAGGCAACAACTTTCTCCAGCATCAGTGGGTGCCCGCACCCCCCCGCCCCTTTCCCCGCCCCTGGCACCGCTCCCATTCCAACCCCATCCCCAAAGTCCCCGCCCTAACTCTGCCCAGCTATACCAGGGTCTGTACGTCCGCTACAGAGGACACAAATCATTGTTTAATGACACAGCTAGAGGTGCAAGCAGAGGAAAGCAGTTAGTTTCCTGCTCTCTCACACATCCTGTTTCCTTATATCACTGAAGAACAGCAGCAGCTTGCCAGCAGGAAGTTTGATGCTGTTCTCCCACCCAGGCTCTGAAGGAGGATTCTGGGAAATCTGGGGGGGCCTCCGTGACAGCTCTCCAAGCTGCGTCAGTCAGGCAGCTGGGTTACGGCATCTTCCACATGTAAAAAGAATTTTAAAAGCCATTGATTCAATAAATGATTACAACACACTGTTGAATCCCAGTTATGCTTATTATAAACAAGTGCAGAGAGACTCACATTTCGCTTATTTAGGGCCTGGTGTCTTACCTCCAACCCATTCCTGTCTGAGACATCTATTGGCTTGATAGCTCTGGAGATTAAACTTCTTTAAGTACAAGCCAGGTACAGTACAAGTAGCAATGACACAAGCTTTCCACATTGCCTTGTGGTCCACTGTGCGAAGAGGAATTCCATTCTAGACGTGAGAGGAGAGTTGGATCCCCATGGGCAAGTCAGTTCTCAGCCTCTCTGCGGAAACGGCCTGCACAGTACCTGTTAGTGCTAGCTGTGGGGGTGGGCTTCGGGATGAGATCATAGAGGAAGCCCCATGGAACAGGGTCCTTGCTGGCTATTGCCTATGAAGATGAATAATTGCTTGTATTACAACAGCCCCTACAGGCCTCAGTTGAGATCAGAGCCCCATTGTGCTCTGTGCTGTATGTACACAGAGGTGGAGATAGTCCCAGCCCCAAGGAGCTTTCAGTGCTGGAAGCCCTATACCAAATCTGGGAGGCAGAACAGAAGTACTCACTCTCTCTCTCTCTCTCATAACAACACTGTGGTTTTGCAATATTTGCAGTACTTCACAGGGCTAACTGAGGAGGCCCCAGCCTACAGTTCAGCCATACCGCTGGCGCCCTTGCTGTCCTGCAAGTTCTGTCCAGTGTTGTGATGAACCTGCACATGCAACAGTGGGGCAAATAGGCCCTTCTCTCCAGCCAGGGCTCTGTGCTTCTCAAGGATGTCAGCAAGGGCATAGGTTGCTTGGGAAAGGTTAGAAAAAGACATAAGTCAAATTCTTGCTTTGCCACCACACTTCACAACTTCTCCAGGGAGGGGAGAAATATGATTTGCTGCTCCCCTCCATCCACAGGCAACAGAAACAGGATAAGGAGGTTTTGCTAGAGAAAAAGTTTAGCAGTATGTCAACTTGATGCCTAGTGCTAATGTCAGCACTGTTATATGGGAGACCAGAATTGGATTTCCAGTCCCACGCTCCAGCTTCTTCCTGAGACTGCAGGGCTGGCAAGAGTGCTGAGCCCAAGGGGAATGAGTGCCTCCCACCGCTCAACAGTGCCCCGACAGAGCATACATTCAATTATCCCAGCACATCACAAGATTCCTAAGCTCTTTAATATTTTATTTTATATTCATGTTTTAGCTGGAAGGTGAAATTCTATTGGCTGATGAGAATTCCACACTGGGTGATAATAATGTATTTTCCAATTACATACCCAGCAAAATAGACAGAGGACGAATAGATTCTTAGATATTTGGTTACCATTTATTCAAGACTCAGACAAAGTACACTTACCTGCATACCTGTCCAATGTTTTTGAGTATTCCCTTGGACAGACATGCCTGGTTTGTTAAATAAAATCAGAGATCTCACTCAGTTTAATAACATCAGCAGACACAACATGTTGTGGGTAATAAAAAGATGCTGCCTTGGTAATTCAGTAACACCCTGTTAAAAAGAAAGATCGAATTACTATCCGATGTTTCTCTAACAAAAGCTCAGCATTGTAATGATTATTGTGCTGTCTGATACTCACATGGCTAGGATTTGTAAACTTGTTAAAACTTCCTAAATAAATAGGTAAATAGTAAAATATAATAAATAATAACAAATCTTCTGTTTAAAACAGGGCTCCAGCTGCTCAGAGTGGACTTAAACCATGTGTATCTAGCCAGATAAGGATTCCCTTTGGGTCAGGGAATGCTACAATGGTCTAGTCCAGCCCAGTGGCTCCTATGCCAGCCTCCTTCCTCCCCACCCTCAACCCTAGTGGGAAGCTGTGATTGGGTATACAAACCCTACACTGGGCAACAAGGGGTAAAGGAATTGCTCTGGGTCCAGCCAGCCCTGCTCCACCACATCTGCAGAAAAAACACCAACTGGAGGAGGAGTTAAAAGGCAGGGGAGCAGCTCCCTTGGTGGCAGACCAGGGAAGAGAACAGACCTGCCACCTGCAGCTCCAGGACAGAATTGCTGAGGGAAGACCGAATCTCTCCCTAGGACAACTGCCCCAAGGTAAGGGAAGGCCTGCCCCAGAGACAGCTGGAAAGAGAAACATTCCCCTTCTCCCCCTTGTATGGACTGTGGACTTTGGTAATCCCCTTTATTTTTTGTTTGGAGTACCCCAGCAGCAGAAATCCCTAGGACTGTGCTGGCCCAGGAGGGTGGGCCATACCTCAGGAGGAGGCAGTTGGCACCAGAGAGAGAGATTGAGATACCACACTACATGGAGCCTTGTGGTGAGCAGACACCCTTTGCACTGCCTTAACCCGACTTTGGGACAATTGCAGGGGAGGTGGGGGTGACAGGAAGTGGCCAGGAGAGCAGCCATAAGCAGCCTTGGCTGTCAGATCACTGATGGCCCCTCACAGGGCCCTGGGTTGGAGCCCAGCAGGGGTGCTGGAACAATTTGTATAGTGGGGGTGCTGAGAGCCATTGCACCAAATTGTAAACTGTGTATATAATGGAAACCACTTCAAGCCAGGGGGTGCTGCAGCACCCCCTGCCTCCCTTGTTCCAGCACCTATGGAGCCTGAGGGAGTGGGAGGGCCCCGGATCCCCTGTCAACAACCCCCTGCAAATCACAGGCCTTAGCCCTGACACTACCTGGCCAACCAACCCCTGAGCGAGAACTGCCACAGTAGCTTGTCAGGGCAGCAGAGGGAATATGGGTAGGGTACGTCAAAGGAATCAGTCAACAACCACAATAACAACTAGTCTTTTTATTTATTTTTACCCAGCATACAAAACAACTGTAGCGCCCCTCTCCACCTGGTTACCTCCTTTAATGCCAATCCACTTACAGGTTTTGATGGACAGGTCTGGGTTCTTTTGGATCCCGCCACCCACTCAGCAGGGTGTATCTTCTTTCTTTTTTTCCTATGAAATTATTTGGTGGTGCCTCCACCCCCCTCGCTCCTTCCTGGAAGGGTCACCAGGGCAGTTTGGGCGGAAAATTCTAACTACAGAGTAATCCCCACTTACTTGCCAGATAGCTGGAGACTTCCAAGAAATAACACAAACACATAAAAATATATTCAACACAATAATTATATAAAACATAACAGGGTGAAACACTATTTTTAGGGTCACCGGTGCCCACACTGAAAATACCCGTGACTTGATGTAGCAAATGTAAAATTAGTGTCCCATTGGTACACATACTTGCTGGGGCCCTTAATGACCTATAACAGGGGTCGGCAGCCTTTCAGCAGTGCTGGGCCGAGTCTTCACTTATTCACTCTGATTTAAGGTTTCGCGCGGCAGTCATACATTTTAGCGTTTTTAGAAGGTCTCTTTCTATAAGTCTATAATATATAACTAAACTATTGTTGTATGTAAAGTAAATAAGGTTTTTAAAATGTTTAAGAAGCTTCATTTAAAATTAAATTAAAATGCAGAGCCCCCCGGACCGGCGGCCAGGACCTGGGCAGTGTGAGTGCCACTGAAAATCAGCTCGCGTGCCACCTTTGGCACACGTGCCATCGGTTGCCTGCCCCTGACCTATACCACAAAATTCTTCAGCCCAAAGGACTCACAAGTGGGAGGAGGTGGTAAATCCCTCCACAGGTGTAATATGCAATAGGTTATAAAATCCTCAAATCCTTACTCACTGGCTTGAGGACACAGTTCAGGGAGTAGGGGATCCCCAAAACAAATTCCCTAACTAACTAAAAGATGGTGCACTCACAAACTCCATGAATGATCCTCAGGTTCGAAGATGACGCTGGACTCCTCAGTCACTGCAGGTTGGCTGCTGTCCGCTGGCAGGGATCCTCCTCAGGCAGGAATCGGACTGTGTCAGTCCCAGGATTTCCCTTTACCACAAAGGGGTGCAGGGCTCAAGGTGTAGCTTATACAACTGCACTAACATCCAAACTGTAGCCTCCTAGCCCAGCCTCCAGTCACACACTCAGCAGGCATCTTCCTTGGACTAGCAGAGAGAGCAGAGCTGACCATGTGGTGACTGGTCTCACCTAGGGAGCTGGAGGACGAACCAGTAGCGTAGCTAGGGGGGAGCAGGGGGAGCAGCCACTCCCCCGCTGAGCACATTCCCCAAAAGTGGCGCCTTTTTAATTTTTACACTCGCGCGGGGACAACGTTGCGGGGTGAGACCTTGGAAGCGCCTCTTTTCTCACGGCTGTCAGCTCGCGGCGCAATGAGCACGCCTGTCCCTTTAAACCGGGCGGGAGGGGGCATTCCCATGGTGCCTAGCAGCGGGCGGCTTGGATTTTAAATTCTAGCAGCCAGCGGCAAGAGCGGGACGAGGTCAGCGCAGGGCCAGAGCCACGCGGGGAGCAGGGCAAGCCCCTGCGCTGTTGAGGAGGAGGAGGATGAAAGGCCCAGGGAAGCAGAGCAGTCAACGGGAGCAAAGGGAAACTTTCGCATAGTTGGGACCCTCCTTCCAGAGGGTGCTGGGGTTGCCTCTTGCACTGAGGTTACCTCTCCGGGGGAGGGAACTCCAGTCACTAGGAAAAGGCAGGTGTTAGTAATGGGAGATTCGATCATTAGAAACGTAGATAGCTGTGTTTGTGATGACCGTGAGAACCGTATGGTGACTTGCCTGCCTGGTGCGAAGGTTTCGGATCTCTCGAGGCATCTGGATAGACTTATGTGTAGTGCTGGGGAGGAGCTGGTGGTCGTGGTACATGTAGGTACCAATGACATAGGGAAGGGTAGGAAAGACGTCTTGGAGGCCAAATTTAGGTTGCTAGGGAAGAGACTGAAATCCAGGACCTCTATGGTGGCATTCTCAGAAATGCTCCCAACTCCACGCACAGGGCCAGGTAGGCAGGCAGAGCTTCAGAGTCTCAATGCATGGATGAGACGATGGTGTAGAGAGGAGGGGTTTAGATTCATTAGGAATTGGGGAAACTTTTGGAATGGGCAGGAGCGGCGCCAGGGTTTCTGGTGCCCTAGGCAGAATTTGGGGGGCGGCATTTTGTGCGCTCACCACAGGGCGCGTGGGAGCTTCCGGTTCCATTCCCATCGTGCCGCCGAAGAAGGACCCTCCGCCGAAATGCCGCAGGCGACAGCGGCAGTCATTGAGCTGCTCAATTGCCTGCTGCTGTTTTCCGTGGCACGTCGGCAGAAGGTCCTTCTTCGGCGGCGCAACAGGAGTGGAACCGGAAGCTCCTGTGCGCCCCGTGGGGAGCGCACAAAATGCTGCCCCCTGAATTCTGGTGCCCTAGGCAACTGCCTAGGGTCGCCTAATGGAAGCGCCGGCCCTGGGGATGGGGGGAGCCTATACAGGAAGGATGGGCTCCACCTAAATCAAAGTGGAACCAGACTGCTGGCACTTAACATTAAAAAGGTTGCAGAGCAGTTTTTAAACTAGGAGATGGGGGAAAGCCGACTGCTGCAGAGGAGCATGTTGACTGGACAGAGACTTCTCTAACAGGAGAGTCTATTGATAGAGATTCTCTAGGTTATAGTCAGGAGCAGAGGATGGAAGAGGATAATGTAAGGGCCAGATCAGACAAGAAACATTCACATAAAGAATCGGACACATCAGAAAAGGGCAGACAAATAAACAGTGACATGTTTTTAAAGTGCTTGTACATAAATGCTAGAAGTCTAATTAATATGATGGATGAACTATAGTGCCTTGTGATAAAGGAGGATATTGATATAATAGGCATCACAGAAACCTGGTAGACTGAGGACAATCAATGGGACACAATCATTCCGGAGTACAAAATATATCGGAAGGACAGAACAGGTCATGCAGTGGGGGGAAGTGGCACTATATGTGAAAGAAAATGTAGAAGCAAATGAAGCAAAAATCTTAAGTGAATCCATATGTTCCAAATGTCTATGGATAGTAATTTCATGCTCTAATAAGAATATAACATTAAGGATCTATTATCGACCACCTGTTGAGGACAGTGATAGTGATGACAAAATGTTACGGGAAATTAGAGAGGCTATCAAAATTAAGAACTCAATAATAGTGGGGGATTTCAACTATCCCCATATTGACTGGGAACATGTCACCTCAGGATGAAATGCAGACACAAAATTTCTTCATACTTTAAATGATTGCTTCTTGGAGCAGCCGGTACAGGAACCCACAAGGGGAGAGGCAACTCTAGATTTAGTCCTGAGTGGAGCACAGAAGCTGGTCCAAGAGGTAACTATAACAGGACCATTTGGAAATAGTGACCATAATATAATAACATTTAACATCCCTGTGGTGGGAAGAACATCTCAACAGCCCAACACTGTGGCATTTAATTTCAAAAAGGGAAACTATGCAAAAATGAGGAGGTTAGTTAAACACAAATTAAAAGGTACAGTGACTAAAGTGAAATCCCTGCAAGCTGCATGGGTGCTTTTTAAAGACACCATAATAGAGGCCCAATTTAAATGTATACCCCAAATTAAGAAACACAGTAAAAGAACTAAAAAAGAGCCACTGTGGCTTAACAAGCATGTAAAAGAAGCAGTGAAAGATAAAAAGACTTCCTTTAAAAAGTGGAAGTCAAATCCTCGTGAGGTAAATAGAAAGGAGCATAAACACTGCCAAATTAAGTGTAAAAATGTAAGAAAAGCCAAAGAGGAGTTTGAAGAATGGCTAGCCAAAAACTCAAAAGGTAATAACAAAATGTTTTTTAAGTACATCAGAATCAGGAAGCCTGTTAAACAACCAGTGGGGTCCCTGGATGATCGAGATAGAAAAGGAGTGCTTAAAGACGATAAAGCTATTGAGGCGAAACTAAATGGATTCTTTGCTTCAGTCTTCATGGCTGAGGATGTTAGGGAGATTCCCAAACCTGAGCCAGCTTTTGTAGGTGACAAATCTGAGGAACTGCCACAGATTGAAGTGTCGCTAGAGGAGGTTTTGGAATTAATTGATAAACTTAACATTAACAAGTCACCGGGACCGGATGGCATTCACCCAAGAGTTCTGAAAGAACTCAAACGTGAAGTTGCAGAACTATTAACTAGGGTTTGTAACCTGTCCTTTAAATCGGCATCTGTACACAGTGACTGGAAGATAGCTAATGTAACACCAATATTTAAAAAGGGCTCTAGAGGTGATCCCGGCAATTACAGACCGGTAAGTCTAACGTCGGTACCAGGCAAATTAGTCGAAACAATAGTAAAGAATAAAATTGTCAGACACATAGAAGAACATAAATTGTTGGGCAAAAGTCAACATGGTTTCTGTAAAGGGAAATCGTGTCTTACTAATCTATTGGAGTTCTTTGAAGGGGTCAACAAACATGTGGACAAGGGGGATCCAGTGGACATAGTGTACTTAGATTTCCAGAAAGCCTTTGACAAAGTCCCTCACCAAAGGCTCTTATGTAAATTAAGTTGTCATGGGATAAAAGGGAAGGTCCTTTCATGGACTGAAAAATGGTTAAAAGACAGGGAACAAAGGGTAGGAATTAATGGTAAATTCTCAGAATGGAGAGGGGTAACTAGTGGTGTTCCCCAAGGGTCAGTCCTAGGACCAACCCTATTCAACTTATTCATAAATGATCTGGAGAAAGGGGTAAAAAGTGAGGTGGCAAAGTTTGCAGATGACACTAAACTGCTCAAGATAGTTAAGACCAAAGCAGACTGTGAAGAACTTCAAAAAGATCTCACAAAGCTAAGTGATTGGGCAACAAAATGGCAAATGAAATTTAATCTGGATAAATGTAAAGTAATGCACATTGGAAAAAATAACCCCAACTATACATACAATATGATGGGGGCTAATTTAGCTACAACAAATCAGGAAAAAGATCTTGGAGTCATCGTGGATAGTTCTCTGAAGATGTTCAAGCAGTGTGCAGAGGCGGTCAAAACAGGATGTTAGGAATCATTAAAAAGGGGATAGAGAATAAGAAGGAAAATATATTATTGCCCTTATATAAATCGATGGTACGCCCACATCTTGAATAGTGCATACAGATGTGGTCTCCTCATCTCAAAAAAGATATACTGGCACTAGAAAAGGTTCAGAGAAGTGCAACTAAAATGGTTAGGGGTTTGGAAGGGGTCTCATATGAGGAGAGATTAAAGAGGCTAGGACTTTTCAGCTTGGAAAAGAGACTAAGGGGGGATGTGATAGAGGTATATAAAATCATGAGTGATGTGGAGAAAGTAGATAAGGAAAAGTTATTTACTTATTCCCATAATAGAAGAACTAGGAGTCACCAAATGAAATTAATAGGCAGCCGGTTTAAAACAAATAAAAGGAAGTTCTTCTTCACACAGCGCACAGTCAACTTGTGGAACTCCTTACCTGAGGAGGTTGTGAAGCCTAGGACTATAACAGCGTTTAAAAGAGAACTGGATAAATTTATGGAGGTTAAGTCCATTAATGGCTATTAGCCAGGATGGGGTAAGGAATTGTGTCCCTAGCCTCTGTTTGTCAGAGGGTGGAGATGGATGGCAGAAGAGTGATCACTTGATCATTACCTGTTAGGTTCACTCCCTCTGGGGCACCGTCAGTAGACAGGATACTCGGCTAGATGGACCTTTGGTCTGACCCAGTATGGCCATTCTTCTGTTCTTATATGTTCATATGTAAGGCCTGCAGGAGGGGGCGGGGGCGGATCTGCTCCGTCTGCAGTGCTATAAGTACCTGTATTGAGTCCGCTTGGCACTCCATAATGCTTATGAGCCGCTCCGTGCTTTGGCGCTGGCAATCTGCATTCTGCTGGCAGAGCCTCCTTTCAGTCTCTCGCCACTCCTGTACTTTTTGATTTTCAGTAAGGTCCTCTCTGGTTCTTTGCAGACGCTTCCTGATTCTTTGCAGTCTTTCGGCCGTTGATAACAAGGACAGCTGGGATCTCAGGGTTGCATCTGTAAAGCCAAAATGCAACACTTAACAGAGGCAGCATTGTTCACACTCAACAGAGCAATTATTCAGCCGTACTTAAAGATAAGTACAGTGTACACAATAGCAGAAAGTACCAGTTCCAAAACGAGCACACATAACCCACCGAAATGGTGAATAAGCACAGGGCCAAGGGGAACTGATTGTTTCAGGGCCATAGTGTCCTCTGGGGTTGGTTCTGTGCCTTGGGGAGAGCCAACAGTGGCAGGGGGCCCCTATACTGAACACTGTCCCCACATTTTCCACAGGATGAGTTCGTCCTGGAAGATATCTCACTGCTGAGGGTGACCTGGGAAGCAAGGGAGGGTCTTCTACTACAATGCAGCTTCCGCCCTGGCCCTTATGCCACTTGCCTCTGTTCAGCAATGGTTCCCCCGCTCCTCATGGCACAGTGGCATGGACATGTTAGCCTTACTGAGACAAGGAGTACAGTAGCTCTGCCAAGGAGCCTGTGCAAGTGGATTGCCCAGCTTCTGCATGAGACCTTCGATGAGATCACTGAGGCTGATTACCATGATGTGAGAGAGCACATCAGTGCCCTATTTCGCATCTAGGCATGCACACAGCCCTAACCCTTCTGGCCCCAAGAGCCCACATCAGACAACTACCTTCCCAAAATAAAAGCCACTTTCCAGGCACCTCCTCTGCAGTTTGTTCTTCTCCAAGCACTGTCTGCTGCGACTGGCTCCCTTCCTCCTGGCTTGAACACAGTTCCTGGCTGCATGCATCTAGGGATGCCCAGCCGTCGTCTGGCTCTGGGCCCCCCTCCTCCTCAGCACCCTCGCTCCCGCTTTCCTCCTCCTGCCTTGTTGAACTCTGTGCTGCTATGACCTCTGAAGTATCCATGGTGCTCTTTGGAGTGGAGGTGAGGTCATCCCCAAGTATCGTGTCCAGCTCTTTGTAGAAACGGCAGGTCGCAGGGGCAGCACCGGAGCGGCAGTTTGCCTCACAGGGTTTGTGGTAGGCATTCCGCAGCTCCTTCACTTTAACCCTGTACTGCAGTGCATCCCAGTCATGGCCCCTTTCCATCATGGCCATTGATATCTGCCCATAGGTATTGTAATTCCTATGGCTGGAGCACAGCTGGGACTGGACAACTTCCTCCCCGCAAACACTGATGAGGTCCAGCACCTCACCATTGCTCCATACTGGGGATCGCCTGGTGCGTGGAGGCATGGTCACCTGGAAAGATTTGCTGAGAGCACTCCACGCCTTGCTGAGCAAACAGGAAGGGGAATTTCAAAATTCCCAGAGAATTTAAAGGGTGGGTCTGGCAGTTGGTCACTTGAGGGCAAGGCAGCAGAGTTCAAAGTGATGACCAGAGTGGCTAGAACTGGCATTGTGGGACACTTCTGGAGGCCGATCAGAGTGCATTAATAAACCAGGGCATCCACACTGGCACTGCAGCACGCCAGCCAGGGCACAGCTAGCTTTATGCTTCTCGTGGAGCTGGATTACCAGGCGCGCTCCAGCCGTGGAGTCTGGGTGCTCTCCATGCCTTGCCAGTGTGGACATCTCAGGAGTTAGGGTGCCTGGGGCTGATTTAACGCACTCTAACTTGCAAGTGTAGACAAGGCCTCAAACTGGGATGTGTGCCCCCCTGCAAGGATGTAGACCAATTGCCTGGGTTGCTTATATAAACTGATGATTACTCAATTAGCCTCGGGTGTTAAAATACTTAACACCTAGTTTACTTTCTGGGTGCTCAGCAAGAAGAGAGGTTGTAGATTTTTCCTGAGTAACCATGATTTCCAATTTACAAATAAAGTTGAAAACTTTAGACCAGACTGAGGGAAAGAGGGGCTCAGAAGCCACAAGCCACCACAAAAGGAAGTTGACTTGATTGCTGAGCTTCCTGGACAGCCGGGCTGTCCAGGAATCTGGGAAGGAGATTCAGGCTCTGGTTAGTTGAAGTTTAAAGTGTAAATGAGCCTCTTCAAAAGCGGTGGAGGGAGGGATGGTCGGACAAGCTTCTCAGGCTAGGATCTGAAAGGCTACATCTACACTACACACCGGTGTCGGCAGCGTGTGGCGTACACATAGCTACACAGTGAAAAGCAAGCTGCATGTGTAGCGACACAAGTCAGTGAAAGATTCTGGCAGGGGGAGGCAGCTGGGAAAACGCCTTGTTGGAGACTTTCCCACTACCTCCCCTCTGCTGGAGTCTTTCCCTTTAGCGAAGAGATAGTAGACTACTAAAATGGCAGTATTGATGGGGAGGCACAGCCTGGGCTAGTAGAGAGCAAGGTAGGGTATATACTCACGTACATACCTACACTCTTCCTGCAAGTCTCTACTCAACTCACCTATGCTTCACCTTGCCAGCTGTACTGGGCTGACAGTGGGACTACGGGAATCTTTTTAGGAGTTTATGGGGTCAGAAACACTGGGTGTTGGTGTTTCCATCGGGTTCTCCTGGAGGGGAAGCCATGGTCTGTATATTAAAATGACACATTTATAATGCTCCACTAGAGGGAGTGAGAAGGTCACTTGTGGCCAGACGGCTAAAAGGACTGAGTCTAGTAAAGGACCTTCAGGGTGTAGAAATAATTAGGGGAAGGATGTGGTGGGCAGGGAGAGTCATGAGGCCATAAATTCCCATCTCATACCCAGTGGAGCTCACCAATGGCGCATTCTCTATATCAGGGGTCTCAAACACGCGGCCTGCGGGGTTATTTTCTGCGGCCCCTCCCCCAGCTGCTAACGCCCTCCCCCAGCATTTACCTAGAGCGGCTCCAGCCCGACGTGCACTGGGGGAAGGGCAGGCTCCCTGCCTGCCTGCCTGCCCCTGCGCCGCTCCGGGAAGCGGATGGAACGTGGGGAAGGGGGGGACACAGGGGTCTGTGTGTTGCTCTTGCTTCAGGCAGCACTCCCAGCAGCTCCCATTGGCCACAGTTCCCCATTCCCAGCCAATGGGAGCTGCTGGGGGCGGTGCCTGAAGCAACAGCAACACACAGACCCCTGTGTCCCTCCTTCCCCAGGTTCCGGACGCTTCCCGGAGCGGAGTGGCGTGGCGCGGCGTGGTGGGCGGGGGCAAGGCAGGCAGGCAGGGAGCCTGCTCTGCCCCCAGTGTACGCCAGGCCAGAGCCCATTCCCCAAACCCCTCCTGCAGCCGAACCCCCTGCCCTGAGCCCCCGCCACACCCCGCACCCCTCTTGCAGCCCCACCCCCTGCCCTAACCCCCCGATGCTCCCCAACCCCCTGACGCACCCTGACCCCCTGCTGCCAGGGGCGGCTCTAGGGATTTTGCCACCCCAAGCACGGCAGGCAGGCTGCCTCCGGCGGTTTGCCTGCGGGAGGTCCACCGAAGCTGCGGGAACAGCGGACCCTCCGCAGGCAAGCTGTCAAAGGCAGCCTGCCTGCTGCCCTCGTGGCGCCGGTAAAGCGCCCCCCGCGGCCTGCTGCCCCCAAGCACGCGCTTGGCGTGCTGGGGCCTGGAGCCACCCCTGCCTGCTGCATCCCTCACTCCTCCTGCACCCCACACCCCAACTCCCTGCCCTGAGCCCCCGCCACACCCCACACCCCTCCTGCACCTCCTGGGGGCAGGGAGGGGGCGGAGTTGGGGTGGGAATTTCGGGGAAGGGGTTGGAATGGGGGCAGGGAAGGGGTGGGAAGAGGCGGGGCAGGGGCAGGGGCAGGGCCTCATGGAAGGAGTGGAGTGGGGGCTGGGCTGAGGGCAGCAGCTGGGGGAGGTGTCAGTAATGCTGCCATTGGGCCAATGTACTAGTCCTCATGTGGCCTTCGTGGTCATTTGAATTTGAGACCTCCACGCTAGATAAACTTCAAACTGATATAAACTCCCCCATTTGACCTGAAATAACACTTTGACCAGACTTCATTGGGTGTCCCTTAGCTTAATATTGTCCTTTAGCTTAAAGAGCCCTTTGGGGTTACATCATCCCTATGCTGCCTTGGTGGAAACTTACAGCAGCAGCACATCAAGAACAGAGGAGTTAGATAAAGTTGTTATGAGAAAGTTGAGAGCTAGCCAGAGGGAGGCAGACGCCAGGTGGCCTAGCTGGGATTAGTTTCAAGGTGATAAACAAGTCCATAATCAGATGAGTTGCATGGGAAATGGGAAATCAGTAAGCAAAGGGCCATGCGTGTGAAAAGCGTGTGTATCGGACAAAGAACCAATCAGCAGCAATGTGATGTTGGTGTGTCTGACGTTTGCTAATATGGAGAAGCCTATATAATATGATGCATTGTACATAATAAACGATTCTGCTTGCAATCATATTGGTTGTTGTGCTTTATCCGGCCCGCTTGTAATGCAACAAATGGTGACCCCGACGTGATGCGATTCGAATAAGTCGGATCGTTCGTCGAGAGTGGAAAAGCGGGGATTGCAGCCGGCAGGAGGTACCATGGAATAGCGGCTCCTGGGCGTCCGAGAGAGGCGCGTTTGAGCTCACAGGTGTTTGAGCTCACAGGAAAACGGCTGGCTAAGTTATGAGTACCGCTGTATCAGCTGAAGAAAAGATAACACAGAAGCTTTTATTGCACATCATGAACCGACAGGGGGAAAAGATTTCCCCTGCTGCACTGACTCACTTATTAAGGAAAGAGGGGGAGCTGGGGAGGCTCCTCCTAACCGCCCTTCGGGCACAGGACGAGGAGGTGCTCCGCTGGAAGCGAGCCCTGGACGGGAAGACGTTGGAGTGCACGGCGCAGGCAGAGGCTCGTGCCGTGGCCCCGGAGGTCGTTCGGACCTACAAGCAAGTAAGTTGTTTTGGCAGGAGCCTGGAGAAGGCGTCCTACGCTGGCTGGTCTGAGCCTGGGACAGTGCCGGGAAAACCGTTATGCTTCTCCGGTATGAGCAGCAACAGCTGGGTGTTCTGACACAGGATTCACAGATTAAAAGAAGCCAAGCAGGGAAGGAAAAAGAACAGAATGAGTTAACCGAAGAAATCTTTCTGGCCCCGGTCAAGGACACACGGCTCACAGCTAAGACTTGGCGGACAGCCAAGACAAAGGGGGGCTTGACTGGGCCCAAAAAGCTGTGAGAGCTGAAAAACCCTACCAGGCACTAACGGAATGTGTTAGCTGTTTCTTCTCACAGGTATGGAAGAGCTGCCCAAAGATCCTAGCAGCCCTGCCACTTTTTGGAACCAGAAGACTGACTGCTTGGACCCATGATTTTTACTGCAAAAAGACCCCTTCACATCAGGAGAATTCTGCTACTGATGATTGGCCTATTTTTTTTTAGCTCCATTGTGCTTCTAAACAGCAGGAAAAAAGGACAAGGTGACGTGCTGGTTAACCTCTCCCTTGTCCACTGGCAGCCCCCATTGTGTCATTGGATTTTTTTGAAAGAAGCAAAACCACTACAGGATGATGTGCTGGTGACCTTTCCCCCGTAGGAGCTGAACCACGACTGCTTCGGGAAAGAAGAAAAAACACTCACATCACTGACATTGCCAAAGTCCAGAAATTCCTGACTAAAAGGACATTGAGAACTGACCCTGGTGAAGAAGAATTGTACACTGGCAGGAAGAAATTTGGGACTCCTGCTGAGAAATGTGGTATTAATTGGATTTTGGGGTTTATTTTACAGGCTGCGCCCTGTGTTCTGGAGAATTTTTTTTTTTTAGCATGTATTGCCCTCCCTAATTGGATTGTAAATGATATTGCCCTTATTTAGTTTCCTATTGTTGGAGCTTCGCTAATTTAAGTACAGGCTGGAGTTGGTGAGTTACATATCATTTTTGCCATTAGTTTTAGGATCCAAAGGTTACTGGCAGAGATGGTATGGGCTATTACTTAGGCTGAGAAAGCATTGCAGTGGGAGCTAATATGTTTGAAATCCTGAATGACCAGCGGATGGCCATTCGGAGTGATTTTAAGCACCAGGATGGCCCACTGCCCTTACAGATATATTAGGAGTACCATCTGATCTGGGGTTGTAGAGACATACCTGGACACTGTCTGGGTGGAAGTGTGTACATTCGCAGTGCTCCTCCCCAGCATTTGGACCGGTTAGGGTGGGTGTGGGCTTTCACATACCGAATCCTTCTGGGTCCATGGGGAGGATGAATGTGGAACTAATTACCCCCTCATTACTAACCCCAGCTTCCTAGAGTTTGATTGTTTTTTGTTTTTAAAGTTTGAGAAAACTCAGCCAAAAGTTTGTTGAGTATTCTCAAAGGGGGGAGGAGTTGGTGTTACTAGGCATAAATTTAGGTAACTTGGGAGGATGGCTTTGGGCCTGTGTGACCCAAAGTACCTTTATGTAAAGTGCTTTTGTTAGCCTTACCTGATTTTTGTAATTTCTTGTGTTATGTGCTGATTATTGGCAGTTGCAAGGCTGTTTGATATTAGATGTAGCCAATATTAAATGAGATAGGCGGAAAGTAGATGTTGTAATTAAAGTTGCATGCATGAGTATGTAGCCCCCATAGTGGGAAAGTACAGATAATTGTTCACAGAAGAATATTAGAAGGTTTGGGGCTAGTTAAAAAGCCCATTCTTCTAGCTAAATTGGTAGTAAAATAAGTCGGTACCCATGGAAGCAACGGTTTAGCAAGAGGAAAAAAGGATCGGGCCCAGGCGGGCAGGCAACAGACAGAGAGCTTGGAAATCAGGTTGGAAACCTTTGAGGGTGTAGTGGAAAGAAAAGGTAATTAAGCACAAGCTTGGGAATTTCAAATATTCAGGAGGATACTTGGAATGGTGATTTAAGTTGAGAAAGGTGGTTGTTGGAGTACAAGCGAGTAATTTAAGGCAGAGTAAAAATTTAACTTTGTAGTTGCTAGAGGGAACAGCAGTTGAATTTTGTAAAGATGCTAAAGAGAAAGGTTTTTGGTGTCTTTGAAATGTTTGTAAATAAATTCAGGCGAAGAAATTAGTTTGCAATTGTTTGGCTATGAATAATTTGTTAAATTAATTAAAGAATGTATATAGTGCTATGTAATTAAAATTGTATTAGGCTCTAAGGGTATTGTAAGTGATGATTTTTTTTTTTAGTGTTTATAAGCAGAAGTTAAAAGTAAAGAGCAAGTCAAAAGCATTTGTATTAATGTTTCCTTGTTTTGCCTAAAATTAACAAGAGTATTTGTATATTTTAAGTAATGATTAATTGCCCAAAAGGGGTAGATTTGTTTTTGTTTTTTAGATATTAAAGAAAACTAATGCCAGCTGCACAGCATTTTATATACCATGCATTTACTAACAGAGTAAAAATTATGTTTTGTGTTTTATGTTTTGTTTTGTGGTGTTTGTTTTGTAGCCAGAATTGTTGTGTTTAATATTTTTATGAGATGGTTTGATTTGAAATTAAGCTGAAGGGTTAGATTGAAATGCAGATACTGGTTTTATTTAATTTAGAATACAAAGTGTTTGGATATATCAGAAGAAAAATGTGATATGCTAAAGTTTAATATATTTTTTTAAGTAAGAGAGAAATTTTATTGGCCAACTTTTTTATTTTAGAATGGTTGTTAAAATTCTATCTAGTCTCCTGCGGGCTGTCATACTTTGGTCTCATTTCAGTTGTTGGGTTCAGTGTGTGGGTGCTGTTGGTAGCTTGTGCTGTAGAGGAGGCTGATATGGCTGTCCCTTGCGGCCTTGAATTCTATCACCTCCTTGAGGCTCCCTTGTCATCCCCAGCCTGCATGACTTGCCCAAAGTCACATGTGACAGCAGTAGCAGAGCTGAGAACTCAACTGAGGCCCCTTGAGTTCCAGGCTAGTGCTGTAACTGCATGACCATCCTTTCTCCCTGCACACCATGCATGATGGAGGTATATAATAAAAAGGCATGGTCAGCGCCTCAAATGTATTTAGGCTCCTACCTTCCATTGAAATCAATGGAACATAAGTGCCTAAATACCTTTGAGGATTTGGGCCTGTGCATCTTATGCACTGGTGTCCATATACTGTAGTGCTATCTGGCACAGAAACCAGGTCACCTCTCCCACACCATAATGATCTATCCATTTCTCTCATTACCAGCAATGACTACACCAGTCTTCAAGTCTCCCACATGCCAAATTCCTGTTGACTTCACTGCAATTCAGTAGGTGAAAGGGTCTCCAGGACTGGCCCTAAGCAGAGCCATGCAGCGCTCCTTGAGACTAGCAGGAGGGCATCACATCCCTCAGTCAGAATCAGCCATGGGGGGAACCTGGTGGCACGTGAGGGTTGGTGAAACTCAATATAGTTTTGTGATTTTCAAAAATAGTGACGTCCACTAAACCAATGTTACCATCCCTTAAATTCTGGTGTAGTGTGATCTGATCCACTTTAAAATCATAATTTCTGTTGTCCCATTTATAACTGCTTGTTTTAAATGGGAAACGTGTTTTAATGTCTATTATTGGGAGTGCGGAATTCCCATCAAGTTTCCCCTTCAATTTAGACTAGGCTATAAAATATTACATTGAAGAGTAAGAAATCTTGCCCTGTGCTAACCCAGACTGGACTCTCGCTCCTTTCACTAACTTTCACCCATGATAGCAGAAGCCACATTTATAACAGCTTTACGCCTGTTTGACTCAGACGTGAGGGGATTTTTTTTCAGCCAGTGGCCTTCAAGAGTCCATCCTGATGAGGACACTTGCAGTAATACTGGTGCACGCAGTGATCAAGAAGTTTGTTACCAAACAGCAGGTGAGTGGAGTGCATAAAGAGAGATGTAGAAACAGGCCCCAAGATCTGTCTTCTCTACTGGATAAAAGCCTGACCCTGGTTGATGTTGCATTGAGAGGCCTTGTAGCTTCAGAAGGCCACATAAACTGTCAGGGCACTGCCTCCTCCAGCCCTGGGGATAAAATCACAGCATCTTAGGAAAGTCCCTTTCAGCTTTCCCTCTATTCCCACCTCTTCAGACAGGTCTCTGGTTAGCCACTAGGAAGGTGCTTCCTTTAGCAATGGGACTTAGTCACTCTTACATCCAGATGTAAACTCACACTCTTATATGCTAGAGGAGAAAAGAACAAACAAACCTGAAACCAGCTCCCAACAATCTCCTTTTCGTCTAGGTGGCTAACCTCACTAGTGGGATTTTCCTCCCAGGCATCTGTTGATAAATACTCTGTACCGGCTGGCTGACAGAGCTCAGTGCACAAAGACTTATTCCTTTTAGGATACCCAGTCCCACCCCACGGCGAAGGTGCTGAGCTCTACTGCGTGATCTCAGTGATAGTTTAGTGTCATCCAGGTGCACAGGCTATTAACTACTAGCTCTCCTACTCAGTCCAGGTTGGGAGGAGGAATCTCCGGGTCTGAAATAACTAATGAGTGTCCTATCTTATGGCAAATGGTTTGTCCTCACTGAATGAAGATACACACACAGCCTCTTGTCTGAGTGACATTCAGAGCCCAGCTCCACCACAGATCTCCCTAGTGCTGTAGGGACAATGCAAAGATCAGAGTCACTTAGTTTCTTAGTTAAGTGAGTTTACAACTATTAACAGCTCTAGTCAGTGACACTCTGATTGTATTGCAGACAAGTTCAGCATGGAGAGTGACCATGGAGATTTGCCCCACGCTCTTCCTGTGTTCCCCCACTCCAGCCTGATCTGGTGCAGCTACTTCTAGAAGTGGAAATTCCAATTCCCACAGCTCACCCAGCAGCCATCCAGTGGTAATCACTGTCTGCCAGCAGGCAGAATTTGACCTGCCCACTTCAAAATCCAATTACTAATGAATCTCCTGAGTTCTCCAGTCTCACTGTTTTTCTGCATTTGCAGCCATTTAGCTGAGCTAATGCAGGAATTGCACTCATCTGCAAACGGCTCCTACCAGACTGGCTCCCACAGCTTGAGAAAAGCCAGAGCAGCTCTGAGGAGGTTTCTCAGGAGTTTCCTCCTGCTGTGAGTCACCATTCATATGCTACTTCCTCTCTAAGCAGTGAGGTGTTCCCCACAGTATCATTGTCTCTGTTCTGACCATGGGCACTGTGCAGGCCTTCCATCTGGAGTGCCGGAATTCAGCCTTTAGTCTGCCCATGGAGCACCGCAAAGCAGCAGGCAGCATGACTTTCCTCAGTGGGCTGCTCACCCATCCTCTGCAGCATGCATGATCTCTTACCTAACAGTGTGGATCATGGCCCAGGCACTGCGCTGGCCTGATGCTGAGCCTTCAAACTGCCTCAGAGTCTGTGTCTCTCCATTGTACATTTTAACCCAACTAGACAGTAAGACAGGGGAGCATGAGCATATTTTTTGCATCATTAGAGAAAACATGAAGGGTGCAGAGCAGAGGATGTTAACATCTCACTATTACCTTCTTCAGGTAACTGATGTCCTTTTTGTGATCCTCCAAACACACATGAGCCTAGAGAAAGAAACCCTTCAGAAGGGAATGGACTGCGGCTGTGGCTGACTGGTGGGGAATTCCACTTGCAGTGGGGAGCTCTCCATTGGTGTAAGGTGGCTGGAGATGGCAGAGCTCCTGGACAGGCCAGCCCCCCATTTCCAGAGCAGAAGAAGGAGGGAGCGTGAGGGTGTGCCAGAGGAGCAGAGAGGACCTGCCAAGCACAGTCCTGCTACGTTGATCCTCAGTTTGCCGTTTTCGGCCAATGGGAGCTGCAGGAAGCGGCGCAGGCTGACGGATATGCTGGCTGCCACTTCCCACAACCCCCATTGGCCTGGAGCGGTGAACTGTGGGGAGCTGCGATTGGCCGAACCTGCAGATGCGACAGGTAAACAAACCGGCCTCGCCCACCAGGGGCTTACCCTGAACAAGCTGCGCCCCTAGTTTGGGAACCACTGGGCTAGATGGACCTTAGTAAGGCATTTGATACAGTCTTGCATTATATTCTTATCAATAAACTAGGCAAATACAATTTAGATGGGGCTACTATAAGGTGGGTGCATAACTGGCTGGATACCCATACTCAGAGAGTAGTTATTAATGGTTCCCAATCCTGCTGGAAAGTTATAACAAGTGGGGTTCCTCAGGGGTCTGTTTTGGGACTGGCTCTGTTCAATATCTTCATCAACGACTTAGATATTGGCATAGAAAGTATGCTTATTAAGTTTGCAGACGATACCAAACTGGGAGGGATTGCAACTGCTTTGGAGGATAGGGCCATAATTCAAAATGATCTGGACAAATTGGAGAAATGGTCTGAGGTAAACAGGATGAAGTTTAATAAAGACAAATGCAAAGTGCTCCACTTAGGAAGGGACAATCAGTTTCACACATACAGAATGGGAAGAGACTGTCTAGGAAGGAGTACGGCAGAAAGGGATCTAGGGGTTATAGTGGACTACAAGCTTAATGTGAGTCAACAGTGTGATGCTGTTGCAAAAAAAGCAAACATGATTCTGGGATGCATTAACAAGTGTGTTGTGAGCAAGACACGAGAAGTCATTCTTCCACTCTACTCTACGCTGGTTAAGCCTCAACTGGAGTATTGTGTCCAGTTCTGGGCACCGCATTTCAAGAAAGATGTGGAGAAACTGGAGAGGGTCCAGAGAAGAGCAACAAGAATGACTAAAGGTCTTGAGAACATGACCTATGAAGGAAGGCTGAAAGAACTGGGTTTGCTTAGTTTGGAAAAGAGAAGACCGAGAGGGGACATGATAGCAGTTTTCAGGCATCTAAAAGGGTGTCATAAGGAGGAGGGAGAAAACTTGTTCATCTTAGCCCCTAAGGATAGACCAAGAAGCAATGGACTTAAACTACAGCAAGGGAGGTTTAGGTTGGACACTAGGAAAAAGTTCCTAACTGTCAGGGTGGTTAAACACTGGAATAAATTGCCTACAGAGGTTGTGGAATCTCCATCTCTGGAGATATTTAAGAGTAGATTAGATAAATGTCTATCCGGGATGGTCTAGACAGTATTTGGTCCTGCCATGAGGGCAGGGGACTGGACTTGATGACCTCTCGAGGTCCCTTCCAGCCCTAGAATCTATGAATTGGTCTGACTCAGTATGGCTGTTCTTACATATAAAGCACCATGCACACGCCTGTGACACCATCTATATGATTATTATTTCTTTATTTGAATACAATTGTCTGGGTTAATTGTGATCCTAAGAGACAGTTCTGTAAGGGAAGCAGATCACCTGGGATGAGTCTCGCTCAATCACCAGAACCATGTTCCTTTCTTTATCTCGCCTTTTTCTAGGACTCTATTTTTGAGGTCCCATTCTGCAGCTCCATTGTTTCTCACACCTCAGTTAAAGGTGGGTCCCTCTTCATCCAGCATTTCACATATTAACACTGTCTTCAGGACCATCTCAGAGCATCTATCTGTGCACTCTGCTGAGAATGAATCATTTGAAGCTCACCGAGGAAATTGGTGTCATGCTGTCTATAAGCAAAAGGGGCTTTGGATAGGAATTCTGTACAACAGACCCTGCGGGAAAGTCCTTTTGTTGTTTAGCCTGTTACTCTCTTGCTGTCTGTTGTTTTAGTTCTTCTTTCACGAGGTGACCAATCAGATCTCACATCTACACACTAAGGAGCCACCCACAGGAATGGATGAAACACACAAATCCAGCATTCTGAGCGCTCACTCTAAGGGTATGTCTACACAGCTAAAAACGACCCCTGGCTCCGCCTGGGCGGAGACTCATGGTCATCAAAACCTGGCAGGAGGGGTGGATTTCAGAGCCCTGGCTCCAGTCTGAACCTGAACATCTACACCACTATTTTTAGCCCTGCAGCCTGAGCCCAAATCAGCTCATCTGGGCTGTTAGATATCTGCTGAGGGTGGATTCCCCCGCTTCATAGATGTAGCCCAAGAGGCCCCTGCAGCCTCATGTCCCACCCAGATAAGGGAACTGACAAAGATTAATTACAAAGCCAACTATCCCCTTACAGTAAATACACTAGAACCCAGACACTGACCTGGGGAGACGAAACTTTATTAGCACACTGATTAAGTGAAAGCAGAGACACCAGCTTGGATCAGAACTCAGGGCTTGTCTACACTGGCAATTTACAGCGCTGCAGCTTTCTTGTTCAGGGGTGTGAAAAAACACACCTCTCCCCCAAGCGCAGCAAGTTTCAGCCCTGTAAAGTGCCAGTGTAGACAGTGCACCAGTGCTGGGAGCCGCGCTCTCAGCGCTGGTACCTACGTCTCTCATGGAGGTGGGTTTTTTAGAGCGACCACACAAGGCATGTTAAAGCACTGCCGTGGCAGCGCTTTAGCGTTGCCAGTGTAGACTAGCCCTCAGTGACAGCACCTTGCAAGAATGACTGAAGCCACAGGAAATAAAATCTGATGATAAGAGATCTACCGCTCCACTGCTGGGTGATTAGATGGGTCGGGGAATTCTAAGGGCGCTACAGACCTGTTCACGTCTAGGGCACCGGTTGAATTCCCAGCCCAGGCCTTTAGGGACTGACAGTTATTGCCATCTGATGACTGTTGCTATCCTTTGTGTAGGGAGTTTTGTGGTCTCAGCCCAGTTCCCAAAGGCTGCATCATCAAACCACTAACTGGACCCTCGTAAGTAGATACAGCAGAGATCAAGGACTGAATTCGCCATGGGGGTTCACTTCCTCTCCCCCCTCAGAAGTGGTTCTTCCTGGTCAGGGGGGCTACAGGGCAGTATGGGGGAGCTTGCACCATCACTGTCTATGCTGTACTTGTTTTGTGGCTCTCTCTCTGGCCTACCAAGAAGGACAAACCCTATAAGATCAGAGAACACTCCCTGTCTGAGTCCTGAGAGATTAATTTCTCTCACCCTCTCCGTGCCAAGTAACCCACACAGGACCCACTCCCAGCCTCCCCACAGCTGCCTGTCTCAGCCCAGCTCAACTTTTCAGGCACTGCTCATCAACACACCACGCCAAAGGCCAACCCACTTCTTCCTTGCTGGTTCCCTGCCTGATGGAGTAAGTGAGAAATGGCGGCAGTGTGCTTCAGTTTTCCCCTTCTGTAAAATGGGGATGATAATAATAATTGCCTACTGCACGGGGGAGGGGAGGTGCAAGGCTTAAATAACATCTGCCAAGTGTATTGGGAGCTCCTGCTGAAAAGGTGCACAGATACTCTGGTGATGAGAGTGCTAGGAGAACCTGAATCAAACTGAGTGAGACAGTTCTCTATAGCCAAGCTACTACTATCAGTGCTGGTGCTGCCATCTCACACTGTGCCAGGATAGAGCCATATCTCGTCATACATTTCCCAAAACAGTACATAGGAGCATTTGAGCTGGGCATCTCCCTGGAGGAACATTGGTGCCCTCCACCACCAAACCTCCATTCAGCTCCCACCTGCCCACCTGAGGCAGGAAGGCCCTCGCACTATATAACTCCCTTCTGTCTGCAAAGTCCCGGCAGTGGGGCTGGCCCCAATCCTTCTCTAGGTCTGTGAGAAGGTGTAACGGTTCTCACATTCAGCAGAGGGTCATTGTTACAAAGGTAACGGGGGCATCAGGACAGTCACTTCCCCTGAAGGATGTAGCTTTCATCTGCCCCACTCCATTATGAAGATCAAGAAATAAAACCCTATTTTCCCACAGCTACCCCTCTCAGCTTCTCTCCAGCTGGGGTGTACACAACTCACCATGCTAGAGCACCCCCGAGGGCAAAAGCTGGCATTGCAGCGTTTCCACCTCACCCTCTTCTGCAGGGTTCCCATGGACGGGGGAGGGGAGTTGGCTCTCCATCCAGGTCACATTTATGTTTTTACTCCTTGCAGGGTAACCGAGCTCCTTAGTCCAAGTACAAACCAGCACCAAAACTAGAAAATCTGTAGCTCCTCTGGGCTCAGCCTTCAGCCCCCTTCCTTGCAGGCAAGCCCCAGCAGCATCCTGTTTTACTGCCTAGCCACCAGCTCCTAGCCACCAATCAACCCAACAACTCAGGCCAAGCCCTCCCTCCTACCTCTGGCAGGTTAGAGCCTTCCCACATTCTCTAGGCCAGGGATCGGCAAACTTTGGCACATGGCCCATCAGGGAAATCTGCCGGGGGGTCAGGATGGTTTGTTTACCTGCAACGTCTGCAGGTTCAGCTGTTTGCAGCTCCCAATGGCCGCGGTTCGCCGTTCCAGGCCAATGGGAACTGCGGGAAGCAGTGCTGGCTGAGGAATATGCTGGCTGGCACTTCCCGCAGCCCCCATTGGCCTAGAACGGCGAACCGCGGCCAGTGGAGCTGCGATCGGTTGAACCTGTGGACGCTGCAGGTAAACAAACCGTCTCGGCCTGCCAGTGGATTTCCCTGATAGGCCACGTGCCAAAGGTTGCCGATCCCTGCTCTAGGCCAAGCCAGGCTTCTTACCCCATCTCTGAGCAGCTTGCCAGCTCTCTTCACCAACCAGCCCCCACCTGCTGCTGGGATTTCTTCCTCTGAAGTCCAATACGCCGTACAGGTGCAGCAGGGTGGTGCTAACCAAACAGGGCTGGCTAGCCCCACTCCAATCCCAGCCTTTCCCAGCAGAAGTCACTGTAGGAAATGGGGAAGGAGCACTGCTGGGGGCAGAGAGCACTCAGCTACTCCAGCCACTGTAAGAAGTGGTGTAGCTGTAGTGGCAGCTGGGTGGGACATACTCATGATTGGCTGATGTGCCTTCCCCACAAGCTGTCATGCACTCATCAAAAGCATTAGAACTACAGGTGCACAAGAAGGGTTCAGAATGGAAGTGGGCCAGTATATTTTCACCAGTTGTCTCTCTGCCTCCCACTTGGAGTGGCATCCTTTCACCCTGACCTCTGCACCAGAAGACGACGACTTCTCCATCCATAGCTGGGCAGCAGGGGGTTGGGAAGAGAAGCTAATTGATGCTTTTCAGCAGCAGGAACCAAGGACACCCAGGTAGGTCAGGAAGTCAATGATGACGTTCTCTACCCAGAGCGTTGAGTTCTGCAGTACAAGAAAATATTAATCCGAGTGCACAGAAAGTAGCAGAGACCAGCTGCTGGAGCAGGGTCGGAGATTCAAGGAGGTAGCATCCTCCTCTTCTCCAGGTCTTGCCTTATCTTGCTAGCATTGAGAAGGACAGTCCTGTGTTCCAGTATGAGGCTACCATGCTGGTGGGAGCAGGGATTGGGACAGGGTTTGGAGCAGTTCCAAGGCCCATGAGAGTTTAGGATGTGCATAATCCGATGGGAGATAGCAGGCACTGGCTGGAATAGCTGAGGTCCAATAAACAAGCTGAGTTGCCTGAAAAGATTGGGAAGCACCATTTGAGAAGATCTGATCTCATTCTTCAGATGAGTGGGTCACATGCTATATTAGTGAACCAAAACTGGTGGAGGGATACCGGTTATAGACCCTTGTTTCTCTGGACTTTGACCACCAAAGGGCAATGTTGGCATGTACACGAAGGCATGTACAGTACAGGAATTACAGGGAGGCTGGACAGCTTCCCATCCCTCTGTTAGAAGGGTGGCAGGGCTTGTTTAAACTAGACAAATTGATGGAGGATAGGTCAATCAATGGCTATGAGCCAGGATGGGCAGGGATGGTGTCCCTAGCCTCTGTTTGCCAGAAGCTGGGAATGGGTGACAGGGGATGGATCACTTGATGATTATCTGTTCTGTTCATTCTCTCTGGGGCACCTGGGATTGGCCACTGTCAGAAGACAGGACACTGAGCTAGATGGACCTTTGATCTGACCCAGTATGGCCGTTCTTATGTTCTTAATGATTTTTAGTGCCGCTGGTTCCCTATTTGTTTTGGTGAAAATATTGGTGCATGTTTCGTATTCTGTCTGTGAGCCAGGGTAGGCGCTTCCTTAACTCCATTTCCACTCCCTGGGTGACTGGGAAGGACCCAGGCTGAGGGAAGCGAGGGGGGCACTGATTTTCTGTCCCCACAGCACACCTGTGATCCTGTTACACTGGGGAGCATGTGCTGGGACTGTCGGCAGCTTTCTGACTGAGCTCAGCAATAACAGGGCTGCCTGAAATCAGTGAGTTCTGCTCCTCCCTAGCAGCCTCTGACTATTGAGGGGTTCCAGGGCAGGGGTCCCAGGGGCACTGATGGAGCAAAGCATTTCACTCGGGTTCAGTGGAAGATGGGATTGCAAGGAACAGTAAGATTCCATTTGATCTGCACAGGGCTTGCTAGTTGCTTCCCCAGCAGCTGGCTGGAAAAAACACCGAGCTAAAAGGGCTAAATTCCAACAGCATTAAAAAAGCAAATAAAACCCCCTGCTCCAAAAGGGGGAAATGATGCCCTCCTTGTAGAGTCCCCAAGCCCATCCCTGTCTCCCTCTTCAGAGCTTTGGGAATAAAACTCGGACCTGTCTGTTGTGATGAGTTTGCCGGGTCTCTGGGAGCACAGCATGTGAGTCACAATCATTTCCCCTTGGGAAACGGTGACTGTTTATCCCTCAGGAGAGTTCCTTCATCCTCATGCCACCAGAAGAGGGGCAGGAAGCTCAGAACTACAGGAAACCTCTGTGGTAATTTAATCAGCTATGTGATTTACATAGATTGGGAACAACTGCCCCAGATAGGCCCCTTCTCTGACCCAAAGCATTGCTGCTTCCCAGTCTTTTGGGCCATGCAATGCTACTGTCTTGCCCCCACTCCTCCTGGCCAACCTAGATCCTGCCTTGAATCCCCCTCCAGCAGCCCCAATTCACTGCTACTCCCTGCAGGTCCTTACCTGGATCAGCCTGGCCCCAGACAGCCACACTCTGCCCTCTGCTGCTGTTAGAATCAGTCACAAAGAGTCCAGCTCATTCTCAGTGTTCATACGTTGGTCCTCACTCTCCATCCGGTAATGCCACCCACTGGCAGCATCTTTCCAGTAGGGGCCCCTGTGCAGCTGATATCAACATGTCTCAGTGGAACTTCCCCCTTTATTCCAGGGTGGGGCCTTCATGCTGACCATGACATGGCTTATAGGTCTCCAGTCAGCTCATTTAATCAAGGAGAGCTTTGATCCCATACTGAGGGCTGCAGGAAACAGCCAGCCAGGGCTGCCGTGGGACTGAGCCAATCCCTTAGGACAGAGGATGATGGCAATTTCACATTGCCATACCTGGTTCATGGCTGTGCTGCCTTTGTCCATGCCTCTGAGTGGAACCCCCATGCCGTAGAGGCCCTGAGAAGGAACCGGGAGTTGGACGGTGTGTGGGGTCAGTGTCAGATTCACCAAGGGGATATCAGGCAGGTGAGCAGGGAGCAACCCTGCTGCAGATGAGGGGCCACAATGGAGTCTTCGGGAGGAGGATTCCCTGGGTATAGCCCATGCTGCTGAGAGTGGATGTGACTCTGAACTCTAACTCCTGGCTTTAGATGTCACAGGAATTCCTTCCCTGGGAAGCTGCACCTATTCCTTCCTTTCCAGCCCCCTTTCTCATGTGGCAGGGCTTCCCCCAGGATATAAGGGGTAGGAGCAAAGGGCCAGAGTGTCTATGTGGGAAAGGCACCATAATGTTTGCAAACTGTAGAAAACAGGGACATGGTGTATTGAGGTCTGGGTTATCTCAGACCACCTCCATTGAGGGCATAGAGAGAAGGACCTAACAGGGCCTTGTTCCAAGGCATTGTCCATTCTACCTCCAAATGCCCCAAGCAATGAGGTTTCTCACCTTCCCTTGGGAGATTATTTCACAGCCTCATCAGAGATCTGCCTCCCTATCAGGACTGCTCACTGGCTCCAGATGAAATGTTGTTTTGTTGCTGTTGTAGAAAAATGGTCTTATACAAAAATGGAAATTTTCACTAACAAGTTTTGCTTTTCCCACAAAAAAATTCCTATTTTTTTCTAATTAAACAGGAAAATGCAAAAAATGTCATTTTTTAATTCATTTCATCACATTCTCTGCCTTTTTTCCTCCCTCTGTCCTCTATTCTGGGGGGAAAGGAGAAAAACAGAGAGGGAAAATAAAAAATGAAAATATTCAAAATCAAAATGGTCAAAAAACAATTTAAAAAAATAACAATATGGAAGAAATGAAAAATCACCCCTTTCAAGCCCAATGGTACAAAAAGTACTTTGAACATGAGCCAACTCCATTTTTTATTTTTATTTTTTTTTACCAAGGCTGGGTCAGGCAGTCAGAGTGCATTTGCTACAAGCTGCCTGTCAGCAGCATGCAGGGCATGATTGCTTGGGTACACACTGAGAATTGCCAAGTCATGATTTTATTGTGTGCCTCACAATATTTGGTGCTTTTCTTAACACTCCAGCGGCTGGAGTCATGTGACTGTATGAGACTCTCAGATCAGGTCTAGGCTCAAAAGTTAGCTTGAATTCTTCTGTCAACGTAGATTAACTATGCCAATGGGAGAACCCCTCCTGTCATTGTAGTGAGTGTCTGCACCGAAGCACAGCTGTGCTGCTGTAGCATTTCAAGTGTAGATAAGCCCTCTACTCTTATTTTTTTTAAGGAAGTTTCTGACCCTTATGATCACTTGAAAATATGACCCAAGTGTACCCAAAAAGCTCAGAAACAAGAACACAGGTTAAAAGAACCCATAGCTGACTTTTTTTTTTTAAAACAACTTATGATTTTGAAGCTGATCTCATGACTTTTGAGGCCTGACTCATGGTTTTGAATGTTTGGGATTGGTGGTACTGCCTGGGGTTTAGAAACAAGCAATCCACCACAGGAGGTATGGTGCCAGGGTGCAGTCTGGCATCAGCACTGGGAGCCCTGTGACTTGAGTCACCCGTGCTAAGGGGACATTAGTTAGGGTTAGAGCTGGTCAGAAAATCCCCTCACAGAAAATGTTGAGGAAAACTCTATGGACAGCTTGGTCTGTCAACAACAAGAAAAAAATCAGCTGCAAACTCGAAGTCAGAAATCCAATTTTCTATCCAAAAAGAGTTTCAGTGGAAAATCTTTACCACAGCAATAAACTTGGGCTGGTCATCCAGGATCCTTAAAAGAACCCAGTCCCTGCCACTAAACTCCAATGATGGAGTTATTCAGACAGCATAGTTGCCATTTTCCTATATACCAGCTCCCCCTAGCAGTTATAATGCACTATGCTCAATTGCTACGTTTTCTCAAGATCGCTTCTGTTCTATTTGGGGATATCTGAACACCACCCCTTTGGCCTTCCCTCTTTCATCCTTTACTGATCTCAAAGATAGCACATCTGTGACGGTCTCCCCAGCCATGAAAGGCTGCGTGGCCTCCAGAACCTATCAGAGCAAGCAGTGCTGGGTTCAGTGAGAGCAGTGCCAGATGCCCCCTCCCTACAGTCAGGGGGGTTGAGTAGAGGGTCTCTCTCTAAAGCTCTCCTGTTGGGGAAAATATTTCATGCGGGAGGAGGAAGAGGTGGATGCTGCAGCCACTGTTTTCTTCCTTATCTTTCCCTTTGTTATTCAAAGTTTTTGTAACATAAACAGGAAAATCAATCCAACCACATGAATCAGATTCTACTGGGCATCAATTCCAATGTGAGAGAGTGAAGTGAGGTGGATTTTCCCTCCAGCTGATACCTGGTACTTAGCTGCAATCTTACATCACAAGCTCTGAGGGCATTTTCCATTAGCTCAGTGTGGTCATCATCTCTACTTTGCAGACAGGGAAACTGAGGCACTGAGTGGTGCCACGACTTGCACAAGGTCACAGAATGAGTCAGCAGCTGAGCAGAACCCCAATTGCCTGACTCCCAGCTTCATGCTCTAGCCCCATGACCCTCCTTCCCCCACTTTCACCTTGTAGAGTCTGGGCTTGTGACAGAGCTGGCTGCAGATCAGGATCTCAAAGGAGAAGCCCAGGGCAGGAGGCGAGGCAGGGAAGCACAGCTGGCCTGTCTGGGTGCCTGCAATGCACGCATGGTACCCGAGCCAGGGCTGTCTCAGGTCTGGCAGGGCGCTGGGCCTCTGCTTTTTTTAGCATCTGTTTCGACACAAGGTTTCAAAACCAAAAATGTGATTCAGTATGAAAATAGAGTTCCCTTTTCTTCTTTCCTACTGCAGGAGGGGCCGAGGTGAAGCCTGCCAGCCAGACAACCCTGAGAGCTCTGCATGCAGCCTGCAGCCACCCTCCCATTTGGAATATGAGTTGTGGACGTTACAGGGGGCCAGATTTCCAGAAAAGCTCAGCACAATGGGTGCGTGCTTGGTGCTGAGCTTGCACATCTGGTACCAGAGTGCAGGTTACTGGACTTCCACCAGCTGAGGTTCAGGCCTTGTAACCTGATGCTCTGATCCATTTGGGTGGAGCCTCACTCCTACACAGAGTAGACAGTCAATGGGCTACAAGGGGTCAAGGATCAGATTGCAGGAGCAGGGCCTATTATTCAGTTACCTTTGGTGTTAAAAAAAATAAATCACTGCAGCTTCCCTGTGACAAGAGCAAAAGTGTGATGATGCAGGAAGAAGCATGATGCGATGCTGGGAGCACTTTGGTGACATGTATAATGTTTACTAGAACCCCCTAAGAAAGATCCAAATCTTGAAAGTTAATAACCAGCATAATAAATCAATACGATAAAAGCCGGAGTTGAGGATGGAGTTAAAGGAGTGAGTGATGCCTCAGACAGGGGAACCTGAGATGATCAGTTCATTATTTGCTGTGTCCTCTGCCTAAGGACCAGCCTGCCCAGACCATAATGGATTCAACTGACCAAAGTCTCATCCTTCCTTAACAAATATGGTGGACCCCTCTCTCTTTGGGCTGAGCGGCTGCAAACTGTCACACAGCGCCATGTCAGTCCACACGCGAGGTTTGCTTCAGCCCCATTAGGACTGGAAACGTGGGTGCTTTTGTGTTTGTTCATTTTTAGTAAAAGCTTAAATTCTGCACAGCCCATAGCAGCTATGAGAAAAGTGCTGCTATAACATACAAGCCTGGACTGGCTCAACCTGACCCCTGCTTGGTGAGCAATTCCTCCAATCCATCTCTCTGTGAAAGCCAGGGCCTGAGACAGCTGCCTCTGTCTCACAAATGTCTTGGGGTATCAGGGCAGGGAGGAAGCCAGTGAGGGAGAAGGAGGTGGCAGCCAATTCCCTCTGCGACTGCAGCCAAGGAACAGCACTGGCTGGCACTTGCAGAAGCAGTTGCTAGATACCCAGGCTACAAGAACAATAAATCTCAGAGCTCCGAGCTGTTTGCAGACATAGAGGAACAGATTCTCTGACTTGCTTCATTCAGGTGGTGGAAAGGGATTGGGGACTGCCCCTTAGCTGGGAATAAACTTGGCATGGGGAGTGTCCCCAGCCGATATAGATCCAGCAGAATTAGCTCATACTTCTCCCTTCCCCACAGCCTCTGGCACAGGGGCCTGTCAGTCCAGGCTGGAGAAAGGCAGTGACTACTGCCCGCTGGCACACCTTACAGCAGCCCAAAGGATGCTCTAACTTGCACCTGCGGCTGGACAGAGAGCGAGGGAGCTGTAAGTAGCTGCCAGGTGACTTTGCCCCTTTGCTGCATGCAGCAGAAGCTGGACACAGAGAAGAATCTGGTTCAGAGAGTGAGTTTGCCTGGCACTTTGCAGAGGGAGCTTCTACTGAGGAGCACATGCTGAACAGGCTCCGTTCTCAGGTGTCAGCCACGGTGTGTGGCTCAGATCACTGCTCTGGGAGGGGCCTGAGCTATTGGAACAGCTGGCTTTTCTCATCCTGCTTAACAGGGAACAGCTCAACTCCAGTGAAAAGGATGGGGAGGGGGAGAGCGATGCAGGACAAAACGCCTGAGCCAGCAGAAAGCCTGCGGTGAAGGTTTCTGAGGAGTCAGCTCCCTGGCTACAGCTGCTGCTCTGCTGCAGTCTGCTTCCTCCACTCCTGTGGTTTGCACATTTCTCCCAGCTGCTATAAAGAGAAAGCTTGCTGGGCCATTTAGGAATAAAGCAGAGATTCTCTTTTCTCCCTCGGGAGGGGGAATGCTCTTAGTGCTGCTTTGTTAGGAAATCCGCATGGTGCCCTTTGCCCGGGTCTGAGTGGATTAGGAATTCCAGAGACAGGGCATCATGCACGTCCATTTTACAATGCAGGATGTTTTGGCGCAGATCCCGGCCTGGCTCATGGATCACACAATCATGGTGCCTGGAGGTCAAGTAGCTCATTGTTGCAGGGTAACTGCTACAACCTTTGGTCCTCTTTGAGGAAACCTAATGAGTCTCTGGAGAGAGACAAATCATAGAATCATAGAATTCAAGATCAGAAAGGAACATTATGATCATCTAGTCTGACCTCCTGCAAGATGCAGGCCACATAAGCCGATCCACCCACTCCTTAAGCAAGCGACCCCTGCCCCATGCTTCGGAGGAAGGCGAAAAACCTCCAGGACCACTGCCAATCTACCCTGGAGGAAAATTCCTTCCCGACCCCAAATATGGCGGTCAGCTGAACCCCGAGCATGCGGGCAAGACTCTCCAGCCATACCCTCTGGAAAAAGGCTAACAATATCCTATCATTGACCCATTGTACTAATTACCAGTGTGGCACTTAATTGACCTATTGACTAAGCCCATT